>NW_025999968.1:38216932-38232489 GCF_001458135.2 Marmota marmota marmota | reverse complement strand
ATTTTTCCATCTTCTAAGATCTTCTTCTATTTCTCTCTTTAGGGTTCTGTAGTTTTCATTGTATAAGTCTTTCACCTCTTTTGTTAGGTTGATTTATGTAAGCTTAAAGATTTAATTTAATTTAATTTATGTAATCTTAAAGATTTAGAGGAGGCATATTAGTAATTAAACATAAATTTTATTTTTTTAAAAAATATAATAAAATATGTATTTATATGACAAAAAAATAGAAAACAATGACACAATAATAGTGGGTGACTTTAGCACATCTTTCTCGTAAACAAATTCAACAAAGTAGCAGGATATAAAGGTAACACTCATAAATCAAATGCATTCCTATACACCAATGATGAATCAGGGGAAAGAGAAATCAGGAAAACTATTCCATTCACAATAGCCTCAAAAATAAAGAGGTGAAAGACCTCTACAATGAAACTACAGAACACTAAGGAAAGAAACTACAGAAAATGGAAAGACCTCCCATCTTCTTGGATGGGCAGAATTAATATTGTTAAAATGGCCATACTACCAAAAATGCTATATAGATTTAATGCAATTCCAATAAAATTCCAGTAATATTCTTCATAGAAACAGAGAAATAGTCATGAAATTCATTTTAAATATAAAAGGCCCAGAAGAGCCAAAGCAATCCTCAGTGAGAAAAATGAGACATCACAGTACCAAAGCTTAAATTATGGTACAGAGCTATAGTAACAACAATGGCATGGTATTGGCACAAAAATAGAAGACACAGAGGCAAACCCACATAAATACAGTTATCCCATAATAGACAACGGTGCCAAAAACATACATCGGAGGAAAGATAGCCTTTTCAACAAATGGTGCTGGGAAGCTGAAATCCATATGTAGTAGATTGAAATTGAGCCCCTATCTCTCACCCTGAAAAAAAACTCAATTCAAAGTGAATCAAGGATTTTGGCTTTAAACCAGAGAACCTGCACAAACAGTAGGCCCAACTCTCCATCATATTGGCTCAGGGACAGATTTTCTCAATAAGATTTCTAAAGAATAAAAAATAAAATCAAGAAACAATAAATGGAATGGCATCAAACTAAAAAGCTTCTTCACAGCAAAGGAAACAATCAAGAACATGAACAGAGAGCCTACAGAATGGGAGAAAATCTTTACCACCTGAACCTCAGAGCATTAATCTCCAGGATAGACAAAGAACTCAAAACACTTAACACCAAAAAACCCAAATAACCCAACCAATAGACAGACAAAGGAACTGAACAGGCATTTCATAGAAGAAGAAATATGAATGGTCAAAAAAATATGAAAATTTTTTAACATCTCCAGCAATTAGAGAAATGCAAATTAAATACACTGAGATTCCATGTCGCTCCAGTAAGAATGGCAATTATCAAGAATACAAGTAACAATAATGTTTGCAAGGATGTGGGGGGAAAGCTTCAGTCATGCATTGCTGGTGGGACTACAAACTGGTGTAATGACTTTGGAAAGCAGTATGGAGATTCCTTCAAAAACCTGGAATTGAACAACCATTTGATCCAGTTATCCCACTCCTTGGCTTATACCCAAAGGACTTAAAAGCAGGATACTATATTGATGCAGCCCTATCAATGTTTAAAACTGCTTAATTCCGAATATCCAAGCTTTGGAATCAACCTAGGTGCTCTTCAACAAATGAATGGATAAAGAAAATGAGGTAAATATACACAATGGAATATTACTCATCTATAAAGAAGAATGAAATTATGGTGTTTGCTGGTAAATGGATGGAACTGGAGAATATCATGCGAAGTGAAATAATCCAGTCCTCCCAAACCAAAGGTTCTCTCTGATATATGGATGTTAACCCACTACAAGGGAGGGTAGGGAGAGGAAGAATAGAAGTTCATTGGATTAGATAAAGGGGAATGAAGGGAAGGACGGGAGGATGGGAATAGGAAAGACAGTAGAATGAACTGGACATAACTTTCCTATGCTCATATATGAATACATGACCCGTGCAACTCCACATCATGTTCAACCACAAGAATGAGATCAAAATTTTACCTCATTTATGTATAATATGTCAAAATACACCCTACTATTAAGTATATCTAAAATCAAATATTGTTTTAAAAGTCCTCAGACTAGTAACTGCTAATTATCTCTTTGGAGACAAATTTTCTGTTGTAACTTTCTCTTTTTAAAATCTTATTTTTTTAAGTCACTTTGTGGTGAGTTAACTTTGAATATATTTCCAACATTTCAGAAGTGACATTTAGAAAAACTGAGGTTTTTTTTCCTAAGTCTGTTTAATATCTGACTTCTAGAAAACCTGATGGTAAAATGGCACCCTACTTAACACCTGTAAATTTAAATATACCATCTGAAATGGGGGAAGTATCCAGATACTTCATCCTTCCCTGTCCTTCAGAGAACTAAAACATACTTTTGCCCAGATTTTGAATATTTGAACAAAATGCCTGTGGCCCAAGTCTTTGTATAATTGCATCAATTCAGTGTAGGAGGAAACCTAAGGGAGAAGAGTAGCAAAGAACATGTAGATATACTCCAAAAATAACTTGAAACTTGTAAAATATATGATTTCACTCTAATCTGTGGCTCTTGGGGAATGAAAATTCTGACAACTCATGAAGAACAAAACGCAAAATGTATGCTATCTGAACTTAAAAATTCTACTTCAGGATGTTTATGTTATAGCTAAACTCCCATGAAAAATTATACACATATTCATCATAACAAAAGTGAAAGATGAGAAATAGTTCTACATGTCCATCAATATGACTTTGGCTCAGAAATTATAGGTGGTACATGTTTCATTAAGAGAAGCAGCTTAGCCTGAGGAAGGAGTGCAATCTATATCACTGCACTCCTTGGGTTCTCAGTTAGCTCCTCTGCTTACTGCTATAGGTAAATTATTTAGCTTCTCTTTATTTCCAGTTATGCATCTGCAAAATGAGATAGTAATATTATCTACTCCATTGGATTTCAGTGTTAATTGAGTCCAGTATGGGTTAAATATGGGAAGTATTTAGCACAATGCCAACACAGACAAAGCACTTAATTATCTACAGATCCTTTGCCCTGATAGTAATATCTGGGTGGGTGGGGGGAGATAGTCACAAAGAAATAGTCATACACTAGTCATAACTGCCATCATGGAGGGGCACAGAGAAGGGAGCAGGACTTTTATCTGAGATGTAAAGACATACATGTTCATGTTGATGATCCTAAAATGTAGATTGTTTATGTGTAGTTTTAGGAGATTAACTTTGCCCAATGGCATCCTTTAGGAGTAAAAACCTAAACAATTTAAATATTTATTCCTGTAACTGGTACATGTGCATGTGATAATGATCGATTTGATATGTGATCTATTCTCCTTGTACAATAGCCTAAGTCCTTAGGAGGTAAAAACTGTAAAATAAAATATAAATCAAAGTTAATGTACCTGTCTTTCTAAGGAAACTATGGGGGTGAGTTTCCACATGATCCAAAAGCAGAATATAATGCTGATGGGGAAAAAATAGTTTACTCTATTTGAGTGATTAGCAAAGGTCATATCACATAGGTAAGAGAAAATGGTTTCACAGAGATTATGAAGTCCTCCAGATGGTGGTGGCAGCTGGGTTATGGGCATTCCCAGGGCAGCAACCGATCATCAGAATCACGAGCAGAAGTCACTTCGTGATGGCTATCACAATGACTTTAATGAATAAAAACAGAGAAACACTGAAGAAGAAAATAAGTGATATACTAAAAAATCATCTTCAATCCTTTCCAACTGCATATTTAAATAATCTAGTGGGAACACAATAATGTTAAATATGTTTTGTGAACACATAAAAACCATCAATTACAATTTCTGAAACCTTGGAGCAATACGATTTTCCAACCAAGAAGGTCCTTGCTGGTGGTCCTGAGATTTACACTACAAAAGCATAGCACATTGTTTTCAGTAATGTTCTGGAAGTTTTACATTTTGATTCTTGGAACTGATTTTGGCAAGTTATTTTTTCCAGTGGAATATTGGAAAGATTGATGATAAGAGAAAAAAAAAAGTAAGTTTTGTTTTAACAACCTACAGATTCAATTGTTTTTTCTTTCCTAATACCTGAAAAATTACTGTCATATGTCTTTAAGGGTAATGATTTTCACACATATTACCTTGAATGTAGAAAAACTGAAATGTTAAGCACACTAGCTATGAGTAAACAAAAACATTTCTGGTAGAGACCCTCAAATTTTTTGGTGAAATTCCTCGAGTTCCTTGTTTCTCCTCTTTTAAACTAATAAATATTAATAAAAATAAAGAATAGAAAAGGAAACATCAACTTTGATGAAAAAATGAAATCATTTACCTCAAATTTGGTATATATGTATAAAGAAGGGCAAACTGGGGGGCAGCTAAAATTTGTCCTCCTGAGAGGAAAGCAAGAATAATGATAATGTCTTAAAAAAAAAGACAAAAAGAAATAATATCAAATGTTTCACTTCTTTGGAAGAGGAACACATCCCCCCAAAATTCATGATTTCTATTGTTATTTCTGCATGAATTTTTATTATGTGTGATTTTGTTTCAGAGCCAGGTGAACCTGGTTCCCTGAAATCAAAAGCCTTATGTTCATACCAATGAATTGCTATTTGGATATATTCAGGCTTCTGCAAGTTTCTGTGAAGCCAGTTTGAAGGGGTGCTGTCTTTGCAACATCTTTGCGTTTGCCTTTCTGATAGTATCATAAATCTTTCACAAAGCATGGTCTATCATAATGTGATATTATGCTATACTACCTCATGTGTAGTGTGAATACTTTACAACAATAAATTCCCATCTCCTCTCAGGCTCTGCACTGCTGTTGCCATAAGAATCATAGGTAAGGAAGGAGTGAGCAGATATGGAGCTATGAAGCACTGGAGAATAAGCTTGGTTTTGTGACTATTACATTTGAAAATATAGCTTCAGAGATATGAATTTAGAGGGCAAAATAGAAAGGCATGGAATGGAGCTGAATATTTTTAAATCACTTGGGTCTAGACATTTATTTATTAAAGTATAACAATGAAGGTGTTCACCAAGACTAAAGTGTAGTAAGGAGAGAGACGGGAAAGGATAGATTTCTGGGTGGGTAAAATGGGGGTCTCTATGAAAAAGATATTAAATTCTACAAAGAATTAAGACAGGTGGTGATGTAAGAGGAAAGAAAGGGGAAGGGGAAATAGTATGAGTACTAAAAATAGATGCAAATTTAGGTATGAGGAAGCAGTACATGTCAGAGATTTTTGATCCCCATGATTTGCCTGGAGATACCAGGATCTTACTACAATCTATATCTGTATATTTATATTTTAAATTTTCACAGATAAAGTTTTTTTCCTAATTACATTGTTTCATACCTTATACAAAAGATTAGACTCCTATATAAAAAATCAACTCTATTTTTAATCAAGGAAAAAATTGTGAGTCTTGGCCAAGGATATATCCAGAAATGCCATTCAACTTGGAAATATTGACAACTACTAAACAAGTAATAGGTTCTGAAGTTAGGCATTGCAACAGAAATAATTTTAACTTTTAAAATATATCCATGTTTGTTATTTGGGTCAACTACAAAAGATATATGTTTGCCAAAGATTTGTTTTCACCTAAGAATTCAGCATGATATTTCCCATATGATTCCATTACCACTGCACCTTAAAATAAAATAGGTTTTAGCCTGTAGTATAATCTTATTTTTTTCAGAAAAAAAAGGGGAAACAGAAGAGAAATTGAAATCGAGATTTATGGCTTTTCATTGGAATGGATCTGGGTTGTTATCTGTAGATTCCCTGAATGAAGGATGAGAAGCCAAAAGGCAGAGGTATTTGTTTAAAGCTTGCAAATAAATTTTCTGATCTCAACATGCAAATTTAAAATTAAAATCTTTACAAAACACTATTTAATTAACTAAGGCCAGAAAGTGACTCAAATAAATGATTATGCTGAGATTGTATATGTTCCCTAGAGACTAATTTTGTCAGAAATAAGAAAGCTTCCTAGCCTATTTTTAAAGAGCCAAATCACATTTCTGTACTTTTAAGTTTAGTGTATCTTAGCAACCCACAGAGCAGAATATGCATGTCTGAGAACAAGAGGAGATTCACACTCCTATATGCTGAGTTTTATGGAAATGTTAAAGTTTATGATTCTCTATTACATTATTTGGATGAGATAGTCCCTTTCCAAAATACAAGAAAGCCATTTAATTGCATTGTATTTCATGGAGAAAGGTACTTTGAGTTTTTCTTCGTTTAACAGAATTTATATGGTGTGTTAGAGAGATGAATCACAGTTTTCAATAGATTGTACAAAGTTATAGATTCTAGGCAGGCATTTAATAAATATGAGAACATATATATTATTTGTCCAATATCATAGAATTAATAATTTTTAGGGAAATTAAATCTCCTGGGAATAGACATTCTATATATGTAAGTAAATTCATTATATATTTACTGAGCATTTACTGTTGCCATGCAAGGACTGAAGACATTTTAAAAAATAGCAGTTTCTGTCTTCAGTGCACTAAGATTTTAAGGGAGGAAAAAACAAGCAAAACATTTTTACAATGTAATAAGAGCAACAAATATATATATAAACATCCATATATATGTATATATATATATATATATATATATATATATATATATGTTATTTCATTTGCAATATGAACATAACAGATATGCAGACCTTTAAGAAATAACTTTTTACCATGGAATGCATATTTATTTAAACAAATTTACCTTGAACACATAGAACACATTAACCTTTACATAAGGGAAAAAGAGATCCTATGCTCATCTTGAATACTGCTGAAAAGACAGTTGAATAAAGTTTCCCCATGAGTTCATTTGTAAACTTATCATTGCTATTAAACTCTTTAAAAATAATTTACCTTAGCCATAAAATGTATCAAGTCATGTTAGAAAAATACATTTATGCATGAGAAAACGAAATATATGCCTGAAGTTTAGGGGTTCTTTTTTATTATGAATTCCAAGACAGACAATAATTTTTTTCTTTCTTTCTTCTATCATTTAAATGATGCATCAGTCTCCTTGATAAATACAAAATGAACTATGCTTTATTATCAGAATTCTTTTTATTAAAAAAACTTTGTAAATGGTATTAGTTCTTGGCTAAAACAGGACATTTTTCTCTAATTTTTTAATCACTATTTACATATTATATTTCAAGGTTTTTTAAATATTTTCTCAAAAAAGCCCTTTAAAAATCATTAAAAGAATAAATCACCCAAATGAATATTATGGACCATATCTGTTTTTCCAGTGTATTACTTACTTCCATTTGCTATGGAACAAGCAAGCTAAAATTGAACATTTGAGAATTGTCAAAAAGACAGGTTCTATCCATGTATCAGATTAAAAAATTAGTCCAATCCATGCTTAATGTAGATAATTATAGCAAGTCATGAGCAAGATTAGTCATTGATTTCTTAAGTTTTCATTAGATCACAAATAATAATGTTCTCTCTGTTGCTTCTTGCAGGGAATTGCAGAGTTTGGTGTTCAATTAACAATTTTGCTCCAATTATCTGTAGCTTTCATATAGACTCAGTTTTCTGCTTGCCTCATATTAGAACAATAGAGTCAGGATTTAAAGTTTGAAATCTGTCCACCCACTGTTGTCACAGACGATGGCTCACTTTTACATAATTCTTTCAAGACAGTTTTTTGTTTAATAATACACAAAGGCTCCAGGCAAATACTCTGTCCACTCACTTCTATTTCTACTTCTATGTCTACTGCTTTGGTTCAGACCATCCTCCCTCATTTGGTGAATTTGTCATTTTTTTCTGTCTCTCCACTTGATCAAAAATTTCCCTCTGGCATCCTAAGCAAACAAGCCATTCTCGAATCTAATATGGAATGTTTTAAAAAGAAAGCTTCTCTAAGGCCATTTTTCACCCCAAGAGCTCCTGTGCACAGGAAAAGAAAAAAAGAGGTGTTCCAGGCAAAGATCACTCAGATTTGTAGTGCATATTTCTCTGTTACCATTGTATTAATCATCTTGGACCAAGTAAGGAGTAGTCCTAGGAGGGGAGGAAGAGGAAGCCCAGGCTCTGAGCTGAATTCCCAGGAAGGATGGTTTCTTACAGCATTAAAGGGTCAGGTATGTAGACACAGATGTTTAGATCTCTGTTATAACCATAGGGTTGGGGTGACAGGAGATTGTGACTCTGACAAAGTAGGCTTGGGACCAGGTCTGAAATACTGTGTCATGAGAGACTGAAGTGGAGGGAGTGGACAGTCACCGTAGTAGGAGAGTTTCTACAGATTATACACTTGGGGGTGTGACTGTTTTTCCCTAAGCAGAATAGACACGTCATCTCTAGATACTGCAGAATTGTTTCCAAAGTGACAATAGAGCCATACAATCCCATCTTCAGTGAATAAATGTTTTGGCATTGGATATCCCTGATAATACTTAGTATTCTCAGTCTTTCAAACTTCAAATTGGGCAAGCATGAAATATCCCACTGTGGATTTTAGTAAATTACTATTAGCTAAACTCCAGGTTTAATTTGGATTTTGCCAGTTTTTCTCTTTTTGATGCAAGATACAATCCTGCATTCAGATCATATTTCTTTGTAATTGATCCCCACTCTTCCTTTGTCTGTGACAGTTGATTGGTGTTTTTCTAGATTTCTTTTCTTCTTTCTTTCTTTTTTCTTTTTTTTTTTAACTTTGGAAGTCTGAGGACTATTGGCCAAGTATACCAGTCAATGTCCTTGAATATAAATTTGTTTGGAGTTTTTTTCATGATTAGAATGTGTTTATGAGTTTTTGGAAAGAATATCACTTAAGTGAAGTGGTCTCGTCACCCTATAATACTAAGAGGTATATCTATGTAATATCACTGAAGATATTCATCTTTATTACTTGGTTAAGTACAACTGCCAGATTTCTCTACTGTAAATTTGCTCTTTTTCTCCGTCCATACTCTAGTCCATAGAAGCAGGTTACTATGTCTAGCTGACCCACAAAGAGGGGTGCACCAGTGAATAAACTCCATTTCCTTGAGGGAGGAGTGGAATTAAGTGGAATTCCTCTGTAAGGAAGTTCTATCTCTTTTTTCCAGTTTATTTATTTAATAAATGATTTTTCTCTCTCCTATACACATATGTATATATGTACATATGTATATATACATATCTGTATAATATTTTGAATTAGTTTCACAACTTTTCATTTCTCATTTAAGTCTTTTCTGAAATTGATTTTTAAAAATATGGTGTGAGGTAGAGGAACAGTAATTACAGATCATTAATTTTCCTAACATCTAAAAGTTATCCCCTCCTTCCTAGATATAAATCAGTGTAATTTAATTTGCATAACTTAAATTTTTTATGTTTAATATTTTTTGATCTATTGGGTGTTCTGTATACACCTCGTAGGTGTTAGATTTATTTATAGTACATAGTAATTAAAATATTTTAAGGATGGTCTTTTAGGAAAAGCAAACATAAAACCCTCAAGGTAATAAGAGGCAGCATTTATCAGGTGCTTATTACACCACAATTATTGGCACAATGCAAAAAAAAAACAAAACTGTATTCTCTCATAGAATTCTCACATTATTTTTCAAGGTAGATATTTACCAAAATACATCATGAGGAAACTGATATATACAGAGAACAAATAACTTATCTCATATCACAGCTTCTCAGTGGTAGAGTCAGATTTAATCCTGGGTTTGATTTCAAGTTAGCACTTGATACCAAGAATAAGGCAAAAGAATATCACTTTTTTCATAACTTTTGACTCAAAACAATTTTCAATGATCCACTAACATAAACATTTCAAGAAACATACACTGGTAAGGGTGTGCACTGCTACATCTTGTCTTAGCTAGTATTGGCCACTAACAATACAGTAGTACTTTCAAACTGAAATACATGCTCAATTTAAATACCAAATCTAGTCCAATTGACAATATACATATTAAATTATGCTTGAGAGAGAAAATATAACTGCTTATAAATGAAAGTATTAGAAAGAATCAAATTTACAAGGCTATTTAAACTATTAAAATTATTTTTAGAGAATGCAATAAACCAAGTTAAATCAACAAGTGCACCTTGCTATTGCTATTAAAATCATTGAAATTAAGATGAGACTGGAAAAGAGGATGAGAAACTAATTTACAAGAGCAATTTAACATCTTTGAAGCAATTAGACGATCTTACTTCTTTGATAGATTCTTGAATTTTAATTTTACTATGTGGAGCACATTTGACTTTAAAAGGAGTCATAAAAATTTTAAGTATAGGACCATAATTCCTGGTCAAGAATCTGTGTTGCTGATTAATTACATGATCGGCAAAAAATCTTATTAGCAACACCAAATTCTCATAGAAAATAGGAACCCAGAGGAAACAATATAAATATTAGTCACTCAGAATGAATGTAGTAGAAATCATTGGCTTCCAAATGTTTTCTTTGATATGAGGAGGCTGATTCATAGTGGGATAGGGAGAGGGAGCATGGGAGGAATAGATGAACTCTAGATAAGGTAGAGGGGTTGGAGGGGAAGGGAGGGGGCATGGGGTTATAAATGATGGTGGAATGTGTTGATTATTATTATCCAAAGTACGTGTATGAAGAAAAAATTGGTGTGAATATACTTTGTATGCAACCAGAGATATAAAAAAATTGTGCTCTATAAGTGTAATAAGAATTATAGTACATTCCCCTGTCATATATAAATTTAAAAAAAAAAGAGATCATTGGCTTCTAAAATAAAATGGTAAAGAGTGACAGGATGTTCTGCCAATTAGGTGGCCAAGTCTCTTGAATTATTTGGGAAACACCACAGTGACTTTGTTATAGACAGACATATTTTTTCCCAAATGTTTTCTATTATGCTGCTTATATATCCTTACAACAATCCAACTATACTTCATTGACTTAGAATGTTGTGCCTTATATTTTCATTTTTCTAATTCCTTAAGATTATTATATAAACAATGCAAATATTTCATATTTTAAATTTTTTAATATGAAAATGAGAGTTGTTATACAAACTTCAGCAAATTCTCTAAAGCAATAATGCTAAAAATATCAGTTGGTGAGGTGCTATTTATGGGTCCATGTCCTCAAAGTAATATGAACTAAGAAAATGGGTTTATAAAAAATTACCTGGATAGCCACATCTATAAGTCAAGTCTGAGCCTTCTTTCAGAATTTCAGAATTATCCAAAGTGATTTTCAAATACTCTCAACCTGGGGCAATACTTACACAATGGAATTGATGGGTATGGTAGGCAGAATAATGTCCCCTAAAGATGTTCAAGTTTTATTCCTGAAACCTGTGGATATTCAACAGTCATATTCTCAAATATGACTAAATAAGAACTTTCAAATGAGGAGATTATTTTGTATACTCTTCATGGCCCAACATAGTCATAAAGGTCCTTGTACATCAAAGAGAGATAGGAAAGTTAGAGAGAGGGGGTGACCCACAAAGCAGAAGTTGGAAAGCTGCCCTGTTGACTTTGAAGATGGAGAGAAGAGCCATAGGCTAAGGAATTCCAAGGGACTTCTATTGACTGAAAATTAGAAAAGATCTCCTCAAGCAGAAGATCTCCTCCAGCTCAGGAAATGCAGACCTGCAAAGATGGTAATTTTAATTCAGTGAGATTTCTGTCAGACACTGTATTATAGACTGTAAGCTAATAGTATAATAATTTGTGTTGCAAAACACTACATTTGTGGTAATTTGTAATAGCAATAATAGAAAATTAATATAAAGGACATATAAATCTACTTCGTAGGAATAAGTAATTTCCATTTTTAAAATGCACAACCCTGAAATACAGGGGAAAGTAAGCTACAAAGATTTCCAGGAAAATGGTCTATAATTACAGTTCTTTTCAAACCAGAGCCACAGAGAACACATCTTACGTTTTGGTTCTACAAATATTAACTACAAATGCTTACATATGCTGTGCTTCAGACTCGCAAAAGGTTTAAATATCATTTGGTCCCATTTTGCAGTGAAATTTATGCTAGCAGAAAACAAAAATTCATTCCTATTCCTTTGTTCAACATGTGAACATATGCTAAACACTGATAACACCCATGTACTAAGACAGTGTCCCTTTGAGTAATAATCTAGAATAGTATTTTTTATGATGACCCACAGTAGAAAATATCTCTTATGTTATAACAGTTTATGTATCTTTATAACACTGAATCAACTTGATATAATCTGATATCTTGTATTATCTTTTGGTCTATTTAAAATGCTATGTAAAAATGGTTGAATTGATTTTATAACCCACTAATGGGTTTTTAAACCACTTGTGTAGTCAGTTACACATGTACAGAAAAAGATGAATGTATTGTAACAGAGATGAGGATGACGACCATGGTAATTAAAAGAAAGGTAGTTGTCACTAACATTTAAATGCGTTTCACTATTCTAAGAGGGTACTGAATATTTGTAGCACCTGAAGCAGGTGTTAATAACTATGTAAAAACTTCAAATATCATTTTCAGCATATATACCTGAGAGTGTTTATTTATCATAAGAAACTGTAGAAATGACTTTGTGCTAGCAAGATGAGCTGTGCTTGAGTTCCCTGGTTAGACGGAGTGAACGTATGGATACCAGCATCTATGTTTAGTAGGAGGCTGCAGCACCAGCTGCAGCTAGATCTTTGGAATAGTGTGCAACCTTCATTTCAAGAAGGACAGTGGTGTTTGACTCAAACTAGATGACTGTCTGAGCCTTCTTTCAGAATCTCTTAAGCCTTGCCAACCAAGCTCGCAAGAACATTTGATATCACCACTTGTGCTTTATTTATTTATTTATCTAATTATTAACATACCACAGGGTAGCCTGGTTCTGTGGGAAAGAATTGTCAGCTAACGCCTATCTCTAACTGCTAGGAGCTGTCAGTATCTGCCAAAAGAACCTCAGGATTATTATATGGTCAACATTGCTTCTTTCATTTCTCCAAGAGACTTGACATTCTGTTCCAAGAACTTGAATTTCTTCTCTTACCTTGTGTTTCTCAGAGATGGGCTGTCAGAAACACTTCCACGAAGCTCGCAGTAGCCTGCATTTTCAATTAGTTCCCTTCTCCCATCCAACAGAGGCTGGTGTTTGAGCACACCGGTTGAAAGCACAGAACTTGCCTACACAGGGCAGTGGGTGTACTATCAGTTTTGCTGTAGTCTTACTCCTTTCTCCCTCCTCCACCCCAAACTGGGAAGATGATGTGTCTGATGTGTCCTCATGGCTGCCTTGGTGTGTGTTTGTAGTGCTAGGAATCAGAACTGGGACCTCACATGTGTTAGGCACACACGTTACCACTGAGCTACATCCCCAGCCCTCTAATCGTTGCTTTGGCTTGAAGAGCATGCACAGATGTTATGGTTCCACCTCTAGTACTGAAAAAAAAAAGTGGGGAGGAGTGGGGTGACCACTGAGTTTGCTTTGAAGACCAATGGCACTTCTCCTGCTCAGGTCACCTGAACTTCTCCTCAAATTGTTTTCTTCCTTTAAGTCAGTGGCCTAAAATTTCTCTTGACTCTGATAGTCTTCTAACTATTAATAATTTGTTATTTATTATTTTATTATTTTAAGCCCTGTGTGCTATAAGAAGGATAAAGGCAACATCAATAAGTGCTGAAAACAGGATCTATTTTCTTCCTACTCTCATTTCTTGGGTTCCCTCCAGTGCTAACTACAAATAACTTCCTACATGATAGCCCATTTTTCCAAACCTCCTCAATCACCATGGAAATGCCTAAATGACTTTGTGTTTCCTTTACCATGTCATAGAACTTGTCTGAGTGGATGCAAAGGTGTGACTGCTGGTAATTGTGACAGTTTATCTTTCTTAAACATTCTGAAGCTTAAAAACAGGAAAGAGATTAAAAGAGAAAAGAAAAAACAGGATAGGACAAGACAGGGAAGGGAAGAGAAAGGAAAAGAAGTTTCTTCGAGAATAAGACAAATTCTTTTACCCATAATTTGGATAGTTAAAAATAAACAAGCAAAACATTGTTATTCAAGCCTGCTTGCCCCAGGTACTCCTAGAAAAATTCTCCTATTCTCCAAATAGCAATGTTCAGCCTTGTGTCTGAACCATGTGGAGATCAATGATAATGCTTAAAGGGAATGGATTTTCAGAAATAGATTTAATCTGATATCCCCTCCCCAACCCACTGAGCTGCTTTTTCTCCTTCTTTGAATTATATATGCATGCTTAGGACACACAGACATTTCAAGAATAGTAGTAGGTAAATTTGCACAGACAATTTTTTCACATGGCTTTACAAATATTTTTAATTTTAATTTTTCTCTTTCCTGTGTGTGTGCGTGTATGTGCACTGGGCCTCAAACTCAGGGCTTTGCACATGCCAGTCAGGTTCTCCACCACAGAGCTACACTGTCAGTCCATCAAATTCCAGTTTCTAATATCTGCACAGTGTCAGTTTAAAGGTACTCATCTCTTCTGAGAAGTCCTTGCTCACACCCTTTCTTGTTTGGAGATGCCCCTTGTTAAGGTTTTCCAGATTTCCCTGCTGATTCCCTCTTTTACTGTATTTCTGAAAATTATTATTTGTTTCTTTGCCTAGACAAATACCTGGCATACAATAGGATTTTTAGTAACTGCTAGATGGAGGAATAATTGAATTATTGCCACTACTATGGATGTATTTTTTCCACCAGTGTGACTAAGTCATCTTCCTTCCTTTTGGGCATTAAAGCTTCTTTTTTTTTTTTTTTAACAGAAATGGAAAAAACATTATTTAATGTGAAAAGCCACTATTATGATCTATTATAATCTTCACCCCAAAATAGGAAGGAACAGTTTGTCTTTTCCATCTAGTGTCTAAATTGTGGGTAACAAGTTTCAGTTTATAAACGTAATTGCTGTGCGGAGCCTATTCATTTTGTTCCTCTTGGATCTCCCTGAAGCATTCCTCCAGCCTTCCACCTGGAGTTTTGTTTTAAGAACACACTTGTCAGTTGAGATTAAGATAACATTTCCATGTGAACACCAAGGTAAGAAAGAATTCCAGTCACGCTGCTGGAGGAGGAGGCTGTGTTGCTGGCTCCCAGGCGGAGGAGGCTGCGCCCCACTTTAGACAGTCAACAGCTACAATTGCTGGGTGAGTAAGGTGCTGCAAACATTCTCTCTAGAATAGCAAACAAGGCAAGCACCAGAGATAAGGATAGGTTCTTCTATTGTTAAACATTTCAGAAGAACTGACTTTTCCAAGTTAGCATTTCAGAGTGCTGGATGGGCTTCTGCAGACTCAATCCCTGCTTATTTTCTTTTGGTTTCTTGAACAACCAGAAAGGTGAATCTAATCAGTGTGTACTTCCACCAAAATGTCTAGAATGTTCTTGCCTCTGATATAACCAGTGGTCTTTATAATAAAAAAATTTATTAAAATATGTACAAATAAATAGTCACTCAAAATACTCATTTTTTTTTCTGGATCCTTTTGATCATGTGCTTCCCCCCCCCCCCAAAGAAAAA
>NW_025999968.1:38192333-38216909 GCF_001458135.2 Marmota marmota marmota | reverse complement strand
CCCCCCCCCCCAAAGTAAAAGTTGAATCTGACATTAACCTCCAAAGAAAATATTTCTTGATTTAACAGATTATTTGCATGCACAGGATATGGTAATAAGTGCCAGGAAGACGTTGGTATAAACAAGATGCTTCATTCTAAAGATTTTTTGATCTGAAACAGTTCAAAATTCTGAACAAGTCACTTCCCAGATACTACTGTACTGTATCTGAAAGGATAAGGCATTCTTATAAGGAATCACTTTAGGAAGTTTATCTAAATTTGGATTCTCAGCCAAATGAGTCTGTTTCATAGGCAGGATCTACCCAGGAATTTCCATTTCTGAGAAATGTTCATAAATGTTATCTGAAGGGCAGACTTCTGAAAATCAGAAAATTCTGTAATAGAAAATTTGAGTGACTAAATAGTTGAAAAGAATTTGTACTATTGACTTGGTAAGCACACTGAGTCACATTTAGGAAAGTATTATCAAAGAGTTCTTAACTCAGTGTAGCAAAGTCCATGATAAAAAATAATGACTAATCCTTTTATATAACTTCATCATGGTGCCTTCCTCCAACTCATGTACAAATTATAAGAAATAAATCACACAAATTAGCAGAATTACTAAGACTTTTGAATGTAAAATTAAGGCACAAGTTTTACTCTGATGTTGTTGTATACAATCTATCCTGTTTTTAACAGTTTGCATAGGACTGCAAATAACATTTTCTGTTTAAATAGGTACTATAAAACACTGTCCTTCTGTGTAATCACACATTCAAAAGTCTTATGAATTGACAGAGCTAATGGCTAGGATTAAATCTAAATAACTTTGTTTTCTTTTTATAATAGTCCAAATCTTTCAGAGAGTACGTACAGCCAGAACTCCTCTTATCTTAGGTAGAAATTTGCCTTGCAAACAGTCTATTGTTGTTTTAAAATTTTTTAATGAGGAGAGGTGGTGTTTAATGTATTTTACTTTCTAGAATTTTCATTACTGAATATTAAAATTCTAGGATTCTTCCTGGAAGACTTTATATTTCTAAAAACAACAACAACAAAATAATAACTTATTTCCTTTGTGCCAACAAATTTAAAGCTGGTTTTTTTTTTTCATGTCAAATTTGGCATAGCCATTGTCAAGTTAATAAAATCCCTCTTATGTACATCCTGAAATACAGAATTCCTAAAGTAAAAACTAAAAAATTATTTGTGTCAGTGTGATGAAAGTGTTCTAAAATTAGATTATGATAATGGTCGTACCACTTTATGAATATACAAAAACCACTGAGTCATATATTTAAAAAGGTGAATTTCATAGTGAGAAATTTTATCTCAATGAAGCTGTTAGGAAAATTTTACTGGTTACATTTAACATAAATGTTCAAATACATTTGCTAAACTATTGGTGGCAAAATTAGAGAAGTCAATATCCCCATATTTTTTACCCTTATTTCCATCTATACCTCCTTAGACATTGTACAATCAGACAGTCTTTCTTGCACACAGGAAGGAGGGAGTAATTCCTATAAGCATAACATGTCTGATAACAATGTCTGTTCATTTTTCTCACTTTCCACGTGTTTTCTTGGAAGGTAATATGCTGTATCTCTGTCCATTTTCAGTGCTTGTAGAATAGACTTTAGAAGGCATTTACACACTAAGTGTGAAACTGGGTTGAAGGGCTTTTATAGTCCCTACATTCTAAATTAGATAAGACTTCCTATGCATGAAAAGTCAGCCATACTGAAGAAATTTTCATTGTAGTATTTTTGGGTATGTGCTTAATAATCATAATCATAATCATAATAGAATATTTTACAAGAAATTGACCATTTAAGACATTAAAATTACTACATATCTAAAGCAATTTTCTTGTTCAGATATAATTCAATAAATCTGACCAGTATTATTGTCCTCTTCCTATGGTAGTCATGACATCTTTAGAAAACCAAAGACCAGTGTGTGCTTAGGAGTCTATAGCCCATGGGGCATGCCAACATCATTAAGTCCATTTCAAAGAAGTGAGTTTTTATCAGTATTAAGAAGGCTGAGTTCCTCTCCAACATGCAGCTTCTTTAATAATTTCTTTCTAGTGCTGGGGATGTAACTCAGTGGTAGAGTACTTATCTAGCAAACACAAAGTCGTGGGTGAAATCCAAAGAGGGGGAAATCCCTTTTAGATTGTTCCTCTTCTCATTACTTACGAAACCCTCATCCCATAATTAGCTAAGGTGATTTCAGTGGAGGTAAAGAAGTAGTAGGGTCACTAATGTTTTTTTTATTTTTTATTTTTTTTTTTAGTTGTAGATGGACACAATACCTTTATTTTCTTTATTTTGATGTGGTGTGGGATATCGAACCCAGTGCCTCATGCATGCTAGGCAAGTACTCTACCACTGAGCCACAACCCCATTCCTGGGATTTGTCTTTGAGAAACTGATCCTTGATTTCCTGAGGTTCTGAATACTAAGTCCATATTGCTAACCATATATATTCAAAATTCCCATATGTGTCAAGGTATTCTAAGTAGCCTGACCATTGCTCAAAGCTATTCACATCCTCCTAAAAGTATGACAATAATGGTAAGATTGGATAGATTCTACAAAAACAAAATGAAGAACACATATTTTTCATGTTAAACCAGACCTGGCATGCAAAAAGCAGTTATAAATAAAATATTCTGAAGTCAAACAATAATGATGCATTTTTCTTTTTCTTTTTTCTTTTTTTTTTTTTTTTAAAGCAGGAGACAGAACCATCTTTATTCACCAGCACGTGGAACAGCAGCTGGAGGGACAAGGGCAAACTGTGAGTCTATACTACTCGACCTCCTCCAGAGGTTAGAGCACACCTTTTATACCATAAGTAAGGCATAGCATTACATTAATCATAAATGGCTATTGCTATGATAACCATAAGCAAAAATCATGATATCTGAAATTATAAGCAGAAGAGGAAGTGGGTCAAAACGATCCTAGATGAGTACAATTTGACTCCATTTTGCCCTGAGACTCCATGTCATAATGATGAATGTTAAACATCAGCAATAATTATCCAAAGACCCATTACCTAGAGGAACAATAAGGAAGAAGTACCCAGACCAAACTGTTGAGTGTAAGTTTGAATTGTTCACTCTCTTCCTTAACTTCTTAATGTGAACCTCTGCTACAGATTCCCAGGACTTGTTGGCCTTCCGCATAAAGGAACATTTACTTTCATCTCTCATCATACACTAACAACTCTCAACAGAGAAGTCAAGATTTTTTTCCCTTTTGGGGGAGTAAAGTGACTGGTAAAGTGACTGAAGACTAAAATGTTAAGAATATTAGTCATGAGATAGTTGTTTGTAATAGGCCACTTTCAGAACATGAAACTCAAATCTCACAGATAACTTCTCAAATACATTATTTCAAGAATTGTAAAACGCAATTTCTATTTTGGAAGAAGCAATATGGACTTAGTATTCAGAATCTCAGGAAATCAAGGATCAGTTTCTCAAAGACAAATCCCAAGAATGGGGTTGTGCCTCAGTGGTAGAGTGCTTTCCTAGCATGCATGAGGCACTGGGTTCGATACCCCACACCACATGTGTATATGTGTATGTATATATATACACATATATATATATGTGTATATATATACATACATACACACACACACACACACACATATATATATGTGTCTAATTTCTGCAAAATGAAAAATGTAAAGGGTTTTCTAGGGGATACATCAAGATCAAGAACCAGCTCTCATGGAAACACAGGAATTTTAAAAAGCCCAAATCTTATTCCTAGCATTTCATTTTATTTTATACTATTATTTAGTCTAAAAATTGTGGTAAAAGTGCACAACATAAAATTTACCATTTTAAGTGTACAGATGAGTGGTATTAAGTACATTCCCATTTTTGTGAAACAGTTACCACATCAAAAGAATTGATGTCATTATCAGCTGACATAAGCCAGGAGCTTATTACATAGAGGACTTGGAGGTCAAGAAGTTCCAAGAAAGAAAGTTGGCAAAACATGTTATGGATTAGTACCTCACACAACTGGAAATTCAGATGAATTAATATGTATGTAAGGAAAGTTAAGGAAAAAACTACTTTAGAATAGAAAGTTTCAGTAAAGTTAAGGAAAAAACTACTTTAGAATAGAAAGTTTCAGTATTCTTCAGATACTTGGAATGAAATGACTTTCTAACACAAAAAGTAAATTATTACTATAATAAATCATTATTAAAAATACAGGTAAAAAATACAGGTAAAATTAAAAGGCATAGTATGAAAACAATTACCTCAGACATGAGAGTGTGTGTGTGTATGTATATATATATATATATATATATATTTATATATATGTACTAAATATATGTATATTTGGTACCAGGGACTGGAATCAGGAGCACATCCTCAGCCCTATTTTGTATTTTATTTAGAGACAGGGTTTCAAGAGTTACTTAGCACCTCACTTTTGCTGAGACTGTCTTTGAACTCAAGATCCTCCTGCCTCAACCTCCCAAGTAGCTGGAATTACAGGCATGCACCATTGCACCCAGCTGAGAATTGATATCTTTTACACTGATTTCAAAAACTCAAGATATTAAATCTCAAAAATATCAATTTTTATAGAAACTAAATGTTATGTACCTAGGGATAAATTTACGAAATAAATGTCATGTATCTCAGTCTTTGACTGAGTAACTGAATTATGAGGAATAATCTGACTTTAAAATAATAATCTTGTATTGACAGTAAGTAATTTAAAAAGCAAATGTGATTTAAAGGGGCCTAGTTCATTTTCAGGGTTATATCATTTTTCTAGTCAGTATAATCACTTGGATCAGGTGTATCCTAAAACATGCAGGCAGATTCTTAGGAATTGACTTACATTCTGGTGAAAGTAAGTGATTTTTTTTCTTTTTCTGTAGTCTTCTCAACAACATGTTTGACTCTGAACAAACAAGGAAAGTTAATTTATATATATATGTGTGTGTGTGTGTGTGTGTGTGTGTGTGTGTGTGTGTATACACAATAAAAATTCATCATTATTGTTTGACTTCGGAATATTTTATTTATAACTGCCTTTTGCATGCCAGACCTGGTTTAAAATGAAAAATATGTGTTTTTCATTTTGTTTTTGTAGAATCTATCCAATCTTACCATTATTGCCATACTTTTAGGAGGATGTGAATAGCTTTGAGCAATGGTCAGCTACTTAGAATATCTTGACACAAATGGGAGTTTTGAATATACATGGTTAGCAATATGGACTTAGTATTCAGAATCTCAGGAAATCAAGGATCAGTTTCTCAAAGACAAATCCCAAGAATGGGGTTGTGCCTCAGTGGTAGAGTGCTTTCCTAGCATGCATGAGGCACTGGGTTCGATACCCCACACCACATGTGTATATGTGTATGTATATATATACACATATATATATATGTGTATATATATACATACATACACACACACACACACACACACACTTTTTTAACCTCTACATTAACCTCACTATATCTGCTTTCCTGATAGATGACAAAAACTGCTGTCATAGTGCCAGACGAATAGGTCAGTTTCTCCAAATTGGATATTGTGTGCTTACCAGCCATTAGATCTACTCTAGAAAAGTCCAGGTTAATTATTGGTGTTCTTTTTCTTTGGAAGTAAAACCTAATCACCTGTTTTTCTGTGATCTTATAAATAATTTTAATCACATAATTCCTCTAGCAGAGAACTATAATTTAGAATGCTTTTCTCATAAATAAAAATAAACTAAGGTTTACTTTCAACACCACGATTTTCAGATTGAGGTCTGCAAATTATATCTTAAAGATCCAAGTCTGCTCGCCATGAATTCTGCATCATCTAGATGCCTGTCTTATAAAAGAACAACCAGTAATATCAGTGCCTATTATGGTTTGGGTATGAAACATCTTCTAAATTTATTTGGTGAAGGTTTGGTCCCAATGCTACAATATTCAGAGGTGGGGATTTGAGGAAGTGATTGATCATTGACAATGGATTGATCCACTAAGGCATTCTTATTTGATCTTACTGGGAGGTGGAGGAAACTCTAGGTGGTAGGGTCTAGAAGGAGGAAGTAGGTCTCTGAGGTCAGGCCCTGGAAGGTGATATCTTGTCCCTGACCCCTTCTTCTCACTCTCTCTCTGTTCCCATTAATACATATCTTTTCTTACAACTTTCCATCATGATGTTCTGTGTCCTCTCAAGCCCAAAGCAAGGGAGCTAGCAATCCATTGATTGGAATTTCTGAAGTCAAAAGCCAAAATAAATCTTTCCCCCTCTAAGTTGTTCTTGTATGGTATTTTGGTTATAGCAACACAAATCTACCTAATACAGTTTCAGAGCAGTTGAAACAGAGAAGTCTCTTGTCAACTGGTATATCTACCATATTCCTGTGGCAAATTGTGCTTTATGCCTATGTTTCTAATAATGACCTACAATAATTCAGTGAAGGTAGGTGAACACTAAATAAGCAACGAAGAAATTTACTGCTTTTAATTTTAGTAATCAGTAAAATAGAAACAGTATGTGATGTTGAATTTAATAAAGGCATAATGCTACCCAAAGAATTAAGTAAATAAAATTATTCATTTTTTTGTGTCTTGATTGACATATGAAGATTGTTTATTAGGTAAATTTTGATCATTCTCAGCTTGATGCTATTCTGCTTCATTTTATTTTGTTCATATTTTTAATATATAAATGTGAACAGCTAATTCTTACATTTGTAGCATTTTTGTAAAAATACAGATGCAGTTCAAATATTTCTATTTGAAACTAAAGCTATATATATCTCTCAAACCCCAAATCATCCATTATATTTAATTATTAATTTGAATATTTAAACATTTTTATTTGGTTGTACTTATCTTGAAATTTTATTTGGCTTTATGGCTCTACATACATTATAAATCTAAAAGGTTTTTTGTTTTATTTGTATTTACTATTATATCTAAAAAAATTTCCTGTGAGATATTTTTATTTAGCTACAGTGAAACAAAACTTTCTTTTATTCTGAAGATTACTGAGAACGTCCATCTAAAAAAAAAAGTCTTTAGAAGAGATGGAAATATCCCTCTGTTCGAGCTGTATTAACACTAATGTTAGCAAGATTTTTCAAAACATTTTACTTGGTGATATTTCAATACTGTAGGAGTAGACAATAGAAGGCAATGATTTATTTCAAATGAAAGCTGTTAATCTTCATATCTGATTTTAGACAAGTACTAAAGTCTTGTATTGTGAAAAAAATCTATATAATGGCTATAGCATATTTCTTAGAAATTTATTTCTACTTATTAGTAGAAATTTCCACCTGTTTTCTTGTCTTTGGTTATGTTTTCAAAATATATGCTTTATTAGGCAAGTGCAATAATCATGCTAATATTCCTACTACTAATAACAGAAGTAAAAGAGAACCACCCAAACCTTGTGGTTTTGTATGGTTTAGCACCTTATAAAATAGTTTTTCATATATACTTCTCATAGCAGTATTTGGAGGAAGACTGACTGTGAATTTGTAGATAAAGAAACAGAAGTAGAAAGATTTGTCCAAGGTCATAGAATTAGTGAGTAATTTAACAGAGGACTCTTTACCTTGTCAATTTCTCACAATCATTCCCTCTCCTCCTTCCCCTGTTACCCTGAAAGCCTCCTGGCCTTCCTGCCTTCAGCTTTTCTTTCCATTCTGACCATTTATCACACAGCTATGAGAATTCTATTATTACAGAAATAAATATGGTCTTGTCATTCCTCTTTTCATAAAGAACTGGCGTTAATTGACAAAAAGACAGAGTATCACAAGACTCGATGTATCTCTCTTCAAGTCATATAGCCTCCTATCATTACAATCACTAAAAATTGCATAGGACTAAGAGCAGGTAACCGTACGATGTTTTAGGTAGGTGGAGGGTAGGCAATTACAGTGACTAAAGCATAATAGCTCTATCAAAATTACTTGAACTTAGTTTCATAAATTATATGGTCTCATGCCATTCTTTTGCCCAGACATAAATTCCTATTTGCTTGTTTACATTCTTCTTTCAGAGAGACTTGGCACAATCATGATCTAATAAAGTTTTAGATATTTCAGTCATGATACGTGTATACCAAGTACAGAGCACACTACCATTGCTCCAGAAAACACCATGTATTTTTCTGTTTTATGTCTGGAATGTCCTTCTGCCCTACTTGCCTTCTCCCACCCTCTTTTGCTGACCCCCTGCTCCTTACATACCAGCTCGACACACTCTTGTGATGTCTCACTGGCTTCCCTAGGCAGGGTTAGTGTTTATCCCATGTAGCTAAGCATTTCTGTCCATGGCTCCAGAAGATCAGTCATTCTTTGTCTAACGTTTTCACAAAGTTGATGCATATAAAGGAAGAGAAGCAAAATTAACTATCATTCCATTACTTATTAAAATATTGTTGTTTTCACATATCATATTGCATGTTTTCCCAGTGACTGGCTGTTTTGTTTTTCAGTGACCCCACTATACATACACATGCTATCTGCTCTCCCCCATTATTTTATGTCTTTGTATATCTGCATGCTACTACATCAAGTAAGTAGAATATCATTTATTTAACTCTCTCAAATCAAAGCATGTTAATTTTTAAATTTCTCTTAACCACATAGATTTGCAGCCCCAATCCCATCACTGAGTTTGGGCATATTAAATAAATGAATGTTAAAGAAATCTTTTAGCTGTCAAGGGAACTTATGGCATTTCCCTTTTATCTTACTGTTTTGATGAACTTCAACTCTCCATATTTAATATTTGCTGGGAATGGAGTGAGAAAGATATAAGAACTATCTGGATATTTTAGTTTGAAGTTCCATCTTTGGAAACATGAGAGACTAATTCCTGCACTTATCATGTCTATTCCAGATAGATTATTGTGTATTTATAAATGTTTGCTCCTTCTGAAATATTTTGTTTAACTCTATTAACAGCAAAAACTATTCATCTATGCCAGCAATGGAATAGAAAGGAAGAAATGCAAAAGTCTTTTATGAAACATCTAATAGTTTATGCTTGAATAGTTATCAAGCTTGTGGCACAAGTATTAAAATTATTAAATTCATAGTAAGCTCCTACAGAAAGGGCAGAACTGTCTTGTGGCTCAAGGAAATGTCACAGAATAAATGAATGGGAGCTAAATATAGAAACTCTGCCTAAGTTTTTTTGCTTTATATTATTATTTTATCTTAACACCAGAATTTGCTTTGGCATATCAGTAGAAGGTGAGAGTGAGGAATGAAGGAAGAGGTGATAAGGAAAAACTTTCAGTTTGATCATGTATAGATGTATACAAATGGTAAATGATTGGTCAGTAAAGCTAGCTGAACAATATCCTGACAAATAATTATTTGCTGAAATAAATGTTTTATATGGAAAATTGCTGACATTAGCATTTTACATATTGACTTCCATTATAAAGTAGGATATATAATATGGAGAGTGTAGTATAGAGGAAAAAAAGAGATTTGGAATCAGACTTGGATTCCAATCCACTTTCCATCCCCCATGACTTTTGAGAACTTAAGCAAGTCATTAACCTCTTATCTTTCAGTTTCTCATCTATAAAATGGGAAAAATAATGTTTGCCTTGCCAAGCTGACATGAAAATTTAAAAAACGGCAAGTAATTATCATATGGCACACATCAAAAATTGGGAGCTATTACTTTCATCAGAATATATAATGTAGGATTATATTATGCACAAGATGAAAAGGAAAACACAACTTTTTCTAAAATAAAAAGCAACTGATATGAAAAATATGCTGAGTAGAATATGTTATCACAGGACTGTTATTATTATTTTTTTGTCATCTATAGCCTAGTTTGTGTGATATTTTTTTTTTAACTCATGGACCTCTTTGTGGACACAGGCCCACTGAAAATATCTGGAAACTTCCAATGTAACTACACAGGTTGAATTAATAAACTTTTGTGTTTCTGTTCCACACAAAAATGGGCATCTTTAAAATGATGTAAAGAGTTGCACAAACTTTGAGAGATGTATCTGCATCTACAGTCTACACTTGACTTCTTCTGTCTGAAGGCTGCATCCTGAGTTCAGTGAAGTTCTACTGCAAATGCAATCTATGCAAATTCCAGCCAAGGAATATGACTGCTCTGATTCCTCTCTAGGTTTAGAATTTTTCTCCCTAAAAAACACCAGTAGAAAGAGCTTTGGATATTCAAGATAGAAAAGCAAGTTCAAAAATAAAGACACTTTCTCTGTGCCCTGTTCTGTTCATCTGGACAAAAATAATAAACATAAATAATAAACATAAGAGAACGCCAAACCCTTTTGGAAGCTAGGCATGACCTATAAATGATGTAGATGTGGAAATAGAAAGTTGTGGGAAGAAGAGAGGTGATGTACATTAGGTATTTCTTTAATTAAAATACACCATAACACTAAATTTGTGGTTTAAAAGATAAGCTCAAATCAACTTTGTACCAAAAAACTGAACTCATGGTAAATAAAATAATTTGACAGAAATATTGTTTTCTTTCTTTAATTGGGCTCTTCCTGAAATTGCCTTTCCTGGTATATTTATACCAAGAAGGAATTTTGCCCACTGGGATATATAAGGGGAAACCAAAAATTGATGGGTAAATCCTCTTTTGAGAAGAAAATCAAGTCTACTTATCTTGAGTAATGCCTTCTTTCAGAATTTATTAAATATGGGTATCACCTCTTTCTGAGTGTCATTTCCACCACTACTTGTGAAAACCCAGAGTTCTGCTCTTGTCTTTAATCAAAACTTCTCATTTGTGAGCAGATAAAGCTTTTTTTCATTGACCCTTCTAACTATTTGTAAAATGCTTTTCTCTATTTCATGACTAGGCTAAGTGAGGCCAATGAACTTGTCCAGTGGCACACTATTAGTGAGCAGGAGATGTGACAAATGGAACCCTCATAAATCTTAGTCCACATTCTCATGGATCCATGGAATAAATCCTCTGTCATCTAGGATAGCAGACTATAGTAGCGATGGATAAGATAGAGGCAGATAAACACTGGTGTTGGAAGAATGGGACATAAGATACAGGAACAAGTCTCAGTAGCAACAAATGCTTTATCTTACCAACAGGAAAAGAAATCCAAAATGAAGGTTATGAGTTTGGAAACATCCAATCAAGAATGTGGAAACAAGGTGTTTGGTAGTTATGTTTGTAAGGGAAAGTTCACGTGGAACAAATAGTACTAAGAACACAGGCATCATTTTTTCACATTGTCTAATTTTGGTGTTAGACCAGAATTTAATGAGACAAGAAGATTGCCATAGCCTGAATGTCTGTGTCCCCCAAATTCCCTATGTTGAAAACCTATCCTTTAGGATGATGGTATTAGAAGATATATCCTTTTGGAAAGTGATTAGGTCACAGGATGATGTCCTTATGAATAAATTTAGTCCCATGGAAATATTTTTGTTGTTTTTATTTTCCATCATGTGGGACACAGAAGAAGGAGCCACATGTGAACCAACCAAATGACCTTCATTAGATACCAAACATGCCAGAAGCATCTTCTTGGACTTCCCAACCTCCATAACTGTGAGAAGCAAAATTCTATTGTTGTGAGATGGTATTTTGTTGTAGTAGCCTGAATGGACTAAGACAAAGATATTATCTATTTTCTAGTGTGAATTACTATCAAGTAGAGCATTAGCAGTCAAGATGATCTTGACTATTCTACACATACCTAAATGTAGTCCTCTTTTACTTTACTGAGGCATGAATTTAATCACACAATGTCAATTGAGAGTCCTTGACCTGGCAGGTGATCTTAGGTCACTACCTATCACTCCCTTTTCTCCTTCTTCTCTTTCTCAGTTTTTCCTTTTTGTAATAACTTTTAAGAAGGTTCAAATATTGTTGGTTTTTGTAAAATATGGCCCTCAAGGGAGAGTTTAAATTTGAATGCAAGGTAGAAATTGTAATCAACAGAAATACCATGGTGTTCAAGAGAAATTAGATGTCTGAAAAAGCTTAGTGACCATATAAATATGTATCTATCCATTTTTGCTGATTTTTCTAGTGTTAGGACATAGCCCTTGTTAAGATTGAGTTTACTATATAGCCATTTAGAATATGCACCATATTTCTTAGGATTTGGCTAAATTTATATACAGGTTTTAAATAAAATCCAGAGAGGCTCCAGGACCTGCAACAAAAGACAGAAATGAGTTTCAAGGCCCTATGACAAAGTCAAACACATATCTGATTTAATTTCAGTCACCCTGCAGAGCCTGTAATAAACACTATATGATCAGGGAGCTGCAATTTCTGTTCAAAATAATCTCCTGTTGATGACTTATTATACATTGATATGAAAATTACTTTCTACATCCAACATAAGCTGCTTTGATGAAGAAGATGAGTGATTTCTGCTGTCAGTAACCACATACCTGATCACTGATGGACAACCTCCCTGTCCTCTTCTGATGGACAGATAGTGGGCTGCAGTCTGGTTTCTGCTCTGTAAGGTCATATGAAACCTAAGGTCACACTGACCCTAAAGGGGTCAATTGAAGGCACAGAAACTTAGAAAAGCATCATGTTAAAGGTTTATTAATAATATTTATTATTTGATTTGATAGATCACTATTGAAGTAGAAAAATTTGAGTTATAAAGAAGAAAGATACCTTTGTTTTTATAAGGTCATTGTGATGTGAAAAAAATTTTATACATCCTTTAATTTAGGGAACTCATTTTGGTGAAAAACAAATACTCGTAAATATGGAACCTTGACATACTGAATGTTTAAAGCTGAGTGAATTTGAGGAACAGCACGTGGAGGAAGGGCCCTCTGACCTTTTCTCTACAGCAAGTTATGAATGTTGGATACATGTTGAGAAAACAAACAAACTTTTTCCTCTTTTTGCTATGGAATGTATCTCCTTTTTGGAAAGTTCTCCTTGGTCAGTTATGTGCATAGCACATTTGTTTGAACTCTAGGGTAGTAATTATTGAAGCAAACTTATTCTTACAATAAAGGTTAATGACTCTCCCCAGCATTTTTCTAGTAATTTCCATGTTACTTGATGTTTAGTGTAAATTAAATGAAATCTTAACAAAGTTATTTTGTTTTATTTCCTCAGAGTATAAGAGCTGAAAGTACATATTCCCCTCCTTTAGTGCTGGCCAGGGTTCAAATCCTTTACCACATTTATTTGAATGGGATATATGAATTACATGTTCAAGGAGGTGATGGCTAGAATGTGACATTTTACTTATTGCCCCCAATTAACAACATACATATCCTGAATGCTAATCCCAACCATCAAGACACTTTATGAGTTAATCTAATAAGCTACCTAAGAGTGTACTCTTAGCAGGCTAATCGTTCATATCCAAAGCAAAGACTTCTCAGATTGGAATTCTTTTTTTTTCCAGGATGGAATTCTTAATCTTAATTAAATTGTCTTACTTGGCTATCACGAAGTGAACAGATGATAATTCAGCATTATTCAAAATCAAATGAATTTCCTAAACACATTAGAAGTCAGTGACAGGTTATTGTATAACATTTCTTGGAAGGCTATTTTGTAAGTTCAAGAATAGATGGGAGCCCTATACTATAAATGGTGAGTTTGCACTCACCAGCTAGCTGAATTTGAACACCATTTTTCTTAATGATGGGTGTGGATGGGATTGCAGCCAGGGACTCATGATGACCTCAAACATCCCAGGAATGTAGCATGACTCTTCCCAAAGACAAGGCTAGCAGAGAGCTTTACACTTGGGCTGAGGATTCCTCATAGTTTTCATAGTCCTTATTTTTCCCCCAGGGCCTATGAAATGAAAGGTTCATATGATTCTATTTTCAAGGGTTTCATTTTGGCTCATTTCTGGGAACTCCCTGGTAAAATAATAATGGCTTCTTTCCAAAAAGTATTGATGCTAAGTTTACAATATCTTAGAACAGGAAGCTATTTATATGATGTCTCTTACATTATAAAAATTGCCTGTTCAACTTAACTGCTCCTATGCTGTCTATATTTGGGAAAAGTTTTGAAACACTAGAAAAAAAATTTTAAAAAGATACAACTTTCAGAATGTGTAGGGCCTAAAAAAATCCACAAAAAACCCGAATTTGAATTCTGTTTCCAACACCAACTAGTTATTTGATTCTTGATAATTTTTCTACCTTTTAGTTTTCAATATTGAAATTAAAGACTAATAAAACATTTAGTAGTTGCTGAAAGGATTTAATAATTAAAGTTTGTAGAAAACACCTGCATTCTTTGGTTACAAAATACTCAATAAGACTTGGTTCCTAATTTCTGTGCTATCAATATTTGTAAATGCATATTCTATTAATCTATAACATTTTTTATCTTTGACTAGTATATTTTACAGATTGAATCATCTCAGATTTCCAAAAAAAAATCATATAGAAGAGTATTAAAAGAAATTTTACTATTTTGTTAATATTTTTAGTTCTAGGGTTGATGCTATAAGGAACTGTAGGAATGCTACAATTGTAGCTACAAATGTAGGGATTGTAGGAATTCCATGCTAAGGAATCTAGACTCTGTAGTGTGGACAATGGGAAGCCAAAGGAGGATTTTCACCATGGGAAGAAGCTTCCTTCTCAACTAATATTTGAATGCCTATTATTCTCAGGCACTAATCCTATTTGTAACTTAGAGTGATCTGATAGCAATATAGAAGAGAAACCAGGAATGGTTTTATATTGGACATTTGTGAATAAGTGCTAGAGATAATGAGAAAGATTAGTAAAAACTTTGAAACTTAGATTCTTCCGGTTTCGGAGAGTATCTGAGCTTAAAATGAGAGGCAGCTTCTGTGCATTAATCCAGTGCCTACTCCCACAGAAGCCTCCCATGCTGCCCGGGCAACAGCTTGTCATCCATTTGGCAGAAATTTTACCCTTTGAGAACAACCAAATTCCAAGTTGTGGAGGTGTTTTTTAAAATGGGAACTTTGGCTTTATTTCCCTTCCCCACCCCCCATATGCTTGAGAGTGAAAAGAAATTCTCTCTTTAAAGGTAAAGGATTTAATGAGGGTAAATTTTAGATTTTGATCAGTTATATTTTTAAAATTAAACCTTCAGAGTAGATTGACTTGCAACTGCTTTACAGCAGAGATATACTGCATACTGAATTCAAGCCGAAAAGCGCTTTCATAGGCCTGGCAACACATTTCCTCTCAGGGAATGGTCTCGGAATTCCATCCCTTGTTGTGTAATTCTTAACTTAATTTTTTTGATAACAAAAACTATTTTTGATAACAAAAATTATTTTCACTGTTTCACACTTAACGAAGCAAAGAAGCAAATAAAAGTGTAGTAGGATGGCTTGGAACAAATTTTAAAATCTTGGAAAACAGATAAACTGGTCATTAATTTTTCTCCACCAATAGACCAGGCTCAAGTTTAGCTTCCACATAAGCCCTGCAATTCTAACCTCTGAACTGAGTGTAGTTTTATATATTGGCTTTCATTGGTTAAGTCATGTCTAAAGTACTAAGTGTATTCACTTTGATGCTACTAAATAATTAATCATGAGTCTTCTGAATATAGACTATTGATTTTAAAATCCCAGTCAGGTGATGTTATTATTTTGAAGGAAAAATAAAAGTGTATTACATGAATCTTAGTCATTTACTTTCATGAAGAATCACAAGTATGTTCAAATGCCTATGATTGTCATATACTTTATCAATGAAGCATTTGTAACAACATTGCAATGAGACCAAGAACACTGACAATTAAATTTAAAAATCATTAAATATTAATATAACCCTTTGGAAATCTAATAATTACACATATGTATACACGCACACACATTTATTTACTGCAATTTGATTCTCTCTCATGTCATTTTATTGAGAGATAAAAAAGTTTATCTGCCAGTTGATGAGTCAGCCACAGTAACTTTCTTTTGAAATTTTAAAGGAGAAAACTGAATTCTGAGAAGTCATTTTTATTAAGGTCACACTCTGGATAGGGGAAGCCAGAAGACTAATCTGTTTGCTTAATTCTTCTGCATGTATTTACTCTACCATGCTCTTTGCCTTGACATTGACAATCAGATTGAGCTCTTCCCTCATAAGACACTGTTTTAACAGATAGCCAACTATGTAAACAACCCTATGCTTGAAAGGCATGACAAGTTTAATAGTTTCATGGGAACTTTGATGGGACTGAATTGATCTATCTGGAACCCATCTGGGAAAATTCCAATAAGGAATAGAAACTTTCAGGACAGAGAAGGAAAAACAGCACGACGACAGGAGGGAGCAGTGCATGGAAAAGCTTTGAAATCTAAGAGACCATCCCAGTCAGGATAACAAAGAGGTTCAGGTGAGAAGAACCGAGAAGGGGATGCAGGGAGCTTTGAAGTCTCCTGCATCATGTGAAGGAATTTAGACTCTGGAGTATAGACAAATGGGAAGCCATAGGAATGTTTTCACCATGGGAGGAAACTTCATTTACTCAACCAATATTTAAATACCTATTATACTCAGGCAGGAATTCTATTTGTAACTTAGAATGATCTAAAGCAATATAGAAGACAGACCAGCAATGGAAAAGACTGGAGGTTATTTCAAAACGTTCAAGAAAAATGACGCGATGGTTAAGGTAATAATTAATGTGAGGGGAAGCTATTGTGAAAGAGTAAAATAATAGCATCATTGTCTTAGCTTTTTATTCTCCTTTCTCTAGCTGCCAAGTCTCCCAATATTTTCACATATCAGCAGATCTCTAAGGTTTAAACGAGTTTGACTTAGACACAGTTATTACCATCTGGCTTTTTGCAGTAATTTCTATTTTACTACCAAACCTGGGATAATGTCTCAAGTGGAAGTCAAGTTAGGAACTAAACGAAAATCACCAGTATGATCCCTCCAGTTTTCTATTTATTGCCCATGATTACTAAGTTCTGCTTTAAACACAGTAAAATCCTTTCCAATTAGCTTAAGCCACTCAGGAGCAACACAATGTGTTTGGGTCCTAGTCCTTTTATAGGAAAACTCTTTAAGGAGTGAGGAGAGTGTGTGTCTACTTTCCCAAGCATCTTTTGCTACTAACACTTTAATTCACACTTATCCTTTTTCCCTGTTGTTCTCATCATATGCTAGTTATTAAATATAAGTTTAGAAGCATTTTGTGATGAGAAGGATAGAAATAAGGAGATGGCTCAAAGTTGTCCAAGCAATTGAATTTTATCCTACAGCTAGTGTATGTATGTATGTGTGTGTCTGTGTCTGTGTGTGTATACAGAATTTGTTTAGAAATCATAATATTTCCTAGGGCCAGGGGTTTGGTTTTTTTAGAGCAATTTTAAGTTCACAGCAAAACTGAACTGCACGTAACAGAAATTTCTCATATATCCCTGCTTCCACACATGCAGTCTCCCTCCCCTATCATTAATCTCCCCCACCAGAGTGGTACATTTGTTATAATCATTGAACCTACATTGACAGATAATCATCATCTATAGCCGATAGTTTATACTCTTTCTTTTAAAATATGGAATTCGTAATGAATTTGCCAGTCATTCTTGTGCGTGGGCTGCGCTAATCTTTTCTGTATCATCTAATTTTATTATATGTGAAGGCATAGCTATTGCACCATTGATATTTTTACTGTCTTTGTAGTTTTTAATTTTCCAGAATGTTGTATACCTGGAATCACAAAGCATGTAGTCTTTTCAGATGGGTTTTTCTTCATTTAGTAATATGCATATACATTCTTCCACATTGTCTTCATGACTTGATAATTAATTTCCTTTTGATTTGAATAATATTTCATTTTATCAATGTGCCACGTTTTATCTGCTCAACTCTTGAAGGACATCTTGCTTGCTTTCAAGCTTGGGCAATTATGAATAAAACTGCTATAAACATGCATGTGTAGGGTTTTGTGTGAACAGAACTGCTAAAGTCTTTATAAACCAGGATTCTGCAAAAAGAAAGAATCTATAGGAGATAAATAGGGGATTTATTAGGACAACTGGTTCATACAGTTATAAAATCTGAAAAGTACCATGACAGATAAGGTATCTGAAAGATGGAGAGCCAGATAAGTCAGTAGCATGGTTCAGTCCAAGTGTGAAGACCTGAGAACTAGGGTACCTCTCAGAGCAAGGTCGAAGACCTAAAAAACTAAGGGAGGACGGATGCAAGTCCCTGAATACTAAGGGATGAGAATCTGGAGAAGGGTATCTAGCTCCAGAAAAGAGAGAAAATTCACCTTTCTTCTGCCGTTTGTTCTTTCTGGGTGATCAGCCAACTGGATGGTCCTGACCATAATGGGTGAGAGCAGATAGTCCTCATTCATACTGCTGATTCAATTGCCAGTCTCTTCCAGAAATATCCTTTCAGACATACTCAGAAATCATACTTTACCAGTGCCATAGTTTGTATCTAGAATGTGCCCCAAAGGCCCATATGTTAAATAAAGACTTTGTCTCATACTCTAGGGAGGTCGTGGAACTTGAAACGTATGCCTACTGGGAGGCACTGGGGATGTGCCCTTGAAGGCATTAGTGGGAATCCAGTCCCTTTCCTATTTTTCTCTTTTGCTTCCCAGCCATTATAGGGGAGCAGCATTCTCCTCCACATTCTTCTGCCATGATGCATTCACTGCCTCACCACCACAGCCCCAAACAACAGGTCAACTGACTATGGACTCAACGCTCCAGAGCTGTGAAAAAACAAAACAAAACAAAAACCTTGACATTGTTCTAAATTGATTAGCTCAGTTTTTTGTTTTTTTGTTTTTTTGTTTTTTTAAAGACTAGTATAAAGGCAAGTAACACATCTAGCTATCTGGGCATAGTGATTTCTTGCTGTTTTAACATGCATTTGCCTGATGGCATATGTGGAGCAACTTTCATATGCTCAGTGAAGGCATTAACCTCACACATGTGGAAGAATCTCACTTGGCCTAATCATCTCTTAAAGATTCTGTCTCCCATATCATAGCATTAGCAATTAAATTTCACCATGAGTTTTGTAGAAGACATTCAATCCATAACACACTATTTTTCTGCCTTTTGTAGTTCTAGGTGTCATTTTTGTTTATAAATTTCAAGAATTTTAAATTAATTTTTTAATTTATTTTGATTTCTTTGATAATAAGTTGGTCATTGGGAGAATGTTATTTAATTTCCATGTATTCATAGAATTTTTAGAATTTCTTTTGTTGATTTCTAGTTTTATTCTGTTGTGATCAAATAATACACATGCCATGATTTCAATTATTTTTTTAATTTGTCAAGACTTGTTTTGTAGTCTAACATATGGTCTACCCTGGAGAATGTTACATGTGCTGATGAGAAGAGTATGTCTTTTGCAGTAGTTGGGTGGAATGTTCTGTAAATATCTGTTAGGTCCATTTGGTCTATAGAATAGTTTAACTTCAAGATTTCTTTATTGATTTTTTTAATCTGGATACACTTTCAATTGATGAAAATTGGTGTTAGAGTCAATGTCTCCTTTTAGATATAATAATTTCTTGTTTTATTCTTGGACGTACCAGTGTTGTGTACATATCTATTTATAATATTTATTTAATGACCTTCATTGGTTCTTTTTACACATTTTGATTTAAAGTGTGTTATTTGATATAAATAGGGCTATTCCTACTCACAATTGTTTTCCATTTGCATGGTCATATCTTTTTCTATCTTTTCATTTTCTGTCTATGTATGTCTTTATTGTTGAAGCGAGTTTCTCATAGGCAGCATATTATCAGGTCTAACTTCTTTTTAATCATTCAATGAGTCTCTATCTTTTAATTGGGGAATTAAATACATTTATTTTCAAGGCTATTAATGATAAGTCATACTCCTGTCATTCTGTTATCTTTTTTTTTCTGGTTGTTTTAAATATCCTTTTTCCTTTATCTCTTTATCTTTTACATCTTTGTGATTTGGTGGGTTTTTTTATACCCATAGGGTTTGATTCTATTTTTTTTCTCTTTTGTGTGTCTGCTCTATTATTGGGTTTTATGCTTTCATGTATTTTCATAGTAGTTATTGATTTTTCGCTTTTACTATAGGACTCCTTTAAGTAATTCTGTATGGCCAGTCTGATGGTGAAATTGCTTCAGCTTTTGTTTTGATAAGTCTTCATTTCGTCTTAATTTCTGAAGGATAGCTTTTCTGGGTATAGTATTCTTGATTTACATTTTTTTCCTTAAAGGATCATGAATATATCATCCCATTTTTTTCTTGGCCTATAAGATTTCTGCACAGAAGTCTAATGGGGATTCCTTCATGACTTGTTTTCTCTTGTTTTTAGAATTCTGTCTTTGTCTTGTGCTTTTGACAGTTTTGCTATAATATGCCTCAAAGATAATTTTTGAGGTTTTTCTTTGGTTGAATCTATTTGGGGTCGCTTGAACTTGATGGACTTGTATGTCCATATATTTCCTGCCATTTAGAAAGTTTTCAGCACCTGTTTCAATGGATTGGTTTTCTTTTTGCTTGTTTAATGGTGTCTTATGTGTCTCTAAACATTTCTTCATTCTTTTAAATTCTTTATTCTGATCAATTTTGCTGTTGAGGTTCTCAACTATTTTCTACTTTATTTGCTGAGATGTTAGTTTCAAATTTCTGATTAGTTCTTTTTGGTGATCTCTAATAATTTTGCTGAAATTCTAATTGATGGCATGAATTGTCTTCCAAATTTTATTGAAATACCTATTTATAATATCTTGTATCTTGTTAAGTATTTTTAAAAAATCATTCTTTTGTGTTCTTTGTCAGAAAATTTCTTAATTTTCTTTGTGGTTCACTGTTAGAGAGTTATTGTGTTTCTTAGGACTTGTCATGTTACTTTTTTTCTTTTTGCTTCTTGTGTCCCTAACATTGGTGTTTATGCTGCTTCTGGTGGCATAAATTACTCCTACTAATTTTATATGGTGGCTTTAATAGTAAAAGACGTTCTTCTGACAATGTTGCCTTTTTGTTTACCTTCTTATTTTTTCTTGATATCAGTACATGATGTGCAGGGTAAAAGGAAATGCTGTAAGAATTTAGTAACATGGTGGAGGGTGAGGGGAGGGCAGCTGTTCTACAGGCTTACGATTAGGTCTCAGCTTTCACTGAGCCTTGATCTTCCAACTGTGACCATCACAAATTTTTCTCCATCCTCTTCCCTTTCTCTTGGTGAGGTGGATGGCTAGAGTCAGTGGAAGTTGAAGCTAGGGGAGGTGGAGTGGGTATTTCACTCAGTGAAGCTTTGGTTGCCAACAGCTTCCTCAACGGGCAGACCTTACTAAGTAGAACAGAATGCTCAGGCATATTTTAAGATGCTTCCTTTCCCCCCTCCTCTGCTGGAAGAATAAGAGGATGTTTTTCTCTATTATTTATTGAAAGGACCTGGGTGAGCTCCAACAAGTTAGACTCACAAAATTGTGTAGACCCCTTTGGAGTTTTTGTTTGTTAGATTGGTCCCCACTGGGATTCCAGCAATTTGTTAATTACAGATCAGGTTTTCTACTGGTTTCCGTAGAGCTTTTTTGCTCTGGTAAGTCGTGATTCTTTATATTTATCTGTCTGTCTCTCTGATTTAGGGGTCAGAGTTTGCCCTGTTATCTCACTTCTCTTGTTGATTTGAGAAGAGTTGTTGGTGTTTCAGTTTATTTAGGAATAAAGTAGCATCTTCTAAGCTCCTTATACACTGCTAGACCAGAACTAGAAACTTCAGATGAGATCCCCCCCCCAAATTAATTTATTAAGCAATATCTTAGGAGAAAGGAATTATAATATCTGTACAATTCAGTATTATTTGACACTCCCAAGTCTTTTCAAATTCATGATTATTTGAGAAAGGCATGATCACATCATGAACTATACCCCTTTCATTCTTTTTTTACTGACTCTCCTATATGTATTATTCTCCAATATTCCCTGGAAACCCATCCAGTGGCAATCATGGAAAAGGAAATTAGGTGTAGATTTATCCTCTTACTGCCATCTTCATCAAAGAATAGCACCAAAAACTCTGTGGGATTCTATTTTCTCCACTTTGTTATTTACTTGGCACTTTATATTTAAAAGCAAGTGGATTAAAAGGCAAACATTCAAGGCTGAGGGCAGAGCTCAGTTGTAGAGTCCTTGCCTAGCATGTGCAAGAACCTGGGTTTGAGTCCCATATTGGAAAAAAGAAAAAAATTAGAAGTGATACTACCTTGTAGGAGTCCAACATGTTTTTATGATCTAAGAAAGAAGTTCCTAACCATGATCGAGGCATGGAGGATTTGTAAAATATTTGAAGTCCCTTCCTTTCCATATCCATATGTCCATAGTTCATTTTACATGGTGTTTGGCACTAAAATATGCTCAAATGTAAACGTATATCAAACAACATATTAGGTGCTGTAGAATGAGAGTGAACCAGTCCAACATCATTCATTCTTTTAAGCTCATAAAACCAACCCAGAAGGACTACCACAATGATAATTTGGAGTTCCTACTAGAAAATCCTGTAGCACCAGTCTATTAAAAGAGATGATTTCTTTTTCCATTGAGTAACTATAGTTCTGCCTAAGCTATGATCATAAGCAGTCTTTAAAATCATTCCTTTTATAAGGAATATTAATTCTCAGATGGAAGTGTGATGTGAAAACATACGTTCATGCTTTGGACAAAAAGATAGGGTGCTTTTTTCCCCCACATTATTAGGTATTTACCCTTGGATACAGCAACTCAGGGTATTAACCTGGCTACAGTGCAAAGCTATACACACTGAAAGCTGGTAACACAGGGATCATACAAAGCAGCCTCAAGTTTGGGAGCTAAATCTTTACTCAGAATCTGATTTGGATAGATATTTCTAGTAATAACAGAATAAATTAACAGGTAAGTATCTTCCCCTAGGGTAATAAAAGCAGAAGTTCTTACTAGCAGCAGATAGATCAAATTAAATTTGGGGCTGATTTATACTTAAATACATGAGGGAATCAAACCTGTTCTCTTTGAAGTAGAACTTGGGGAAGAGGTGTAATCCACATCATCACCTCCACCACTAACCACAAATTATTTCTTATTCCTTTTGTAGTGTGTGATACTCATTTGTTACTTGGCATGTGATTTTTTCAAAAATAATCTTTTAGTGTCTCAGTCATGTTTTCTTCAATTTTATTGAGTACCAGTGATGAACATGATTTACTCTCTTCTTGTCTTGAGAAAACCATCACTACATGCCTAAAATCAAGTGAACAAATGTGCTATGTAAGATCATTTACATATTGAATGCACATCATAGATATATTGAAGCTTAGAGTTCAAAAATTTCCCTCCCTTCATGAGAACAGTATAAAAAGCTTTGAAAAACTTTTCTGAATAGTTTATGAATTAAAAGAATTGGGTGGCTTGCCACACCCTACATTGTGGAATGCAGACAATCAGGAATCTGGGGATGTCAGGTTCCAGTCAAATTAAGATGATGCAAATCATTATTGCAGATGGTGTGGAGGTCATCCTTCCTCCTACTCAAAATGCCTGGGAAGCAGGAAATACAAGTTCAAGCAAGATGACCTTTTGTAGTAGAAAAGTAATTGTCTCCTGTCAGATACTAGCAAATGAATATTATTGATATGTCTATGATAGAAGGAGGTTTAGCTGTTGTTATTTTGGAAGTGATTTGAATGCAGCTTTGCAAATCAACGCAATAATAGGTTCATGATGACTGAACAGGCAACAAAAAGTTGCTTTTGATACTTAGTAGGGGAAAATGCCAAGACATATGTAGTGTGGAAGTAATTCAGAGGTGAATACAATTTAGCTTCTTTAGAAGTTACTTCTGTCAGCAGTGGAGACTATGTTAGTACATAAAGATATTTAAAACTTCAAGAGCCAATTACTCTTTGAGGTGATCTGATATCTTATTGGTTATGTTTTAGCCAGGAGAAAATGGTTTCAGAAGTCTCATTCCATACATAGCCAACTCCAAAACTCTGGGCCCCAGCTGAGGCAGAACATCATGGTGGAAGGGTGTGGAGGAGGAAGGGCGTTTAGGACATGATAATAGGAAACAGAGAGTAAGCTCTTCTCACCAGGGACAAAATATATACCCCAAATGCACAGCCCCAGTGACTTATCTCCTCTAACCACACACTACCTGCCTACAGTTGTCATAGTGGATTAAGTCACTGATTAGGTCACCCTCTTATAATCTAATCACTTTGCCTCTGAATGTTCCTGCAGTATGTCACACATGAGCTTTTGAGGGATACCTCATATCTAAACCATAACAGGATAATTTCCCATAAATATTATCTTGTTGGAATGGAATTTATTATTTTTCAATGTAAAGGACAGCGAGAATAGGGCACACTCTGGCAGCCAAGCAGTGCTAATGTTTAGTTCCCTCCACTGGATTTTGACACATGTTGAATCTCCTCTGTGAGGCATACAGGAATAGTAAGGAGTAAGGATTCATTTTCAGCAGCAGTGCCCAATCTGGGCTTGATGAGATGCTAAGTAGATGCCACTTACAGAGGTGAGACCTCTATTCATAATAGTGAGTTCTTGGTGTTTTTTTTTTTTTTTTTTTTTTTTTTT
>NW_025999968.1:38182409-38186827 GCF_001458135.2 Marmota marmota marmota | reverse complement strand
GGGAGGGGGGATAGTAGAGGATAGGAAAGGCAGCAGAATACAACAGACACTAGTATGGCAATATGTAAATCAATGGATGTGTAACTGATGTGATTCTGCAATCTGTATATAGGGTAAAAATGGGAGTTCATAACCCACTTGAATCAAAGTGTGAAATATGATATATCAAGAACTATGTAATGTTTTGAACAACCAACAACAAAAATTTTTTAAAAAGTCACTCTAAGAACATGTGTTAGATGCATCCTATATTTACATAAAGTTTTACAAATAACTGTTGAGAATTTATAGTAGTCAACTTCATTCAATAACTTTGTTAACATCAGGCTTGATTTCTTTTTCTTTTTTTTTTCCCCACCACATACTGAGAATTGAACTTAGGGCCTCAAGTGTGCTAAGCAAGCACTTCATCACTGACCTACATCCTGAGCCTGTTCATTCAATAATTTGGAATGGATACTAGTGAGGGTTCTCCAGAGAAATAGAGACAATTAAAAATACAAATATACATATTTATTTATAGAAAAAAATATACATGTAAAGTTTTCTTTCCTGATGTCTGGAAACTAAGGCAGAATTTCCACATTGTAGTCTGGAAATGGAATTCCTTCTACTTTGGGGAAACCTCAGTCTCTGCTCTCAAGGCCTTCAACTTGAATGTGGCCTTCCCACATTATATGATCTGCTTTACTTAGAGTCAATTTTTTTAAATGTTAACCACATTTAAATAATACCTTTTCAATAACATTTAGACTAGTTTTTTTTTTTTTTTTTTACACTAAACAACTGGACACCATAGTTGACACATAAAATTAACCATCAGGGAAGATTTGGAGGGAAAGATCGTTTTGTATCTCATCTGGTTAAAAATGCTTCCAGGTTTTTCCTTTTATGATCATAATTCTCAGTTGATTTTACTTAAAATCTGAAATGATCTTGAATATCCTAGAAGTAGACTCCTATTTAGTATATTGAACTATAAGATCAGCCATGTAAATATCACCAGATAATGTACTCGAGGACATTAGATCCATTCTTTTCTGCAAGTCAGCATCTGGTGACTCAGGCTTTGCTCAGTCACTTAACATAGTGGCCCACATGAAAATAGTATAAAGAACAGAGTAGACAAGTTGCAATTAAAATTGCAAAATAAGAGTTGTATTCTCCAAAATGAAAGCATGGGAACATTTTATTCTGACATATTGAGAATCAGAAAAATGAATCAAACAGGAAGATATAAGGGGATATTTTAAGGAGAGTAGCACATTATGAAAGTTCATACTGCTGCCTGCTACAAATCACTTCTGTTGCTTAGCAGATCCTACTCTTGGTTATATCTGGAGACTATGTATCAAGAACTTCAGAAAATATTCCTATTTCACAAAAGTCAAAATCCATCAGTGCTAATGGGCACAGACTAATTGTATTAAGTGTTTCATCGAGATGTAAGATTTGCTGCTCTCTGCTAAGACTTGGTAAAATTCAAACATCACTCAGAATTATTTTTGTTCTGCATCTTGTCACCAATCTCCACATGGCCCATGTGCAAAGTCACTTGAACATATTATCCAAAGAAAGTCAAATATATGAATGGCCCTTGTTTGGTCTCCTGTAGAAAGGTTTAATTTTTATTTATTTTTTAAAATGAACTAAGGGGCCATATTTTTCTCTAAATTCTTTAGCATGATAAATAAAAATTCCCTTTTGCTAAATGCATGGCCACATCACTTTATGTTACCTTAGTAGTTTCCCGAATAGCTTTTCTCATTGGGATTCTGTATCCAGGCAAAGAAACACTCTGCAGAAAGGAAAATGAAGTAGAATTAAAAACGCAATTTCTCAATTGCAAGAAGCTCAAGGACTCCTGACCCCAACGTGGGAGCTTTAGTTGCTCTGAAGCGGAGTTGCAGTCTGTGCTAGGGAAGTTTTACTTGAACTTAATTTAGAATGTAACCGATAGGGCCTAAGTCTCAAGTATGGGCCTAGATTCCAGCCTTGACCACTTTGTGCCTGGGAGGCTGTCACAAGTGCTGGTCAGGTTCCCAGCCACTGAGATCCTCAGGAAAAACATTGGTCTCTAAGCCAGACCCACTTTTGGACTTCTATATTTTTCTGGATATTGATCTGATAATTGTTCTCTATTTTGTGTGCTTTTTAAATACCTTGTTTGATTTTTTCCCCTGCCTTTAGTAGTAATGTTGGTTCAAAATATGAAGCCAGAAGTAGAATCCTTACCCATTGTGTAACTCTTTATATCCTTGCTTGTCTCTCTTAAACTCAGATGTGCACGATGACCACCATATTGAAGATACAAACTAAGTACTATATAATCCCACTAACAGTAATTTGGATAATGTTGATTGTAATATTATATATTTAATTTTGCTGACTGCTAATTGTGATTATTTTGTGCCTTTGAGCCTCTAACTGGCGCTTTCTCCCAATTTAAATAGCTTCTCTAACTTTAGGTTACCTAATCTTCTACCCATAGTTGAAGGTGCAGTTCAAAGCCAATTTCCTCCATGATTCCTTTATCTACCCTTCCTTCTACTTGATCACTTCTTTTGAAGTACTATTTCACATATTTTCTGTATGATATACATAGTGTTTATATTTGTTAGGGGTTAGCTAGTATAGTGGGCGATTTTGTTTGCCATCCTGGATTAAAACTCCTCTGAGATAAAGAGGGTTTAAGTTCTAAGTATCTCCCTCTGTATTTGTTCTGTTGCTATGGATGAAATGCAGAGTCTAACACCTGGTAGATCATTTGACTAATTCGCAGCACACTAGTGAAATTTCATTGCTTTTTCGTTCCCATAGAGGCTTTTGAACCTTACTGTGTTTCACTGGTATCATTTTAGCAGGTGTGTGGGCATTTTTTTTTCTTCAATTTTTTTGAAAGTCGTGGCTTTTAATGCATATAAAAAATAATGTTTTTAAAAAAATTAGTGTTGTTTTTTTTTTGCTTATTTATATGTGGTGCTGGGAAAACTCAGTGCCTCACATGTATGAGGCAAGCACTGTACCTACCACTGAGCTACAACTCTAGCCCAGAACCCATAATTTTATAAATGTGATTATAGTAGTGCTTATGTCAAATAATAGGTTGTGTGCATAGTGAGCAGATACATTTCACAAAGTTCATGAAGATGGCAGGCCAATGTGGTAGGCTGATTGTAGTCAATTCCATTTATGAACACTGTGACTATGAAACTTCTCCCATCAAGAGGATTGTTCATTGCTTCATCCTTTTCATCCTTTGAACTTGGCCTTGGAACTCATTTTGACCAACAGAGTTTGGCAGTAGTTACATGATGCTGGGTTTCACTGGGAGAATTTTAGCACATGTTCATGTCCTCTCTTGTATCCTTGCAAATCAATTAGAAAGCAGGGACCAGTGGCCCAGATGACGAGAGACAGTGTGAAGCAGATCTGGGTCATCCCAGGTTCGCTAGTTCCTCAGTAACCCCCACTTAACTGCAAATGCACAAGCAAACCCAACCCTGATCAGCTGCAATGAACTCAAATCAATGAAACCATCCACTTATTCACAGACTCGAGAGAAAAAACAAATGTTTATCAGATGCTTGGAGGTTTTATTAAGTAGCATTATTGTGACACTAGATAATAAATATAGAGAATTGTCAAAATTTGAGAAACACTAATTTAGATACTTGACTAATTATCTGTTAATAATGTCTTCCATAGTAGGGAACACTTTAAAATCAATATCAAATTAGAATATAGGGAAAATACTGATGGAAGCAGTCTTTTATCCATTGCAATTTAAATAAGTAAACTGCAGAGTCCACATCTACTTTCCTGTTGCATCTTCTTCCAAATACTTTCACTCAAAATCCCTTACTCTGGGATTTTAAGCAATGCATAGATAAGAAGAGGTGTGAAAGAGTATCAAAAAATAGGAAGTTCTAGTAAAAAATATCTAATAGTTATTAATTTCTAGTTGCTTAAAAGTGTGAGCTTGTAGCTGCGGTTCTAATACCTTCTGCTCTTAAAGAAGATTTGAATGATTTTTTTTCTCCCTAGAGAACTTTCAAGTTCTCATCTAATTTTCAGTATTCCAAGTAAAAAGGGAGGAAGGTTGGCTGTGGAGCCAGATAGATCTGGGTTTGTGTCACTACCTTGGGTGAGTTACTTTATTTATTTGTGAACCTCCTCTATAAAACAAGAATTATATTTTTAAGATGCTATCTGTGAAGTACTTGGTACAAATACTTACATAAAATGTAGTAGTTACTTCTGTCAAGGAAGCTAGTTGCATCTTACAAACTGAGTACCTGCAGGTATTTCTGTTTTGTGCTTTTTTTTTTTTTTTTTTGTCCTGGGGATTTAATTCAGCTGCGCTTAACCACTGAGCCAAATCTCCAGTCTTGATTTTTTTTTTTTTTTTTTTTTTT
>NW_025999968.1:38146674-38179307 GCF_001458135.2 Marmota marmota marmota | reverse complement strand
TTTTTTTTTTTTTTTTTTTGCAGAACATGTTGGGGCTTTATGACCAAACAACTTGTTTCTGTTTTTTAGATGGGATCTTGCTATGTTGCCCAGGCTGGTCTCAAACTCATAGGCTTATGCAATTCTCCTGCTTTGGGAGTGGCTGAGACTGTGGGAGCAGGCCACCATGCTCAGCTTAAGCAAACTCTTTATGAGAAACAAATGTGATCAGTCTCTGTAAGCAAACTCTTTATGAGAAACAAATGTGATCAGTCTCTGTTACTATGACTATGATTATCAACCTGAGGCTAGATGGTATCCAGGTTTTCTCATGGGCCCTGGCACATGGACCCAAGCACCTTCTGTGAGGTGGGAAAAACAGGTCTCATGCCTGTCAACCTCACTAATAGAGAACAGACACAGCATAAAGTTGTTTTTTCATTATGTGTTTTAAGAGATTGAAACAAGAAACAAGAAAAATCATTCTAGTATTAAATCTTCCACTCTAAATTGCCTTTGTTCAAACTCCAAATTATTAGATTTTATACTGGAAGTGAGGATGATAAAAGATTTTAAAAACCAGATGTCTTGGTATTAGAGGTTTAAAAGTTTAAATAGCCTACACAGCAAAATTTAATATATATTAAAAATTTATTTAATAAAATTTAATATAAAAGATCAACATTGAATAATGAACAGCATTTTCCTGAGCTATTTTTATTTCAAGACATTCTCCCTACATTCAGATATTCTAATCTAGAAGCAATACTGGGAAAGTTTGTCCAGTTTAAAGGCCATAAGTCTGATTTAAAAAACAAACTCCTAATTAACTGCAGGCATGAGCAATCGTTCTGTGTGTCTTTATTCCAAGAATAACCTGTGGTATGAACATCTCTTGTCTCAAAAGCAGAATACCATCTCCTTGTGAACACAGTTGGAGATGCTAGTGAATTAGCAGATTTATGCTTCACAAGCTGTGATCTTTTGAATGGCAGGATCAGCCAATTTTTGTTAGATTTGCAAACTATTGGCCTCACCAGAGACCTACTGAATCAGAAGCTCTGGGTTGGGGCCAACAGTGTTTAACAAGCCCTGCAGGTGACTCTGATGCATGCTAAAGTTTGAGAACCACTTCCTCAGGTGATACTTTTCTTTCACAAGGCCAACACCCCACAGAAAACAGCTCCACACCATCCCCTCACACGTGGCAAACTTGAGTGGAGGAAGAAGCAATTTGCGAGGGAGAAGGCTCCATTTTATTGAGGAGTCAGAGTACAAAGTCTCTAAGGATCGTTCACCATTTGATCTTTGTCTCTTCCAGGGAAACAAGTCATTCTCTGTCTTAGCATCCCAGTGTCAAAGGATCACAAACTAGTATACTGTGTCTCCTGAAGAGCTGTTTACATTCCTTCTGGCTTGGGATCCCCAAGCCACCGGCCGTATCCATTGATTTCCTAGGAGGACTCATGGGACTTGGCATAGGACTCACAGCGAAGAGACTGATAACACTGTCAGCAAAGAGAAAGGGCACCTGGGGTGAAGTGTGGAGGAAGCCAGGAACAAGCTTCCAGGGGAATCACACAGGACACATTTAATTCCTGCATCAAGAATTGAGAAATGTTGCCAACCAGGGAAACTCAGTAGCAATGTGATGCTTGGGGGCTTTATTGAGAGCTGATCATGTAGGCACCTTCATGATCAAAAATTCCACACTTCCAGAAGGAAAGCAGGCGTTTATCATAAGCCACATTGTATAAGCAGTTTAGGCTTGATAAGACACCCTTATCAGTCCTGGAATTCCTAGTTCTAAAACTGAGATAATCCCCACTATTTAAAAAAAAAAATTAACAAAACAAAAAACCCTCTTATTTCTATGGTCCTATTCATCATTTATGAGTTTCCAGTCTTGGAATTATTTTGAATTTTTCTTACCTCTAAGTCTTATTGCCTGTACAGAGATTTTGAATTTTCAGTTGTATTTATGACTTTTATATTATAATTATTTTTCCCCAAGCAAAAGCTTCCGAGCTTGTTGTTTTATTGCTCAGAATCCTTAAATTTCAATGCATCTTCCTCACATCATCTTAAACAAGGGTGTTCCACCATCACAGTATCCGTTATTTAAAAAAAAAAAGTTTAGGGTATGAAATAAATTTTAACACCTTTAAGATATATATTAAATTTTTTAAAATACCGGCTATCACCACAAGAGGCTGCTATTGCCCTCTGTGAGGAGCAAGCTCTTCCCAACCCCTCTCTGTTCAATTGTTTCTTCACAGCTGAACTCCTCTTCCTTCACTTCGATTTTTCAAGGATAGCATTTTCATAGTACACTTTCTTCAGGAATAACAGGCCAGCAACAATCTGAGGCAAGGTGAAGACCAAATCACAAATTCGGATGAAGATGCTGATTATAAGTCATCTGCCAAGGAGGTCAAGCCACAGTGTGGAGAGACCATTTCCGCACTGTGTTGGGCTCATCAACAGAATTCAAAGTAGAGAACAGATCTGAGGGGACGGTGTGGACAAGCAAGTGGCCATGCCATGTCTGACTAGGGAGCAGGATTCAAAAGGCCCATATTTGTCCTGACTTGTGGTGGGGAGGTGGAGAGCTCTACTAAAAGCATTCTGATCAGTTTTTCCACTTAACTTTTTCTTGACAACCAAGTAAAGAGCCTGACCAACATTCATGTCTCAAGTCTGATGAGGACCTATAGGGGAAAGACCAACTCACTCTTTTTAGAGGTGAGGAACATGAAGTATAAGGAGAAAGTGGGATGATAGCCCTTGCATTTCCCAAATTGGCTACTTTGAAAGAATTTTTTAAAAGACCTATCTTCTCAAACTATATGCCCTACTATAGCCAGAAAATATCAAAATAACTATATAAGTGTATGGTGACAATAACAAATGACAAAGTACCAGCCACACAGGCTCAGCAGTGCCCAGGTCCACAGCTTTTATCAGCAGCACAGCTGGGAACAGAACCTGGGTTTCTTTAGACAGACCAGTGCCCATACATGATTATATTTTCCATTGTGCTTTTGCTGCCCTGGGAATTTTTTTCTAGATTATTTTTGCATATTGTTGGGAGCTGCCCTGGATGCAGACACCTTTTAAGTCCGGATGCCCTGGGGTGCTGACCAATTATTGTCTTCAGTCTGGCACAATAGTGCCAGGTCACAATAACTTGGGTGTTACCCCAGCTCCGATAACAAGACGTGGCTCCAGGTATAGGCATTACCCACAGCGGTTGAGTGACACTTGCCTGTTCCTTTGTAATCCTACCCTTTTGCCCTTTTTGGAATAGGATATTCCATGGAACCTCCCCTTGTGTGTTTCCTACATAAGAATAAAGAATTCTGGTGGCTCTCTCTCTTTCCATGGACCTTTAAGGTCACAGAGCCATCTCCGGAATGTAGAAAAGGTACTTCTGTGAGTTTGCATGGTTTGTTTGTCATTTTCTTAAATTATTGGAATAGTCAGATTTTGCTAACCCAGCATTAGGTTGCCAGCTAGGATAGATGGCAACAGCTTATTTTTAAAAAGCCCTCAAACTGAATATAAGCTGCTTGAAAGAAAGAAGCATGTCTTCCATTTTCCTTGGTTCACCATCAGGGTCACTGAGTGGCAGTGCTTCATTGACGGTGTCTTGAGTCAATGCTGACTATAACATATTATGCCTCAGAAACTGTTCCTCAACCGTTGAGCAATATTGCCCTCAAGCACAGTGTTTGCTTTCTTATTAGTGGTAGCATTAATGAAATAGTATATAACAAACACACAAAATGCTCTGAAGCATCAGCTGAGGTTAGCTTTGCGACCTTGTTTTATACTATTGCCCATAAGCTGATCATCCTGGGTATCTGTCCAACCTTTGGCATGTTCTAGCTCTTTTATCTCCCTTTTCACTACTGTTACATGTTAAGATGCTTTGTGTTCCTCCCTTTCTGCAGAAAAGCTTATTCACAGATGCACTATTGTAAAATCACAGATTAGAGATGACATCAGAAGGCCTCATCTAAACTTGATTGTAAAAATACTGTTAAAAAAAAAACCCTAAAAACTAAAAAAACAAGACCAGTTAAATTTATCAAAATTTACTTCATTAGGAAAAAAGGTGCTAGAATTGGGCTTCCAGACCAAAGGTGGTTCAGCATGCCCGACTCCACCACATGCACAGGCTATATATATAACCAGAGTAGAGAAACAACCTGATTAGCTGCAGTTGACATTTGCCTAATATGGACAAAGTCTCATCCATGGTCAGCCTGTGATTGGCAGAGAGTCAGTTACTTCATTACAAAGATATACTCTAGAGTTCAACTACAATACTTTTCAACATTAAGTCAGAGTATAGTTCACTATGTATGGAAGCTGCTTTTAGTCCAACTTTTATCATTTTAATTCTACCTATGATATGACTTTGACAGATCACTTGACCTGTAGTTTCCTTCTTTTCTAAATGATTTGAATTAAGTCATTCTACAGCCACCTCTATATCTTTCCACCTCCAATGAGTGACTGAAATATTGCTCCATCACCTCTAACCACTCATTCTGAGTCATACCTTAGCCCAGTTTTCTCCTCTAGACAGTCTCCTTCCACATTCAAATTATGGTTAGGTGTCTTGTAACATTTTGTTCTTACCTCAATCCTGCCATTCCATTCATTCACCCAACAAGAATCAGGACATTTTCAGGTAGGAGGTTATTGCTAGCCTCCAGAGACACCCAGGAATGAGGAGGTGCTGTTATTCCTTGTAATGCTAAATGGGGGGAAAGAAATACCTTTCCTTCCCATCTTGGGTTCATGGCTAAAGCCCCATAACAAAAGACAGATTTCCAAGGGAAAAGTGCAGATTAACATGAGTCACAGGTGACCTGGAGGCCTTCCTAAATGAAAACCCAAAGCAACAAGGTAAACTTGTATATTTTATGCGTAGGTTTGATGAAGAGTGTGGAGTTGTGCAGACAAATGGGGCATGATCTAATGGTAAGAAACTGGGAGAATTTAGCAAGGCCTGCTTATTCAGTTCCTAACAAGTGTCTCTGTGTCTTCAAAGATAAGAATGTACTTTTCCTCAGAGTATTTAGAGGGCACCTCTCACATGAGACCTGCTTCAGGGGAGAAGGCAGGAAAAAGCTAGATAGTGACCCTCCTAGGTTTTTGGAGGGAGGAAGGAAAGGGAAGGTGTTTCTGCTTCTATCATCTCAAATGCCAGGGTGCCATATTTTGGAACAGCATGTCTGTACCATCCGTCATATGTAGCATTATATTTGCCGATGTTTCAGTTCTCTATAGTTAAATACAATTAATTTTAAGGAAGTACTGTGCCATATTTATTATATGTGCAGCACCTCACCAATACTCAATAAATATATGCTAATTGAGGAACTGAAGGTCCCTCTGACTCATGATTTGAATCCCAAAGCTCTGGCTTTTGCCCTCCAATGTGGACAGGTGTTCCTTGTGACAGTGGCTTTAATAAGCCATCAAATAAAGAATAAAATGAACAAAAACAAAGCAATAACAAAATACAGTCAACAAAAATGAAACTTAAATGTATATATTAATCATGTCCAAGAAAATAGTCAAGGAGCTGAGTCTGATAGCAGCGTCCATCTCTCTAAGAGCTGAGGGTCAGTTGGTTTTGCTTAGTATATGCATCACTAATCTCAGCACCACATTCACACAGGCAGTTTCAAAATGTTTTCAATACATGTAAGCTGTGTTGAAGCAAAAAATTACAAAATTTAAAGAGAAAGTCACTTCTCCATATAGTGTGTTTGTTTTCTTTTATTCATGCTATTAGGTTGTTTAAATGCCTCTAAGACTAATGTTTCTTCATAACACAGGATGAGTGGTGAAGCATTGGTCATGTAGTTACTACTAATGGCCACGAGGTGACAGTGGTACACTACAATATCAATAGCGGTGCTTGATCTGTTTTCCCAAGGTGGAAGTTGAAAAGTTGAAAAGACTTTATGATAAATAGCAACAACCAAATATTTTTTAAAAGTACGTATTGAATATAACTATAACCCTTTCCTGGAAGCGAAGATATTCTCTATGTATTTATTCCTGATACCTAGATTTCTTCATAATGGCCAAGAACACACTGAATAGTTAAGACAGTTATAGGGTTGCCTTTTTATCTTCACATCCATCAATGAGTTTATCTTAGGCAGATTGCTAAATCTCTTTAAACCTTGATTTGAAGTCCGTAAACACTTTTATTATAGCATCTATCTCTACAACACATTTAATAAGAGAATACTTACAAATGGTTTAGGTTACATCGCTCTCCATAAATGCTAACATTACTTATTTAAGAGTTGCAATTAATTTCAGGATCTTAGTAGATGAAAAAGACTAAAAAAATTGCTTCACCCTGAGCTGAAAGGAAAAGAGCAAAACAGAAGTACAAAGGTCAGAAATGAGGGGAATAGCAAAGAGTTTTTTTTTTCCCCCAAGTAAAGTAGTGACATAAAGTGAAAAGGACCATTTTATATATATATTTGTTTGTTTGTTTGTTTTTTCAGTGCTGAGGTTTGAATACATAGGTGTTCTACCACGGAACAACATCCCTAGCCCATTTTGATTCTGGGAGAGGGTCTTGCTAAGTTACCCAGGCTAGTCTCCAACTTGGAATCTTCCTGTCTCAGCCTCTTGAGTCGCTGGGATTCCAGCCATGTGTCACCACTTGTGACAAGAACATCATTTTTGTAATCATGAAGCCCAGGGCTGGAAACCGATTCTGTTGTTGACTGGCTATGACCACAGGGAGGAAGACTTAAAGGAAGCATCATTACCTGGCATTGCTTAGCCTCAGCTGCTTTATTTGAATTCCTTCATGGCTAATATGAGATAAATAAGCTAAGACATTTAAAGACCTCATCAAATAGTAGGTGTTCAATGTTGCTATTTCTCGCCTATGCAGACTTTTATTTAAAAAAAAAACCTACAAGGAACTTTGGATACTAAAGTTTAATTTTATTATTTTCCTGAAGATCGCACTTTCTCAGAAGTGCATAGAACATATAGATCTAGCAAACACTGATGTGTTTCTCCATGTCAATGTCAATGTTATGGGTATGGGTCTTGGCGATTTAAAAATTTTTATCCAAACCTATAAACTGTGTTCAGTTTTCAGCAGCTGTTGAAAGCTTCCGTTCTCTGGGTAAGATGTAAATGAGGAAGAAGATGACAGTGCAATGCAGCCCAAGGAATTGGAAAATACCACCCAGAGGACCAGTCCACTTAGAAGAAGCAGCAGTCACTTCATGATCTATGTTTACAAAGATGAAAGAAAATGAAATATTTTGCCAGTGTGGTGGGGTATGCTTGTAATCCCAGCAAATCTGGAGGCAAAGGCAGAAAGATTGCAAATTCAAGGCCAGCCTCAGCAACTTAGCAAGGTCCTAAGCTAAGACTCTGACTCAAATTTTTAAAAATAATAAAAAAGCCAAGCAGCCCTGTGTTCAATCCCTAATACCAGTTGGGGGTGCAGGGAAGAAAAAAAGAAAGAAAAAGAAATAATTATTTCAAAGTGACGCCTACTTTTTTGCTCTGCCTAAAGAGGGGATTAAGACAGAGAGGCATGGCAGCTGTAATCCTGGACTGGACCCTCTTGTTACTCTTGTTACAAAGGACATCTCTGGGACAATTGGCCAACTAGCTAGAGAGGGATTTCTAGGGGAAAGAATATTTTTGATTTATTTCTTCTATTACAAAATAAATTCATAAAAGCAATTTCAAAAATCTTTTTTTAAAGATGGTTAAGAGAAATAAATTATGGATTCAACTAAGTCAAGAAACAAATTGTTTTAAAACTGGCTTATCAATACTGACCAAACAGGTGAAGGTACAAATTATGATAAAAAATACTAATGGTAGCAATATGAAAAGCATTCCATGTGCTCATCTCAACAAATAAGCAGAATATCCAGGAATTAGAATGAACTTGTCCCGTAGCGATATAAAAACTGTATAGGGTATCATTCCCAAGTGTGGAAAAATATCTTTGCCAAAGAAAAGATAAATCTTGGGACAGTTGCTTTCAGTTACACCTTCATTCTCTCATCTGTCTTTGTTATTAAAGTAAGCAGAACATTTAGAAATGCTGAGAAACTGACCTCCTTGTTGCCAAAGTGCTTCTTTTACCGACAAGCGGGATTTGATGGGTCATTTGAGGCACAATTTGCCTAATTCCTAATCCAATATTTCTTCAATTTCAACATTCTGACTCAATAAAAACCCACAATTAGATTCTAGTTTTTTAATTTTAATTTTTAACTAACTGCTACATCTCCCTTTCTAGAGCAGATCAAGCAGTTACTGAGGATTAAAAAGCAAGCAGACTATAAAATGATCCTCTGTACAAGTCCAAGTGGAGAGGATGTCTTTGTTGGGCAGTTGTAGAGCCCTGGGGAGGTTACTGGTCTTTCAATTTCTCACATTTTTGGAAATAATACCTGTTTATACATAGCTGAAATGCCTTAAAAGGGCTAGTTTAGCTGCTGCTGAGACTGAAAACCAAACTAAGAGAATAATGGAATAACAGCCCGATCTAGGGAGAAACTGGGTGGAAAGCAAACTCTTAAGTCAACCCACTGCCCTTTCTCCCTTCTTTTCTTTCCCAAGCTGGGAATGAAGGGTGTTTGGCTATCTCTAGGACAGTGCTCATTCCTGCTGGCTAGAAAGCCTGGGGTTTCCCACCAATATATTGGGAAGTGCCAGGGCTCACTGTTCTCACCATGAGAGGCTCTCCTTTAGTCCCGATTTATTATTGTCTGATAACTAAAGCGCTGCAGTCCTTGGAACATCTTAAGGCACACTTTGGTTAGAAGTATTTCAGTTTAAGAACAGCACATTTTAAATGCCAAGTAATAAACAAGAACATGTTGATGACTTAAAATGTTGTATTCTTTTAAAAAACAGAGTTGTTGGAACATAATCCAAATGATGTTAGAGTGTGGTCAAGAAATTAAGCATTCTTTAAGGTTGTAGGTAAAGTTCCCACCTTGTTATTTACTGATTAAATGCTAATTTAAAGGAGTCTTACCTACTTTCTTAGAGATGCCATTATAACTCAAACCAAAATGTTTTATGTAACTACATGGTAAGCCTCGTTTAAAGGAAAGGAATGTACAGACATGGTGGCATATGCCTGTAATCCCAGCAACTCTGGTGGCTGAGGCAGGAGGATTTCAAGTTCAAGGGCAACCTCAGCAACTTTGAAAGGCCCGAAGAAACTTAGCAAGACCCTGTCTCCAAATTAAAAATAAAAAGGTCTGGGAATGTAGCTCAGTGATTAACTGCTTCTGGGTTAAATTGCTGGTGCCAAAAAATAAAATAAAACATCAAGGCAAGGAATGTAAGGATGAGAGAAGCCATTGGGCAAAGGTTATGTAACCCATTACAGTCAGAGGTACCTGGAGGAAATGAGGAAATTCCTTAACTGGTTTAGTGCTTTTCACTACACCAAATTGGTTTTGGTTAGAATTACTTTGAGGTTGATTCACCTTGGAGACTGACGGTCTGAAGACTGAAGGCAAATGGTTCTTTAGAGTTTTTGTTGGGTATGGGGATGTGTGTGTGAGTTAGACCAGGATATATAAAGAGTATGTCATTTAAAGCCAGTGTGGGTTGGTCAACAGGGAGGTTGTCCTGTTACAATGGAAAAATCATGAATCTTCCCTTGATAGTCTCTTGATCACTTGATCTTTAGTTTCCCTAAGTGTATATAATAATAAAAACATAAGTGTTAAGTCTCCAAGAATTTGTTGTAGAACTAAATTTTGTAGAATTTGGAAAGCATATAAGGGAAAGGTTCATTCACTTTCAACATTTAAATAAATAAGATAACTAATTTACCAGCCTTCTTAGCAATTAACGATTTAAACTAAACCTGAAATTAAAGCAAGGCAGAGGTCAATAAGGCAGGAAAGGAGGGAGGCTTGGAGTCCAGTGTACCCCAAGTTCAATTTGACACATGGACTTCATAGGAGAAAAAAGGTAATATCTTTTCATCACCTGTCACAAGATTTATGCAACAAAAGATAGATTAACAAGAGAAACATATAAATGTATTTTATATAAGTTATCTGATATGGGACCTTCAGAAATGAAAACTCAGAGCAGTGGGAAACATGCTATCTTTATGCTTAGGTAAGTGGCCAAGTAGATGGTCATGGAGACCCGAGACAGGACAAAGGGGTATTACCTAAGGGTCTAGTGGAAATTCACTGAGGGCCTTAGCAACACCTGCTTTTTCTCCCTGTGACCTCAGAGATAAGAATACCTCTTCCTCCAGGTATAGAGAGGGCACTTCAGGAATGCTGGTTTTGTGGCCTGCTTCAGGAGAAGATCAGCTGCATTTTATGGCCTCCTTTGGGGGAAGGTCAGAGAATTCTTTCTGCATTTTATGGTTTGCTTAGGGAGAGAAGGGGCTAGGGGAAGGGGAGACTCACCTTCCTGCTTCTGCTGTTTTCTCAAATGCCAAGGAGCCTTATTTTGGGTTAGTATGTCTGAATCCCATCAACCACCAAACTTTAAAACAACATTAGGGACATATCAGTGTCCTTTTTTTTTGTTTTTCAAGGAAAAAAAATGTCTTTTAAGAATTTTAACAAATTTTAACAAATCATCAGGCCATTTAGCTCTGTTTCCTGAACATTCTATCTTATTTAGAATATCCTAATCGTAGCAGATGCTGGCATATAAGAGAAACAACTGCAGCAGTCACCAAAAAGACTACTAAAATGCTTTTTAACTGAAAATGCTTCCTTGACAAAATTTAGACCATTATTATCTTTTTTCCTTTTGTGCTGTGGTTGGAGGCAAGATGATGTTCATTTGTCCTGTGGTTGTATTTTCTGCATATTATTGATCTGAGAGGCAAATAGCATTCTGAGCAGAGAATGTTTTCTTAGACTTTTGCTCCTTTTATCCACCAGGATAACACATCAAATGAGCAATTTTGAGATCTGTCTGATTGTCATTCTTCACACAGTTTTGCCATGTGGCGGGACATCAGCAGAATACATACTCCATTGGTCTTTAGAGAATTAATGACAATATATTCTCTAGTAAATGTAGGCTACCTTGCCTGCCTGGTATTAGTGAGGCTCCTGGGAAACATTACTGAATAAGACACATAGTCCTTAGGGAATCACAGTTTAGTGCTTGTTTATTGAGCTACTACAACAATTTACAGAGCTGACTTTTTAGTCAAGGAAATAAAAGCAAATCTACAAACCAGCATTTATGGAGAAGCAGGTTTCCAGCTTTCAAAGAGCAAAATACAATGTTTGCTGCAAAGTAATGAACAGGGTTATTGGAACAGAAAGGAGTAATTTAACTCATTTTGATGGAAGTTTGATTATATATTTCTACCTTTGCAAAAATTTAAATTTAGCTTAACGATATCCATTTGCCTCTGTACCTTTTTCCCTCAATCATTCCTTCTACTCAATTTAGATGGACAGGCAATTAGATGATTGAATAGAATGTTTCCCTGACCTTTTCTGATACTCCTTGCTTCATCTCTCTCTCCCTTTCTTTCTTCCTTTAACATTGTTCAGCCATCCTTAATGATTATTATTTTATGATCATAATGATTATTATAATACCTGGTTTTATATATGGTGAGAGAGAAGGAGTTTAGTAAATGTGTCAATGGTGTGAAGACAATAGGCATACAAAAGAGTGAATGAGAATTTGAGTAGTTTATAAATTGAGAACAAGAGTAGAATATGTGACCCTAGAATTTTGACTTCTTTTTTTAAAAATTTTTTTGTAGCTATAGATGGACAGGATGCCTTTATTTTATTTGCTTATTTTTATGTGGTACTGAGAATCGAACCCAGTGCCTCACACATGCTAGGCAAGTGCTCTGCTGCTGAGCTATGGCCCCAGTATGAAATTTGATTTCTAATGGTATGATATTGATATATCTTCAGTTTGGAGTAACTATTGGTGAGAATAATGAAGACAAAAGTGAATTCAACTTTCTCTCCTGTGTGAGGTGGTATGGCAAGATTAAGGGGGAAAACCTTTGCAGAGAGAAACAGGGCTAGGCCTTGAATAAAATGTGGCATTTGTCCAGAAGCACTACTCATGGACTTAACATCGTGGGACATTTGCATCCAATGAATCTGAAGTGAAATCATGAAGTGTGTTTCTGCTCAAAAGGAAAAGGTTGTAGGATGGGGTGAGGGCCACACAAGTTAAAGAGATGGTAATGGGTTTGTATGAGGGAGATTTGATTCCACTTGGTGGTCATTTAAAAACTATAGTCGGAGAAATTGTTATTACTAACAAGATCAGAAATACCTGCATGAGTAACAAATGGGTGAATAAGAGAGTCACTGTAAAATTTGCAGTGGCATCAGACAGTAGCTGGTAAAATGTCTCTGATGTTTAAACAGTTTCATCAGAACAACTTCCTCAGAAGCCCCGCCTCTTCTGGGATGAGGGTTCAGTGCATTGGCCAGAGTCATAACCTAAGGTGAGGCTGCAGCATTGGGCAAGGCTCATACCTCCCATGGCCAAAGGTTTTCAGAAGCTCCAATAGGCAGATGGGGACAGGGTGACTGGTGTTCTAGAAAAGCCACTCAGGCCAAGTTTCAGACACGGTAGGAGTTTGCTGGAAAAAAGGTCTATTGGTGGTTTATAGAAGAACTTGAGAAGAGCAGCGAAGGGCTGTCAGCCTGGTCACTGCTGAGTTAGAAGAGCAGTGGATTCTGAGCACATTTCAGGATCGGGGCTTCCAGGTTCGGATGGGGATGTGAAGGAAGAGCAGAGAGTCAGAGGAGCGTTCTGGCTCTGGGTGCCAGTCGTGACACAGAAGCAGGTGGAGGCTTGGTGATGGAGCAATAATTTCTTCCAATGCACAATAATTTCTGAAATGCTCTTCAGAATTTCTCCCCATTGAGTCAATGAAATTGTGAAAACAAGAAAGGCTAAAATAAGAAGTGCATGCATAAGTTTGATTGAATATGAAATATTTGTATCGCAGGCTGGCTTTCTTAAACTCTGGAGGCATTTGTATATTGCAAAAAAGTTAAAAAAGTTGATGCCAACTTGAGGGTTATTGTTTTGCTTCTGAAAAATTACTTCTTCTCCATCTGCCACATTGATACTTGTTCATTTTTTTTCTTTAGAGCTCAAATTAGGTACTTCATTAGGTAAGATCAGATTTGTTTTAATTAATAAGTTGTATCCAACATTAGGCATATCCTTTACATGAGTCAAATGAGTTTCTTCAGCTCAGATGAGAGTTCTATTGCTTCTCTTCAAAAATTTTTGCTGCTCTATCCACTAAATTCTTTTCTTTTGGACTTCTTTTTTTTTAAAGAGAGAGAGAGAATTTTAATATTTATTTTTTAGTTTTCGGCGGACACACATCTTTGTTTTTGTATGTGGTGCTGAGGATCAAACTTGGGCCGCACGCATGCCAGGCGAGCGCGCTACCGCTTGAGCCACAACCCCAGCCCCTCTTTTGGACTTCTTATAAAGGTTAAGTTATCTTAGATCTCCTGGCTTTGTCTCTTAAGTTTTTTTTTTTTTTTTAACTTCTCTGCAAATGCTTTTTACTTTTTCTAAGGGTTCTGGAAGTTTTCTACCTTACTTTTCTAATTCTGTTGATTATAATTCTACAAAATCTCATCCGTTGTTCACCAATTCCATTGCACTAAAGAATGTAATTGTCATATGTAAGTGTGTGTGTGTGTGTGTATCTCAAAACAACTTTTCTTGTTCTCAGATTTTATCTTTTTAAAATAACTTCCTACTTAGACAAAATGTCTTCTCTAGTGTTTTTAAAAAGGGGGGTTAGAAATTTTCTATACTTTTACTTTTTTCTTATTTCTTTAGGCTTGCCCCCCATCTGCTTGTCTTGACTATCTTCTAACTATAGACTCTTTAGAATTTCTTTGCTTCTTTTTGCAAATAAGCAGGCATGAGTGGGGTGAGGAATGAAAGAGTAATAGAATAAGTAAGATGGAGGGAATTCTAGGCTTCTCTGTATTTAGAGATTTATGTGATTTCTCTCAAATATAGTTGTGGATCATGCCTTAGTTTTCTGTAGCTATAACAAAATGCCTAAGATTAGATAATTTGTAAAGGAAAGAGGTTTATTTTGGCTTATGGTTCTGGAGTCTGGGAAGTCCAAGAGTGTGGACTTTTGCTGTTTCTACTCATGGCAGAAAGCTGAAATGAAAAAAACACAAGGGACTATATTCCCTTATAACAAATCACTCCCATGAAAAGGCATGAATCCTTCTTAACATTATCTAGTCACCTCTTAAAGGACCCCCAGCACTGCCACAGTGACAATTAAATTTCAACAAGAGTTCGGACAGGGACAGACAACACCCCAACTACAGCAGATCAGATCAAGAAGAAAGGGAGAGAGGAGGAAAGAGAGAAGACAGGAAGGAAGAAAGGAGGGTAGACAACAAAAAAATGAAAGGATTAAATCTGTGGTAGTGTAACTATACAGAATTACATTGTCAAATTATAGACTGATTACTTGTGAAGAGAAGGGTGTGAATTTAGAAAAACTCATGGCAACAATGTCAGGGAATAAACCTCATGGCAACGTCAGGGAATTTTGCCCCTATGTCACAGAGGTTCTGTGCTGGAGTAATTTCCTGGGTTCTTTAACTGTTCCAGCCTGTTTATGAGACCAGCCTCACACAGCTCCTAGTGAACTTGGCGTGGAGGATTCAAGTACAAACCAGGAGCACATAATACATGGTAACTTTATGTCCTCTTGCTAGCTCCAGATCTGCCACCTCATCCCAAAATTTCCCACCATTAAGCAAATGATCAGGGGCAGTGGTGCACATCTGTAATCTCAGCAGCTGGGGAGGCTGAAGCAGGAGGATCACAAGTTCAAAGCCAGCCTCAGCAATGTGAGGCGCTAAGCAACTCAGTGAGACCCTGTCTCTAAATAAAATAGAACATAGGGCTGGGGATGTGGCTCAGTATTCAAGTGCCCCTGCGTTCAATCCTTGGTCCTCCCATCCCACCACACAATGTCCATGACAGACCAGCTGCTTTGGAAATACCTGGGGATTACCCATAAATGCTGGTTTGCCAGTCTCATTTCAGAGGTCCAATTCAGTTGGTGTGTTACAGACCTGGGGATATGCATTTGAACTTCTTTCCAAGCAATTTTTATGATTAACCAGGTTTGGGAGTCACTGACCTAATCTAGAATGGCTTAAACACCATGCAATTATGATATTATTTGTGTTATGTGTGTGTGTGTGTGTGTGTGTGTGTGTGGTGCTGGGGATTATTCTACTTTTTCATTTTCAAACAGTTTTCCCTTTCTAATTTCTAAAAATAACAGGGCATAATTTAGCTTTTTTTTTTTTTTAATGAGAGCCAATTTAAATTAATTTTGTTCTTTTAGAGCTTCATGAGAATTGTGAAGATAACTGGAGACCCCCTGAAGTTGGCAACCAGAAATTATTGCCCTAACTGTAGGGTGATTGCAGCTACAGCTGAACAGGGTATGATTTGAAAAGGAGATAGCAATCCCCTACAAATTCTTTGCTGAGGTTCTTAGATCTGGAGAATTAATGTCATCATGTGTGGTGATGATTTGGGAAAATCCTATTGTGCCTTTTTAGGATGATAGTGTGGAATTGATGGGGAAATATGAGTAAACGCAGCTGGGGGCTTTGCAAGTGCTAACAGAAGCAGGATGCTACCTACCAGGAGGGAACATGTTTCATAGGAATTTTTAAATAGAAGTGTTCTTCATGAATACATTTTTATTAGTATTATTCTGGAATTTGAGTACTAGCTTTGTTTTCTGAAGTAACAAGTACAGATACGTTTGTTGCTAAAGATTCAGTTGACATAGTCTGATTTAATTTGGGATGGGGGCTATTTTAAATTAATCCATAATTGAAATCCATTAATACTGATAGAAATGTCCATATTTAAAATGGAATATGCAAATACATGAAAACAAAAGCCATTTAAAAAAAATTTTTTTTAACCTAGGAACTCTGCCTTCCAGCATTCGAGCATCTGGTTTCTCTTCTCTTCACTGCCAAAGCTGAGAATCAGAGCCCCTTATGAAGAGAGCTTAGATTTAAAATTCAGATAACCCCCATTCAGTGTGAGCTCTGTACCCATCACAGAAGGACATTTGCTGTCCATCTGTTGTTGGGTGAAACGGGGGAGTGTGGAGTTAGCACCACTGTCAGAAGGAGGGCTTTGAGTTTATCTTGCACTGTATTTTTTTTTTTCTGACTGCAATCTGATGACACAGATATACACCATTCTGTGCTCTGAAATCACCCAAACACAATTGCCTAAGGCCCCTATATAATTCTGTGCTAACTAAACAATAACACCTTCATCTAAATGGTCTGTGTGATTACACAGACAAACTGCAGGCTTTCTCTTAGGTTTACCACTCCCCGAGGAACTTTCAATCTCATTGTATCCATCTCTAATTTCTTCTCCCTCTCATTCTGTTTATAAGTGCAACTTGGGACTCAATGCAGCGAAGCATTTGTAAGTTTTAGGGGTTTAAAACTCCACCTCTCAGGACAAAACAAATCAGCAAGCAAATTCCTTCTGCATATTATTGTATTGTCATCAAGATGAGATTGAAAATATGTATTAAATCTAATTATAGAACATGTGCATATACAATCGCTAAGAAAAGAGCTATTCAGACATAAAATATGTCCAAGATATGTATACAAAAGGCACACAGAACAATAGCAAGAATATGTGTTGGCTCTTGCTCAGTGTTTTAAAGTCATCAGTTCTCCTAGGGCACAAAGTGTGCATTCACACAGGGATACATATTCATGTGCATGCACACGCCCATGTACATTATGACCTATGATACTGTATTAATTTTCTATGCTGTATAGAAAATTACCACAAAATTAGTGGCTTATATACAGCAATATTAATTTATTATCTGGCATTAGTTTATTGAAATGAAGGCATCAGCTGATTATACATCCTCACCTGGAGGCTAATCTAGCAAAATCCATTTCCCATATCTCTCAGGTTGTTGGCAGAATTCTCTTTCAGTTGAACGACAAGGTAAGCGTTTTCCCCCAAGTAGTTGGCAGGGCCACTCTCAGCTCCTAGGAGCAGCTTCCAGTAGCCTAGAGGACTCCCTCCATAGACCCTCCTGCAAGATGGCAATTGGTTTATTCAGTATTAAGCACTCACTTGATTTGGTCAGGCTTCCCCAGAATAAACTTTCTTTTAATTAGCTCAGAAATAACTAATTAAGCACCTTGATTAGACTGATAAAATTCTTTTACCTTTGCCATGTGATGTGACCTAGTCATTAAAGATTATCATGTAACCTCATGATAATCAGACTCTGCCCACAATCCCGAAGGATACTAAATAAGGCATGTACACCAGGGGGCAGGGATTTGGGAACCCATTTAGAACTCTGCTTACCATAAGCACCTTAGAATTTATAACCTCTGTCTTAATTCATATACCCCAAACTGTAATTTTTATAAACTCAAAACCACTATTTTATTTTTTATTTTACTATATGTCTAACTATTGGCCTCAAGCTCCTGGGTCACCACTTGTGATTCCTCTTGGCCTCTTGCTGAGGACCTTATTTGGCCTTATGTACTTGGTGAATTTTCCCACTAGAATAATCTCAAACCTAGGAATTGGCCTGAAGTCAAGATGCTCACTGATGGTTGAACATTTGCCTGCTGACTGTCACAGATATATGCAAGGTCTCTGATCCTATGCAAGAGGAGGGGGAAGAGAAATGAAAATACCTCCAGAAATAGCTGTAGGTCTATAAATTTCCACATACTTGTTTGTTGGGTGGCTGCAGCCAGTTAGATGATAAAGAAAACAGAAGGGAAATTTTTTTCCACCTAGTCAGCCTGGCAGTTGTAGTGTTGTAGAGTCCCTTATTTGATTTGAAATGCCCTCGACATTTCTGAGTGAGGTAGGGAGGGTATGCCTTCTTGGTCAAGTGGCCCCGGGGGATATATTTTCCTAAAACCTCCTATTTTCCTATTTTAATCTAGAATGGATTTCTTCATAGAAGCAAATTTTTGTACAATGTTTAGTAGGTCAACCTGTAAAATTAACACAGAAAACAGATGATAAAGCATGTGCATATCATGCATGAGGCCCTAAGTTCAATTCTGAGAGACAGAGGGAAAGGGGATGGGGTGGGGAGGGAGACAGAAGATACAGAAAAGCTCAAAATAGTTTCATGTCTGTTACATGTTTACAATTTTTAAAAAATATTTTATTTTTTAGTTGTAGTTGGACACAACACCTTTATTTCACTTATTTATTTTTACGTGGTGCTGAAGAGCGAACCCAGGATCTGGCACGTGCAAGGTAAGTGCTCTACAGCTGAGCCACAATCCCAGCCCTATCATTTTTTTTTCTTACAGACTTGGCTTATATCTTGTGTTAGGCAGTTTTCCATGACTACAACAAAATACCTGAGATAATCAAGTTAAAAATAGGAAAGGTGTATTCTGACTCACAGTTTTGTAGATTTCAGTCTATGGTGAGTTGGCCCTGTTGCTTTGAGTCTGTGGTGAGGAGGAATATCATGGTGAGGAATACATGACAGAGAAGAATGTTTCAAATTGCTTGGAAGGAAAAGGAAGAGGACAAAGTCCCAGAATTCCCTTTAAGGGCATACCCCTCAAATCCTAACAAGGTCCATAAGGCCTTAAAGGTCCCCCCACCTCCTAATTGGGCCCCAAACTGGGGACCAAGCCTTTAACATATGAACCTTTATGGGGTATAGCAGTACCCAAACAAATTGAGCAGGGATGTGTGGGTTCAAAGTGTTATCAAATCTGCTAAAATAATTTTCTTGTATAAGAGTTACTGGCTATACTACTGTGGAAAACAGTTTGGTGGTTCTTCTAAAAGGATCCTCAACACAGAATCATCATGTGACCCAGCAATTCCATTCCTAGATATATACTTAAGAGAACTTAAAACTAGTGTTTAAACAAAAGCTTGTGCATGAATGTACAGCAACTTTATTCACTATATAAAAAAAAAGGAAACAACTTAAATGTCTATCAACTGATGAATGGATAAACAAAATGTATCCATACAATAAATATTATTTGACCTTAAAAGGAATAAAACTCTGATATATGGTATGATATAGATGAACCTTGAAACCACAATTTTAAATAATTTTATATGTGAAAAGGCCAGATGCAAAAAACCACACATTATATGATGCCATTTGTTAAAAACATTTCAAAAGACCAAATCTGTGAGGACAGAAAATACATTAGTGTTCTGCTTGCTCTTCTAGGCTCCTCACCTATTACTTTTTCCAGCTATAGGTTCTTTATCCAAATTATAGCTATCCTTTAATCCTCACCTGAAATGTCACACCCTTAACAAAGAAAATCCTAAAGGGATTAGGTGTTTTCTCCTCACCACCTCAATACAACAATAACAATGAAACATGCTGCATTACTCTTCTGGCATTTTAATTTCCTAATATTTGTTACAGTTTTAATGGAACTTACAAAATCACTCAATTCCTGTTGCAATGAGGAATGTGGTCTCTGAAGGCAAATGGGCACAAGCTGACTTCTAGTAAGCTACCTTGTGCCTTAGAAAATAACTTGGCATCTTTAAAGTTTCAGTTTGTTCCTTTGGAAAGCAAAAAGAGCAATTAGCATATACTCATATACTTTTGGAAATTAAAAGATATAATATATGTAAAGCATTTTAATAAAGTTTCAGAAAAATGAAAAAAAAATGGGGGGTTAGGGTCGTGGCTCAGTGGTAGAGTGTTTGCCTAGCATGTTGTGAGACACTGGGTTTGATCCCCAGCACCGCATAAAAATAAATAAATAAAATCAAGGTATCATGTCCATTTACAGCTAAAATAAATAAATAAATTAATTAATCAATTAAAAAATAAATTAGAGTTTACTTTGGTTTTGGGAGCTCGGGGGAAGAAGGTGATGGTTAAAAAGCGCAAGGTTTCTTCTTTGGTAATGAAAATGTTCTAGAATAGTCTACAGCAAAGTTTGTGCAAAGCTGTGAAGGCACTGAAAATCCTTGCATTATATATTCCAAATGGATGAATTGTGTCGTGAGAGAACTCCATCTCAATAAAACTGTTTATAAGAGTTGGTGACTGCTGGAAGAAAATCATGTTGGGCAAGAAGTAAAAGTAGAAATCCAGGCCCCTTTTATCAGTAAGAGATGGAGCCTCTTTTCTGGCCGAGTCACTTGCCAGGCATATTCAATCACTGGGAATATCCATTATTCTCTAGTTTTATGTCCAAAAATTTCCGTTGTGATTTTGTTGTTCACTAATTAGATTGAAAGAACTCAAACTGGTGTCTGATCTTGAGCTCTATGAAGAACATAGCATCATTTTGTTTGCAAGTTTATCTTTTGCAAAGTACCTTCATGTGGAGGTTCAGAGAAGGGGTGAGACTAGAGGACTGCTTCAGTGTTATAGCCACAAAGTCAAAGAACCAGGTTTTCAAAGAGAGAAATGAGAACAAGAGGTTGTTTTGAAGTTTTGTGGAGCTGAACTGGACCCAGAGCTTTGAGAGAGATGAGTCGAGGAAGGAAGTGATGTTAGGCAGATTTCCACCACTGTCACAAATACCTGAGATAGTCAGCTTATGAAGAAGAAAGGTTGATTTTGGCTCACAGAGTTGGAGGGTTCAGTCCATGGTCTGTTGGACTTCTTGCTGTGGCATGCCATGTCAGTTGAGCATGGCAAAACTACTCACCTCAGGATGGGAAAGTGAAAGAGAGGAAAGGGTTGAGGCCCAATGTCCCTTCCAGGACATGCCTCCAAAGACTCAAAGACTTCCACTAGGCCCCAACACTCAGAATACCCACTGCCTTCCAACAGTGCCACTCTGGGAACCAAGCCTTGAACTTATGGGTATTTAGGGGACATTTAAAATCTAAACTATAGCAGAAACCAACAGAATGATACTCAAAAAGGCAGGCACTTTGAATGTGTTCTTATTTTAAGAATTGTTTCAATGTTTATTGACTGGGAATGGCTATGTATTTAAAATTAGAATAGCTTTATTTTATAGATGAGGAAACCGAGACCTGAGAGACGGTAACAGTGAGTGATAAAGTTGTAATTGAATCACAGGTCTGTATGGTGGGAGGTAAGGCTGCCTTTTTTCACCTTCTTCTCATTTAACTCCGGTTCTTACCTGGGGGTAACTTTGCCCTTCAGTGACAACTATGTGGGTGAATGCATTGGTATCTGGTTGGATAGAGGATAAGGAGGCACCACAACATCCTGCAATACCAGAACTGTCTGGCCCCACCATCTCAGTAATGCCCTGGCTTTATACACAACTTTGTATCCTATCACCTCCTCTATGTTCAGCAAATATCTGTAGATGATTCCAGTGCCCAGATTCATACTCCTAGTCCAGACATCTGTTAGGAGCTTTGAGCTTACGTATGTAACAGCTGCTTTGACTCCTCTCAGACTCAAAATATTCAGTCGTATATTCTGCAAATATTTAGATATCTAATTTTGGAGTAATGATCACAATTTTTGTTTATAGTTTATTTCATTGAGTTGGGACATAAATATAAGTTCCACATATTGTGATTGATAGGTATGTCCTTGAATCTGTTTCTGATCTGTAGCCTTTCTCCTTTTCATTTTTCTTGTTAATTCTGCTGATTGTAACCTAGGTGGTTCTAAATTTCCTGTATATTAGTATTTGGTCAAGAAACTTGATTAGATGTTTTATTAGATTCAAGTTCAGCTTTTTTGAGGGGGGCAAATTTAATTCATATGCAGCATTATGTTCTATCAGGAGCACATAAAGTCTATTGGTTTTTCTTTGCGGTTTTAGCAGCTATTGCTGATCAATACCTATCTTCATTTACTCATTTATAGATGCAAAATGGTGATATACTAACTAAATAATTTCTTCCTTATTTATTAGTTGGAGTATTTTTATGTTAAAAAAAAAAGCCCTATTCATATAGGAGTGATTACCCTTTGGTATAATTCAAACAGGAAAGGCAAGATAAATCTTTATTTTTTTCCCTTTATTTAACAGTTTTGAAATAATTTATTTCAAATTATTATTGCTTTGTGGCAATCAATTAGTTTTATTATGGACTTATAGACTGAGATTTATTTGATACGTTTTAACCAGTGGTACTTATTATCACTCAGTTTGTCCCATCTGTGGCAATTGAGAGGCTTTTGAAATTGCTATGTATTCCCTCCAGATGTTGGGAGCTGGGGAGCAGTGGTGCCCAGCTGCTCTGAGTCCCTTGGCATTCTACATGGGGACTGTCCCCTAACTTTTCTACCTGAGGCTGGCACAACTTTGGTTCTTCCCTTACCTCAATTGTTCTTTCTTGCTCATACACTGGACTCTGGTTCCTTTGTTGATGTGATTCTATTTGAGTTCTATTCTATTTTTATGCAAATACTCTGTAATTTTGTTTTGAAGATAAGAGTTTCTTATAGATTCCCAAGGTTATTACTTGTGGGGTCTTTAAAACAATATCTAGGGGAAGAGAGATATCTGGGGCAAAATATCTAGAAATTGAGAGATTCTGCTCTTTTGATCTAATCCCTTTGTGCTCCTTTGAAACTACAAGTCAAATTATGCCACTTCTGTGATTAAAACTTTTTTAAAAAATATTTTTTAGTTGTAGATGGTCACAGTATCTTTATTTACTTATTTTTATGTGATGCTGAGATTCAAACCCAGTGCCTCATGCGTGCAAGGCAAGTGATCTACCACTGAGTTGCAACCCCAGTCCCTGTGATTAAAACTTTTAAAGGCCTATACTTACAGTCAGAACCAAGGCCAAACTCCCTAAGAAACCTATTCTCCTCCGCATCCTGCTTAACCCTGCTTCTTACTTGGCCTCTGCTGACCTGTAGCCACTTTTGCAGTTTCTCCCAAATGCCACTGTTTCTCCAGCTTATTGTCTTTTGCTCACTGTGGCCTTTCTGCCTTATGCAGTGTACTCCCTTTTCTTCCACCTTTGTCTCCTTATCTTGTGTCCCTCCTTTAGGTCTCAGTTTAGATGTCATTTCCTCCATGAAGCCTTCTTTTACACAGATTGCCCGTCTCCTGATTGTCCTGGGACTTTTTGGCCTTGTTCAGTGAAGATCAGGTAGTATCTGCTAATTGCTCTCATGAGTGTCTCAGTTTGAATGATGCAGGATATAATTGCTCACTTTCTGAATCTCCAGTTCCAGAACTGTGCTATGTGTTTATCTTAATCGCCTTCCATGGAAGGATGCACCTAGACTTTTTCAGATGCAATTGTAATTTCTTATTTGCTTTGTTTTTGTTATGGAATGAATTATGGCCATCCAACATTCATATCTTGAATTCCTAACCTCCAACATGACTGTATCTGAACATAGGGCTTTTAAATTAGTAATTAAAATTAATGAGGTTCATAAGGATAGGATCCTAATAAACATGCACCGGTGTTCTGATTAGAAGAGGAAAAGATACAGAGATGCATGCACACAAAGAGTCATCTGAGGACAAAGTAAGAAGGTAAGTATCCACAAGCCAAGAAGAGAAGTCTCAAGAGAAACTGAAACTACAGACACCTGGATCTTGGACAACCAGCCTACCAAACTGTTTAAAAATATATTTCTGTTGTTTAAGCCACCCATTCTGTGGTATTCTTGTTATGGCAGCTCTTGGAAGCTAATACAGTCTTTTTCACTTGTGAGACTTACTAATTATATATTTCCACTCCTGGTTGTAGTACCAGATAAGTAGTGGGCACTATATCAGTAAGAGTTCAATCAAAGAAACAGAATCACTGGGAGTGATACATAATAAATGTGGCATAATATAAATGTATTAGGTCTTTATTCTCGGTTCTTGTCACTTCACTCCTAAAACCCTTGTGCATTGTTGTAGAGCTTTTCCTGCTTCTGCTGGTTCTCAATGGCTTTAGCTCAAAATAATCCCTACACCAAAGAGGCACATTTTGGGATGACATATTCTGGTACCTTTCACAGATTACCAAAATTATCCGGTTTCTTTTTGTTTAGCCTCATGCATTTACTGACTGCATTTTTATTCATTAGGCATGGACTGAAGAGGGAGAAGAGGGAATTTCTGAAACCCATAATATGCTGTGACATTGAAACATTTTGTTTTCTAAATTTCCCAGGGTCCAGCAGTTTGAAGTGGAACAAAAAAAACATCATTATCGTTGATTACTTGTATTGAAGGGCTATATATGTTTCAACACATTAACTCACAAAAATGATTTATTGCCACAGTATCTAAATAATGCTTTGCAACCAGTGACTGTAGTTTTTAGATAAGTGGCAATTTGCATGAACAATGTTCAGTCTCTTTTTCTCTTAGATCCTTGAAGTGACTGACTACACAAAGGCCCCCTGAACATGCGAAATTTTCCTTTTGTGGCAAATAGACCAGCATCAGTTTAGGAACTGTCCCCAGAATTTTAGATTTTCATCCATTCTTGAGATCTTCCATTTGGCTACTGACGTCAAAGTACATGCTCAGGTTTAACCAACCAACCCTTCAAAGGCAAATACATTAGTTACTTTGGCAAATGTCTGCAGTGGTTAAATTGTAATTGAAATATAGGCAGACTTTTTTTCCAATTAAACCTCAGGTATCATTTTTTAAAATGTGAATAATTGCACGTCACTAGCATTCCTCTTTTGATTGGTTTGAATCTGCACAATGGTTTTTTTTTTATCTTTCCAGCTGCTTCATTAGAATTAAAGAGAGAGAAAATGTCCCCATGACCCTCCTCTCTCTATCTAATGAGATAAAAGTCACAAAATGAAAAATGCAAATGTATTTTCATGACTCTTCTCTATTTTAATACAAACATAAGGATGATAACCAACTTTTTTTTTTCCTAATTACTTCCATATAGAATATTGCATGGGCAGAGGTATGAAGATTTGGCAACTATATGTGAGGAATTTGCATTCACCCAAAACAATGCAGATAGGAGAGAAATGAGCTGAAATAACCAGAATGAGAAAATGGTAATAAATCATAAATGATAATCAGAAAGATCCTGATAAATCAGTGGCAAGGATCTAACAGGTCTGTAAAGGTTCATAAAATTCTTTGACTGCTTCCAGCATAGCCCAGTCTTGTCTGAGCACCATCCAGCCAGACTTCCTCATGCCGGCTACTATTGCAATTCACTTCTCTCTCCTCCCAGCTCATCAACTCTCCCAGCTCTTAGAAATTAAGAGTTCTCTTTTCTGGTTCTCATTTGGCCGCCAAAAGACTGAGACTCACTCAGACCACTAGAGGGATCTCTCTTCTACGGAAAGGAAAAAGAAACCTAAATTGCATAATAAAGTATAAAGTTGGGATGAAACAGGACATAGGCAAGCAGGACAGAAAATGAACTATCGCAATTTTCAAAGATGTTTCAGTGTCTGCAAAGAGGACTCTGCCCCTGTGGAGTCTGACCTTTCTGAGGTCCTGGGAAGATTGACAGATAGAGCCCCTGCTACACAAATACTTTGAACTGCTCCAGCAGTCTTCAATGATATTTCAAAGGGAGAAGACTGCAGGCCGAAGCAACGACAGTGCGGTTCATTAAGGCCAGCTGCCACAAGCGCCCACTGAACTGAACCCCTCTTTTATAGTAGTTTTTATGAACTCCATATGTTGACATTTGAACCCCTTAGAAGTTGCAAAAACCAGGAGAGTGAGGCAATGTGTGAAGTAGAGGATGAATGTAAATTAGGTGATAGAATACATGTAAACATATATAAATAGAGTAGACTGAGGGAACTATTGCAAGGTTCATGGCTGAAGCTCCTATAACAAGAGAGATAAAGCAGAGAAAAACATCCGCATTTATTTAATACGTTTTATGTGACATAAAAGCCTTCATTAGGAAATGAAGACCTAAGGAAATGGGCACCTGTGTACTTTTTAAAGCTTGGTTTGATGAAGAAGGAGATAGAGGTAGAGAAGAATGGTAGGAACAGAAGTGTAATCTTAATGTATCAAACTGTAGCAAGTTTCAGATTCTTTCCTCTGTCCCAGTGTCTTCAGAAATAAGGGCACTCCCTTTCCTCTGAGTGCAGGGAGGACACCTCTCAAATGAAGATCTTGTGGAAGTGAGGAAATCCTTCCCAGGTTTTATGACCTACTTCAGGATGAAAGGGGAGGGGAAACCCCCGAGAGTCCACTACTTCTGTGGTTTTCTAAAATCCTTCAGCTTAAAATATTTTAGAAAGTACACTAGAAGAGCCGAGCTTCTAGTGATATGCCTAAACTCATCAGGAATGAAACTAATTGCTTCACAAATTTTAAGAGTTACATGATGGTATGTGTGTGTGCACATGTGTGGGTATGTGTGTATTATATGGTAGTTAATTAATCATTTAATTCTCACAATTAATAAAGCAGATATTTTGACTCCCATTGTGTACATGGGGAAGTTATTTCTTCAACTGCTAAATTTAAAATTCAGAATTTGAAGCTCAGCTCTTCTAGTGTACTTTCATTTTAGTTAATTTTCCAGTAGAAATAACCAGAGTTTTGGAAGAAAATGACTGTCCTATTGCAAATGTGCGTGTGTGTGTGTGTGTGTGTGTGTGTGTGTGTGTGTATGCATATATATATAAACTCTAGTTATTCTACAGGAAAATATATATATATATTTTGCTAAGGAATATAATACAGATGATACTGTAGTCTTAACAGACTTAAGGAAGTTTAGATAAAATTGTAACAGTTTTATGTAGTGACATTTAAAAAGATGACTGGAAAGGCTGTCAGAAGTATCAAAGAGTGAAATGTTGACAAAATGATAAAAGTAACATTTGCAAATGACCTTGGCTATGAGTAGAATTTAAAGACACAAAGATAGAGTAGAAAAAGACATTTAAGGCAGGAAAGCATTATAAAAACTACTCAAGGGGCCAGGGTTGTGGCTCAGTGGCAGTGAGCTTGCCTAGCTCCTGTGAAGCACTGAGTTCAATCCTCAGAGAGTCCACTACTTCATTTTACAAAAAATGACGGTATTGTGTCCAACTACAACTAAAAAAAATTTTTTTAAAACTTCTCAATAATAGAAACACAACATTGTCACTTATAGATAATATAATATTATATTAGATATTATATATATATTTATATATAAAATATTAGCCTAGATATTATAATATATTTATGTATAAAATATTAGAGTGGATAGAGAGAGGTGATGGGAGGGGAGGGAGGGGGCGGGATAGGAAGGGTAGCAGAATACAATAGACACTAGATGGCTGTATGTATAAACGTGGCTGTAACACCAATGTGATACTGCAATCTGTACACGTGGAAAAATAAGAATTCATACCCCATTTGAATCAAATGTATGATATGACAAGATCATTGTAATGTTTTGAGCAACTAATAAAAAAATTTAAAAAATATATTATAAAAATTAATATTTGGTAGTGAACTTGCAAAGTAAGATTGGATCACATCTTGGTGATGTTTAGGGGAAACTTAAATACTAGGCTCCAAATTTCTGAATCTGAATATGAATCTTTTTGAGTGAGGAAATTTGTAATAGTAGGAAATTAGAGGAGGAAAGGACTGAAATGTACTTACTGAACAACTATATTTTGGAAAATATGTAGTGAGTATGAACAAGCTCTGTATTACCCTGGGAATAATAAGCACAACATATTCTTCTATTTTTTATGCTGTTATTAGTGCATTAAACTTATACATAATAGTTGGGTTCATTAACATAATCACACATGCATGGAATTTAATTTGCTCCATTTTAGTCCCTGGTGCTTTCCCTTTCCCTCCCCTTCTTCCTCTCTCTATTCCCCTTCCTCTATTCTACTGGTCTTTCTTCTTTTGGTGTTTTATAGTTATACTTAAAAGTGAAATTCACTCTAGTATATTTGTATGTGCACATGGTGTTATTTTGTCAAATCCATCCCGCACTTCCTTCCCTTTCCTGTCTCCCTTTACCAGCCCAGGTACAGGTCAGCAGATGAATGAATAAAGAAAATGTGGTATATATACACAATGGGAATTCACGCATCCATAAATGAAATTATGGCATTTTCTGGTAAATGGATGGAGCTGGCGAGCACCTTGCTTAGTGAAATAAGGCAGAGTTTGAAAGTCAAGAGTCAAATGTTTTCTCTCATGTGCAGAAGCTAGAACAAATAAGGGTTTTTAAAAAAAGGCAGAAAGGTGGTGGTGGTGGTAGTAGTTGTTAAATATCTTTAAGTTAGAAGTAAGATCCGTGGAGTAGAAGAAGAATCTGCTGCTGCTCTAAGCCACATGTAAACTGAGTTCCCAGTTGTCTAACCAGCTAGGCATCCCAGTGTCAGACGTTAATAGCACTTGTTCCACATTTTCCTCTAAGCTAGATGGAACTTTACAATACATTCATTTAATATGAATTAATTATCTTAATACACATTATTCTATGAAAGCAAGGGTCCTTACTTCAAACTACCAACATTGTTTTCTCATTTCATTTGTTTCTGGGTTTTTTTTGTTTTGTTTTGTTTTGTTTTTGATAGCTGCAGAGGCACTCTGCTTGAGTTCCACAGGTTTCCCTTCACATACTCTTCTTTGACAAGAAATGTGTAGTAGTTTTCACTCAGGGCAGGGCATTTAGCTTTTAGCCTCTTGGGATTTTTACTTTCATTTTCCACCAGAAGTTCCACCACTTGCTAAGCTCTGCTTGGAAGTAGAGTACAGGTCTTGCATGTTCTCTATGGTAGGCAGAATAATGGCCTCCCAAAGATACTACATCCTAGTTACTGAAGCTTGTGACTATGTATATTATATGGAAAAAAGAAATTAAAATACAATTAAGGTTGCTAATCAATCAACTTAAATTAAGGAGATTATCTTGAGTTATTGGTTGGGTCCAAGGCAATCATAAGGATTCTTAACAGTGAAAGATGGAGGCAGAAGAGCAGGTTGGAGTGAGGCCATGTGAGGAGAATTAGATCCGCCGCTGCTGCTAACTTCTGAGATGGAGGAACAATACCATGAGACAAGGAATGCAGGCTGCCTGTAGAAGCTGCTGAAATCAAGGAAACAGACCTTCCCATTGAGACCGCAGAAGGAGCACAGTCCTACTGACATTTTGATTTTAGTGTAGTGAGATTTCTATTGTACTTCTGTATTTATAGAACTGGGAAATAATAAATTTGTGTCATTCTAAGTCATGTAGCAGTCATAGGAAGCTACTGTACTTTTGGAACTATTATGCCTCTCTCTCTTATGTATGGGTTATCTCTCTCCACAAGTTTTCTTGACACAGGTTGCCTCTTCCTGTCTCAGCTCCAGTGTATCCACTTTTCTCTCTTTCAGGACAAATCCAGAAACACGGAAGAGTTTTTGTAGCACAAGCTGAAATGCAAAAATATTTTCATTTTCTCTAAGAAAGGCTTAGACCTTATAATATTAGTCAGCAAACCAATGTTTTCAGACTACAACTCAGCCACTCTCTGATTTTGAAAATAAAACTTTATTAGAACACATTCATTTATGTATTGTGTATGGTTGCTTTCACACTATAAAGGCAGAATCAAATAGCTGTGACAGAGACTATATGATCCACATATCCTAAACATGCTAGTTATACTTTGTAGAAAATGTGTGTTGTCCTCCTTAAAAACAAAATTATGGCTAGTTGTTGGGAGTGGCAACTGAATTATGGGTCTTTAACTCTCCTGTGACACAGGTGATGCTGCTCTGGAGAACTCCTGGTGTGAAGGTGCCAATTGAAGATTGCCCAGTTGCTATGGTGACACCCTATTCAAAGGGAAATTCTGTGCCAGCCTCAGAATTTTATCAGTTCTTGACCTCAGGTTCAAATGCCAGCTGCCCTGGGGTAGAGAGTTATGGGCATAAGGTGATAATTATTAATTGGGCTACATAGAAGTTTATCCTCCACTCTGAGTGCTTTGAAGAAATTTTCTCACAACAAGTTCTTTTGACATTTAAATCTATATAATAACTGAGTGGAGCTTGTTTATAGTCAGTCTTCCTTCATCAGAGATTGGCTGAACCAGTGAGCCCCAGTTTTTTCTCTATTTGTGTGTCTGTCTTTTCTCCATCCCCTCATACCCTGCTCTGGTTAGTCCTGCATAAACTGTCTTGCAGGTTGTGACAGCCAGTCTTAGGATGGGGATATGAATCTGTATGGGTATAGAATTTTCTTTTCAATTATTATTCTACAGCATAATAAACATTACATATACTAACTTGATAGATTAACTAGTAATTGATGAAGGAAGCTGAGTTATTTCCCCAAAGATATCAGGTCCTAATCTATAAATTTTCCTTATTTGAAAAAAAATTTTTTTTGGTAGATATGATTGAGTTAAGAATCTTGAGATAAGAAGGTAATCCTAGATAATCTGGGTGAGCCCTAAATGCCATCACAAGTATCTTTATAAAAAATAGATAAAAGGGAGATTTGGTACATGCACAGAGGAGAGGACAACATGAAGACTGATGGAGAGACTGGAGTAATACAACCCATGAATCAAGGAATGGCACTGACTGTTAGCAGCCACCAGAAGCCAGAAGAGACAAGAGGTGGACACAAAAGTCTCAGGAGGACCATTGCCCTCCTGACTTTTGGATTCTGAACTACTGACTTCAGAACAGTGAAAAAATTAATTTTTGTTGCTTTAAGCCACATAGGTTTCTACAGTAATTTATCATAATTTGTGTTAATTTGTGATAATTTGTTAGAGAAGCAAAAGGAAACTAACACAGGTGGCAATACCATTTTAACCAGTCTGCATAATCAAAGGTTATAGAAAGTTTTTCTGCTAGGAATTCCAGACTAATTACTTAACCTAATTGCTTATGTAGATGGAAGAACATGCTCTGGGGACTTACAGATTTTGAGGGTATTCAAATAGTTTAGCATTGTTTAATGATTTCATTATGATGCAGTAAAAGTTCTCAGAGCGAATCACTTTGGTTCTCACTTCTGTCTTTCATGGAGTAAAAATGGCCACTTCAAAACCATCTCTGGGCTATTCTAGCATTATCTCCATAATGACCTGTGGGGCACAGGGGAAGTTATTTTGCTTTCCCTCTGTTTTTATTATCAAACTTCTAAAAATCAAAATTTATATACACATAGATTATACTGCATTACATTATGTGTACATATAGACATATTTAAGATGCTGTTGCCACCTATTAGTTTCTTTTATATGTTACATATGCCAGATATTTTAAAAGTTCAACCTACATCACTAAAAACAATTTACAACTGGTTTATTGGTATAGATCGTCATGTATTTTAACCCTTAGCATCTCTAAGATAATTTTTGAGCTTTAGTACATGTCACTTCTTCCTCAGGAAATTGTATATTTCGGTGAGGTTGGTAATCACAACATTACCTATTAAAGGTTTTGGGTGTTTGATACCAAAATCCCTAAGAGTAATCATCTGATTTATTTTATCCTCCCAAAACAAAGACAAGTTCCATAACTCACCTACAAATGTTAGTAATCCCTTTCCTGGGATAGCATGCAACTCTTGGGCACTGAGTCAAATCCGCTCTATATTCCTTCTTTGTCCAGCCACAGTGACAAGGACCATCACTGGACAAGCTCAACTTCTCCCAGAGGTAACCTAACAGGGCATAGGCTCCAGTACCCCAAATGTTCCACTTGCTTTTTGCCCTGGGAGTCCCTGAGGTTTGTTCCATTAGGCTTCCCTGAAAGTGCCTCCATTTGAGCAGCCTTTCATGACAGCCAGCCAACGCTGCATCTTTATAATGAACCTTCCTTCTTTCCTGCTTACCACTCCTCCATCACACTTTTGAAGAGTCCAGTCATGCAGCGGTTGTTATATCAGCTTTGTTTTTAAAGAAATCCAGGATAAAGTAGGAGATTACTTTGGACAAAAGAAAACACCAGCAGATGCCAATTTTTAGAAATTTTCAGCACAGATTTTTATACATAATCATAAAAACAGAGAAGGGGTTAGAATGCACCCCCATGAACCTTTCATCCCATATACACTTCAATCCCTAAAGAGATATTTAAGAGATATTATAATAAATAGGTAAAAGTACAGCAATTCATTCAAACATTTTAATTTTTATTTTATTGATATTTAAAGGTTTGGAATTGAATCATCTGGGTCATACTTCTATTATATCCTAAAATTTTCTTATAATAAATGAACTTTAATAAAACCAAAGTCTCTGCCAAAAAAACACAACTTAGCCAATGGCTAAGTGATTACGCTCATATGATGTTGTGTTTTCTTCATCTTTTTAGTTTAAAATTGACTACTAATTTAAATATAATGCTTTTCAATTTTAAAGATACTATTTAATCTGAATGAACTAAAATTTGTACTTAGCAAATAAAAATCTGACTCGTTTTTATGTCTTAAATACAAATATAAACTCCAACTGGTTACATAGAATGACATAATTGAAATAATTCAAGTTCTGCTTCTTCATCTTAACAACCACTGTACTATCATTATGTATTTGAATCTATTCTTCAAATGAAAGAGTGAAAGCTATGTACAGTATCCAAAGTGAGCTGTAATGTTTTCTGAACCACTAACTGTAATCTTAAAATAAAAGCTTGAACTGA
>NW_025999968.1:38047394-38146206 GCF_001458135.2 Marmota marmota marmota | reverse complement strand
GGCAACAGCCTACCTGGTCAAGTGTAAGTTAGCTAAACCCAGATGGGCTTTCACATTCCTTCCAGATTCCTCCTCCCTCCTCCTCCTCCTCCTCCTTTCCTCCTCCTCCTTCTTCTTCATTTTTTTTTTTGTAATTTTTCACTTCCCTAACTTTATTCATCTCCTGTTGCTCAACCCTCCCTGTCCTTTCATCCCCCCACCAAAAAATACCTGCCACCTCTGAACAAATCAAAGGTAGATTCCCTTCATGCTGAATTCTTTTTCTATTGTGATAGTATATTACTGATTAAAATATGCGATTATCACTTTAACTAATGGATTTGTTTATCTTAGACAAGATTTACAAATCAATCTAAAAATATATTTGAACAAAGGTAGTCACATGAAGAAGAGGCAACACTGGGATAAGATCCACAGGAAAATTCTACTACTGACAGTCCTTCAAATGGAATACTCTAGTACATGTGGCTAGAAATAGAAGTTGGACCAGAGAGAGGACTGGTGGAAATTGAAACAGTTTGCCCATTGGCAGGAACTAGCAATAGAGATGAATATTTTAATTGTAGTTGCCAGAGGAACAGCTTATGCCCAGATGGAGATGAAAACTCGTAAAATATACTAGGTTAAGGATAATTCTTAAAATGTCAATTTGTAAATAATTTGGAGATTTTTAAATTACAAGAGTCTTTAAATCAAATAAAAGCTTTCAGTTTTCCAACAAGCTCTATGGGATGGTATCAAAGGGCTAAGGCACAAATTGGAATTATTTTAAAAGTCAAGCAGCATAATACATTTTTATGCTATTTTACCAAGTTGTAGCTCCACTATATCAATAAATGTGGTGATTTGATAGGAAGGCATATATACACAAAGAAGCACAGATTTTTTGATTATTAAATGCTGACATTATATTTGCTAATAAATCATTCATTGATTCTGTAAAATATTTATTGATGCTTAATGAATGCCAGACTCTGGGCTATGTCACCGTCGCAGTCCTTTTGGAGTTTACAGATGAGTTATAATGGAGGCAAAAGTGCTCCAGGAGATTTGGGTGTGCATTCCAGTCTTTTATCCATCTGTTCTTGTTCTTTTCCAGCTCTGCCCTAGATCTAAGGAGATCTGAACTTTCAGGCTGCATTTCCTAGGCTCAGTGGGATTTTTGCTGGTTTGGACCAAAGTGAGGCAGCAAAGGTACAATGGCAGGTAAGATAATTGGATGGACCAACAAACAGTCCACTTGCTCTGGTCAGGCAGCATCTTTAGAAATAGCTACCTGTCTGCCATGCTTCCAAATTATGCTTGACAGGCATAGCTTCTGGTTTCTGGTTTGCCACTCATGAAATCAAACATGTGCATCTCTTCCCAACTCTTTATATAATGGTAAGATTGCCTAGGAGAGTTGGTATCTTGAAAATCAGACATGGTGGGATATTTACACCAGGAAAATTGGCAAACATGTTTTGTTTTTTTCTCCAAGAACTGAGTGTTAAAGATTAACCAGTATACCAATGAGCTCGGTGTTCTCGTTAATCCACCTCTTCATGTTGTTCTTCAGACTCTGGAGGTGGTACTTTGCTTCTGCTCTTGTTATTTTCTCATTTGCTTCAACTTTTCAGTTCTTGTTTTGTCTGAATAGTTATTTCTTTTTAATAAATTCCCTCTCAATTGGAAATGATATCACTGGGCACCAAATCTGTTGTTTTAGTCTCTTTTCTAAACACCCAAGGGAATAATTCATAAAGAATTGAGGGTTATTTGGTTCACAGATCTAGACATCCAAGGCTGTTGTTTGGCTCCAGCAAGAATCTTCTGGCTACATTACAACATTGTAGATGGCATCGTGGTGGGAACATGTGCACGTGGGAGAGATTACATGGTGAGACAGGAAGCCAGAGGGATTTGGAGGGAGGCCAGTCTTGCTCTTTTCATAACAACATGCTCTCATGGGAAATAACAGGGTCCCAGGAGAACTACATTAATCCCTTCTGTGAGTGGCACCCCCAATGAACTAATTACCTCCTACTGGGTTGCACTTCTTAAAGGTTCGTCCACCTCTTAACAATACCACACGGAGGACCAAGCATTCAGCATATGAACCTTTGGAGATACACTCAGACAATTTCACCTGGTCTGGGTATACACATCTTGTATATGCAGGAAAGGCCTTTAGAAGAAAGAATATGTCGAATTTTAAAAGTATATAATGGATACAACTTGGTGCTAAGATGTAAAGATAGGAAAGCGTGTGATTCAGCTTCTGATCCAGATTTTGGTTTGGGAATATAGGTAGAAAATGGTCCCGTTAGCTAAGAGAGGAAGCAGAGGCAGAGGAACAGGTTTGGAAATGGGGGTAGAGATGCTGAGTTTGAGGTGTTCATGGGGCACCCAGGATAAACGTGTAGTAGAGTTTGGTGGAATCTAGAACACAGAAGGGATGTGTTCTCTCGAAATTCTCCTCCTCTTTCCATTGCCTCTGTTGCCTTGTTCAGGAAATTATCTCATCTTTCTTCTGTACTTTCAAAGTGCTATTCTAGGTTTTGTTCATATACATTCAGTGCTCTCTTGTCTTTTAAAAACTTCCTTCCTTAGAGTCCACGTTTCCATTTCTGCTAGGTCTCTTTTTTCCCCTTCATGTGTAACATTCTTCCTTAATCCATTGGAACCTGGTTGCCACTTCCATTCTTTTGCAACTGATCTTGGCAAACAGCAATGACTAGCTGTTTAGAAATAGCTACCTGTAGGCCATGTTGCTAAAGTCAGTAGATTCTTAGCTCTGAGCTGGCCAGAGATGCTAAATTCTTTTTTTTTTCCCACACAAATAATAATTTATTTTCCACCTACAGACTGATACAAGACAAAACATTGAGGTGGCTTTGACATTGGGTTAGTTTGAATAACTTTTACAAAGATATATTTGCAGCCTGTTCCAAACAGTAAGGTGTTTTGAAAAACACAATAGAAACTTTGCATTTATATATTTTTCATAACATCTCACTTAATAGAAGGGTGTGATTTCGTGATTTCTGCAACTTCAGAATAAGTCACTCTAACCATTGTCATCACATATGCTTGATTGTGTTCTTCCAATTATTAAAAATATATTTGAAAACAACAATTTTGTTTCATGAATTTGGTATTCCATTATATATGAATTTTAATTATAAAAATTATTTCTGTATCTCAGAAAATCAAAGTGCATGGATTTAATGGAGAAGGTAAATTAGATCTCTTAGAAAGTATACCTTTACTGGGTAAGGAAACCAGGGTCCCCCTGTGACCACTTATTGGACTTTGCATCCACTTCATAATTGAATGAATTCATTTGGGGGCATATGACCCTAAATAAATTAATTGTTAGTTAAAATACAGTGAAATTCAGTTAAGTCAAATGCAGTGTTTTGGAATATCAATCTTTTTGGAGGATGCATTACTTTATTTTTTGTTTCTAAATAGAGGATCAACCAATATTTACTAAAACAGATTTAAAGTGTTAACACAAAGATTTCATTTGTTAGTATTTTTTATTTATTCTAATTTGTTATATATGACAGCAGGATGCATTTCAATTCATATTACACATATAGAGCACAATTTTTCATATGGAGATGCTAAATTATGATTAGTGGTCGATACATAGAAAATATTCAGCAAGTGAGAGTTGTTATTATTATGGTTGGGCCAAATTAACTTTTTAAATGTTACTGCTCAGTTAACTTTTTTTTTCAAGAATCATCTTCATATTTTATCACTTTGTGAGATCATTGCATTTCTTAATGTATTTTTGTCTCTAATTACCTATCATTAAAACAACTGGTGAATTCAGTGAGGGAAAAAAGTGTATTATTTAGCATCTACAGAAGGAATGAAAACACAAACTCAGTGAAAATTGTTGGACGGAAATTTTCACCTTTCAACTAGTTGTTTGTTTCAGTACAGAGAGAGAGCTTCAAAGGACTCAAATTGCCTTAATGGAATGATAGGTTAAAGCGGTTTTTCTCAAAATTTTGTGTTTTCTTGTAGTTTCCACAAATAGCTAGTAATCTTTAGTAAGGAATAGAAATGAAGAATAAGGGTCATTTACTAAGTGGCATGTTTGATTTACAGTTTGTTAGTTGCAAAGAATTAGTGATGTATTCATATTTCAATAGCTCACAGCATAAAAGGCAAGGCTCTCATGATGAGCACACTCTTAAATCCTATCTACTTAAGTGTAAAAGGGAATAAGCTTTAATAGAACAGCGTGACCTACTCTTTCAGTCTCTTTCAAAAGAAGGAACAAAATCTACAAATGAGATACGATACCTTCGTTTTTATTTTTCACTTGCCTTTGTAAAAGAGCAGTTTCTGCTTTGTAGACACTTTGAACTTTGAAAGCCAAGCTTTGCCACTTACACAATTGTAATCATATATGCTCAGTTGAATCCTGCTTCACAACTAATAAACCTCATTCTCTGAAGCAGAAAAACCACAAGGCAGTCTTAAAATTGTGAGTAAACTAAAATGTAACACCCGTAGTTGGACCACAGGAACATTTTTTAGGGTTCATTTAAGGGTACACTTAACAGTGTTTTTAATTAGAATATTTTGATGACTACATTGATCAATCTCACATCTCAATTTAAACCTTAATGTTGATAGTAGGATTACAGACACAATTCCATATTTGCTTTGAAGAAATAAAGGTTCCGTTATTTTAATAGATAAGGAGATAAAAGGAGACCTAGTACCATGTGTATCTGAAATGCTTGCCCATAATATCTCCTTCATCACATGGAGAAACTCTAAAGAAAATAAACTACAGTGCATAATAAAATCTGTCATGATACACTGAAGTGTTGAGTAAGGAAGTTCAGAAGGAAGAAACGTTTTAATTTAACATGAGGCACATCTGTTCTATCTACTCTCGTACAGTTCTTGCTGATCCTTTGTCTTTTAAAATAAAACTTAACTTAAATTCACTCAGTTGGGTGAAACAACTATAGAATTAAAAGCAGCAAATGACTAATCATGAAAGCATATGAAAGAAAGGAAGAGAAAGAAAGGAAAAAGAGAGAAAGAAGGAAGAAAAGAAAGGAAGGAAGGAAGGAAGGAAGGNGGGGTGACCACAAAGTACATATTGACAAAAGCTATCAAGTTGCCTTAATAATTTTAGATTTCCACCATGGGTAGGAATGTTTTCATTTATTCTTTTTTAATACTAGGTAATGTCACTCTTCTTATTTTAAACAATCCAATAGGTAAAAACTCAGGGTTTTTTCTTCTTTTAGCTTGCATATTCACTATTACTAATAAAGCTGGGAATGATTTCATAGGTTAATTAATTACTTTGATTTTTTTTCTCTTGTGCATAGGCTATTGGTCAAATTTTTATTCCAGATCATTCTGGCCACGCTGTTGAATGGTTGCATTTGGGTCAAGTGTCCACCCTCAGTACAGTCAACTGTGTCTGGAAAACTGGATTTATATATTACAAAACAGCTCTTTATGGCTGCTCCTCAACACAGACTATAGGTAGTGCACAATAACCTATAAACTCTACGGGCAAAGCAGTCACCCTGACTAATGCCCAGTGCAATTTGATGGTGAGTGAAATTAGAATTGCAACACATTATTTATTGAACACAGGCTACATGCAAAGCTCTATTTTAAATGTTTTAAGGGATGGAAAGTTACACTTGATGGTGTCACTGTCCTCAAAGATACTCATAATCTCACAATGAGAGACAAGTACAAAATAACTACAATTCAGAACAGAATGTAGATTCCCCAAGAATGACACAAACCAAACATAAAATAATCCTGAGAGAAAGAGAATTCACATTTAACTGATAAACTCAAGGTTTAGTGTTGAGAGTTGTAGAGCATTTGTTCCAGATTTTGAATAAGTGTAGAATTTTGTAAGTGGCTAAGTTGTTTTTATAAAGATAATTTCAAGTTTATATATTATATAAAAAATACAAAGACAAAAATAAAAATCAATGATAGTCTCCCACTGAGAGATAAGCACTTTTTTTTAGCTAATAACTCAATATTTTAAGATATTGGACTGGGATTGTAGCTCAATGGTAGAGCACTTGCCTAGATGTGCGAGGCACTGGCCTTGATTCTCATCACTGCATATAAATAAATAAATAGAAGTGCATCAACAATTAAAAAACATAAAAATAAATTTAAAAAAATTTAAAAACACAAGTATTTTGAGATCTCAGCAGACATTGTGTGTATGCATATGCAAATGTGTGTTCATATGAACATACGTAAACAACTGTATGTTAACAGAGCTTTTCATGAGAAGGGATCTTGTCAGCTTTTGATTCATTGGCTAATATAGATAATCAGAAATATTTTTTTTGGAGAACAATAGTTCTATCACTTGCTCTTCCTATATAACATATGCCTAGCTATTTTCACGTTTATTAACTGCATAGTATTTCATTACTTATATAATTGACTTACCCAGGCTCCTCAGGATAAACTTTTAGGCTTGTTTTCAGTTCTACTTTATTCTAAATAACACTGATGAGAAAAATTTTAGGCTAAATTTATTTTATACTCATGTGATTATCTCCTTAACTACATTTTTAGAAATGAGTTTTCTGTGTAAAGAATAAAGCATATTTTAGAGAATTAAGATGCATATAGCCAAACTTCTTTCCTGCATGGAAATATGAATTAAATTCTCACCAATGGGGCATAGGATTGTATATGTCCACACACTAGTCAAAGCCAGGGTTGTTGTTGTTTTTTTTTTTGTGTGTGTGTGTGTGGTAGCTTTTGTTTAGTATGTGTTGGGTAAGGGAGGAATGTTGGGTGAGGGAAAGCAATTTGGAGCAGATGTTGTTTGCAAACATCATTTTAGATTAGATTTTGTTGTTGTTGTTTTGTTTTTTTGCATGATATAGAGGACCAGACCTTCATACCCAACCAGTCTTTTGAATATTTGTCAAATTTATCCTACTTACTTTTACTCTCGGAAGCTATAGACTGTCTCAGAATTCCTTAAAAAAAAAAAATCAGAAGTAGACATAGGGTATCTTCTTGTATTATAGAATGAACTGCAATTGCAATATGAATTCTAATGTTTTTCTCAATGTTATTAAAACCGTGAGGCTATTATATTGCTTCTTAGTGAGTTAATAAACTATAAAAGTATTTTAGCCATTTATCACATTTAACCATAATTTTGAATAAAGAATTTTCTGTGGATGGTTGTGGTAGTTACTAAGCTAATTTCTTTTTCTCGAACACCCTCTGTAACTGCTTTGATTTTTTTACTTTATGGAATCTTTGTATTTTCTTCTAATGTAGAGGCAGAACATAGTTTACCTAACCCTTCTTTTCCAAAGATGGGAATGGTTCAAATCTTTCTCTAATAAATATTACAATGAACAACAATGCTGAGTCTGGGACTCCTCTGCCAGCCAACCTTATCTTGCCTTGCCACCTGAGTCCCTGTTAGGTTCTCTCCATGAGGGTGCAAGAAAGGCATTGTAAGACTGGAGGAGGCACAAGGGACTTGCTCCTTCCGGTTTACTCCCTGTCGCTTCCTGCCTGTGAGCTGAGCAGTTCCTGTGAGCATCACCTTGGCTGTGCTGTACCCTTACAGCAGCAGTTCTCTTCTATGTTGCAGCAGCTGAGTTCAGCTGGCTGATTTTCAACACTTGTGAAATAAGCCTTATAGTCCAACAATCATGAGCAGCCACCAATAGTATCCTCTCTGCTGAGTTTGGGTTCTATCCCCCTTGAATCTTCTGTTCTAAGTTCAGAGGCATCATTATCCATTGATTACCTGAACCAGGAAACTTTTCTCAAAGGTCTGAGTTTCAGTCCTATAGGACCCCTCCTCTAAATCGCTAAATTAAAAAAATTCTACATTTTCCTTTGTTCTCTCTCATCCAGAAAGATGGTGTCTGTTTCCTAGAGTGTTGCCCCCATGATACATTAGTGTTCTCTTTTATCATGAAAAAGACGAAACTGAAAATTAGGTTAAGTTCACAACTTTATACTTGGTTGACAATTCTGTATATTACAATCGCCCTATTCAATAGCTGATATGTTTTCCATCTCTCAAGTGGATCCTGGTGCAGACAGTGATCATAAAACACTGGAAGTTTTGTACTGAGCATACAATCAAACAAATTTTTATTGTTAAAAACAAACGTGAGCGGGCTGGGGATGTGGCTCAAGCGGTAGCGCGCTCGCCTGGCATGCGTGCGGCCCGGGTTCGATCCTCAGGACCACATACAAACAAAAATGTTGTGTCCGCCGAGAACTAAAAAATAAATATTAAAAAAAAAAAAAAAAACAAACGTGAGCAATTTACAGTCACATAATACATACAGGAGTCCCTAGAAAAATGTCAGGAGGCAGAAGAGAAGAGAGCCATGTGTGATACCAATTCTTAATAAGTGTGCTTCAGTAAAAATGCCATGGCACTCCTTTCACCAAGGAGAGAATTCAGATACTGATTTACCTCTTTCCCCCCACTATCCTAAGTCACATCTCCACAGCTGAAGGAAGATGGATTTTCATGATGTAACTTGGCTAATGACAGGTTGTTTGTGGAGCCAGACTGTTTCAATGACCTGAGGCTATTCTGGAAGCTACAATTACTTACAGAAAAAAAAAAAAAAACTGCAGAAATTTCTATTTGGGGGAATTCAGGGAAATGTCATGGATGTGCACCTCAAAATGGCCATATCTGTAATCTGTGGTTGAGTGCAGGATTCCTGGATTTACATCATTGATATAAAACCCCTATGAAAAATAACTATATCATAGCAGATTCTTATTTTCTAAATAGTTTTGTGTTTTACAATTTCAAGTTATCCATTGAAGTTCAACTATTTAAGCATTAAAAGCTAATTTCATTGTTGTGCTGAAAATCATAACAATTGAAGAACTGGTTTTCTTTTTAAAGTATTCTAGTAAAACAATCTAGCTAATGAATTTATAGGTACAATTCTTTTTGTGCTATTAGCTCAAGGCTCTATTTATCTGCAACCACCTGAAAGTAAACTCTAGCAAACTTCCTAGGTTATTTGGTTTTGTAAAAAAGGCCACAAAAAATATTTCAAATTATCATTTTATGAAAGTAAACATTGTATAAGGTTAAGTTCATGTATGTCCACAGGAACTTTTCATTACAGTTGAATATTCCATATGAGCTAGGTTTGGATATAAGTTATAATAGATAATCATATTAATTGCAAACAATTACTGTTTTGTTTTCTTGCTTACTAGTCATTTTCCATTTAATTATTCAAATCTAATATTGCAACTCCATTGAAATGTTAAATAGAAATGGTGAGAATAAATAAACTCATCTGATTATCTGGAGAATATTTTCAAGTGTCCCTACTAGTCTGTTCCTATTAGGTTGCTCGGGACTTTTGATAAATAAACTTTGTATCCATCAGAATTTAATACGGGAAACAGAAAATTCCAGTAGGTAGTATGAGAAGGGAGAAATTTTCAGAAGTGTTTGAAAACATCTTTGCAAGAACTGTATGAGAGGATTTGGGTGGAGGGGAGGCTGATGCTTAAGTTTGGATTCAAGGTCATCCACTGCATGTCCCATCATCTGGTCAATATATTGCAGCCACTTCTGTCACTGCATTCTCTGCCTCATCTGGTATATGAATCTGGTATCAAGAAAGAAGAGCTATGAATAATGAGTGACACATACTATTAGTTCTTGCTTGTGAGCCACTTCTGGATAGAAAAATGGCATCTAGTTGCCTATTAGTGCAGTAAAGACTACAATAGTAATTATAGCAGATGTGATTTAATATAAAGATTCTTAGGCTAAGTATAAAATTGTTAACAATGGAACTCAACAGGAGAAGAAAAACCACTAAAATCCTAACTTATGAAATGCAATTGCAGGCAGCAGGGATGACTCTTGGTTTATGGGAACAACAAGGAACTATGGGAAAGGGCTAACATAGCAGCCTGACATTGCTCTCTGAGGGGCTTGCTTGTGAGGCTGGTCCTTGCTGACATTTGAAACCGTCTTGACTTTGGAATTTTTCCTGTTTCTAAATAATAGGACTGTTTTGTGTACCTTGGGCACTGAACCCTGCTGCACCAGCTTCTTTGTGCAATGCAGTGTGATTTATGGTAAATACCTACTTTCCTTCCAGGAGTCTGGAACTTTTGTAATCATGGCTGGTTGTATAAAGGAAAACATTTCAATCTGACCACACCCCAGCAAAAACTCCAGACATAAATTCAAGCAGGTTTCCTGGTCGAAAATCCAGTACCCACACTGTGGGGCTTCATTGCTACCACAGGGCTGGGTTCTATGAAATCTCCTCTCACACCCACCTGGCAAGGAGAGCTTTGGATTCTTTGGCTGTACTCTTCCAGACTTGTTATCTTGCTATAAAAACACACTAACTCCTCTGCAAATCTGCCTGGTTCCTGTTTTTAATTTTGTTTCAGATTTTTTTTTTCTGTGTGAATGAGAAAATGAATCTTTAGTTATTAAATCAGACTCTTCTATGGTTTAACCTCCATTCAGGCTTTCTGTTTCTTCCATCATTTTTTTTAATTATGTTCATTTCTTCTAAACATTTGAAACCATTTTGTCTCGTATTAAAATGTAATTTACCTATAACAAAACTCACAAGTTTTATTTGTGCAGTTTGAGTTTTGAAAAATTTCTATGCAACTACTGAACAATCATGATCTAGTATTTCAGTCTTTTCACAATTTAACGGTGCTCCATCACAGTCGATTCCTAACACCCCTCATACAACTGTTCTGCTTTATGTTATTGTATTTGGTCCTTTCTGTAAATCAATATAAATGGATGTGTATAATTCCATGTTAGTGGAATTACATAGTAGGTAGCTTTGGGGTCTGACATCTTTCGTTTTGTACAAATAATTTTGAGGTTTATTTACATTGTTTCATATATAAACAGTTGCTTTTTATTGCTGAATATTATTCATTTGTTGGCTATACCACAATGCTTTTATCCACTCAACAGTTGATAGATATTTGTGTTACTTCCAGATTTGGCTTTTGTGAACAAAGTTGGGATAAATATGATTTGTTTATAAGCATTTGCATGGAAATAAGTGTTTATTTTTCTGGAATGCCGGGTATTGCAGATTTCTGAATAGTTTTATCACAAAGAGTTCAACTGCTTCCAAAGTGACTGTACAATTTTGCAATATATTGATATTGGAATCACTTCAAATTCTCTTTAGCACTTAGTATTGTCAATTGTTTTAAATTTAGCCAATCAAGTGTATATGTAATAACAACTGATTATAGCTTTAGTTTGAATTTCCAGGATGCTTATGCTTATTGACATCCATGTATTTTTAGGAGGTCTGTGCTCAAATTATAGAAGCAGAGATGGATTAAATAGGACTCTAATATAATTAAATGTTTTACTTTCCTGTGGGTAATATAAAGAAAAATACAATGGAAAAAAGAAATTGCAAAACAGATATCTGATAAAGTTCTTGTGTTTAGAATATGTAAAGTCTTCACACAAGTAAGACAAACCTAATTAAGAAGGAGATAAAAAGAATCGAGCACAAACATTTTTTTGTGTTTTTTTTCATTTAAAAGGATTTTACAATATATAGTTCTTTCTAGCTTCTTAACAATCCAGTCTAACAATTTCTGCCTTTTTAAAAATATTTTTGTAGTTGTAGATGAACTTTATTTTATTTGTTTATTTTTATGTGATGCTGCGGATTGAACCTGATGCCTCATGCATGCTAGGCAAGTGCTCTGAGCGAAAGCTCAGCCCCCAATTTTTGCCTTTTGATTAACATGTTTGATCCAGTTGCACTCAATATAAAGACATTGCTCTGTTTGGATCAATCATTTGATATTTCTTTGTCTCATTTGCTTTTTGTTTGTGTATGGGTTTTATTTTCTTTTCCTCTTTTTCTGTTTTCCTTTGTGTTAATTAAACAGCTCCAATATTTCTTTATAATTCCTCCTTTATCTCCCTAGCTACATATCTTCTTGCATTTTTAAGAGGTTGTTCTAAAGATTATAATGTCTACCTCAATTAATTATAGTTAATGTTGAAATACTTCAGGCAAATTCTAGGAAATTCACTCTTCAATATTTTTTTACCCAAATTACAGGTTCATACTTTCCAGTTTCTTCTTCTTCTTCTCATTTTCCTCCTCCTTCTCATTTTCATCCTCCTTCTCCTCTCCTCCTCCACTTCTTCCTCCGTTTTTTCCCTTGTATGAACATTGATTTGGAGTTAAAATCTAGACATTATAGATAATACACTTAGCAGCTCTAAATTTATCCCATCCTGAAGACTGGATTTTGGTTTCATGATGGTATTAAAGCCTAGATCTGTAAACGTTGTCCACCACCATTACCCATGTAAAACTGCTGCTTTATTTCTACCCTGTTCTCGTGTCTACCCACAGCTGCTTTTTTTAGCCAGACCTTCTGTTGGTTTCCCCATGACTGTCAAGTTGGGGCAAAGGTGAGGAATTGGGCAGAGGTTATCATTTCTGTCTCTGTTATCTTGTTTCTATGGATTTTCCTAATTTTCAGCTGTTTTGAAGGGTTTGTCTTAACTTTGGAAACTTCAGGCTTTCTGTCTTCAGGCTGCACATAGTTGGAGAATGCATCACTGAAGAAAGGCATCAAGTTCACTAATCTGGGTTCATATTACCCTAGCTCTAAAGTAAGAGCTTTCTCATTTCTGCTTGCTTATTTACAATACTGCTTCTTGTTTCTGACACAACAGTAGTTTTGCCCAGGATTTTGGCAGTCTGGATTTGGGTTTTGTTCTTCCCCACATATTTGTTTAGCAGCTTTCCTTATTTTTTTTTCCTAATTAAGCATCATAGAATTTTATACCTGGAAAGTATCTTAGCAAGAGTGTTATCAATTGGTTTTGTATTAGAAGCACCAGTAGTCTCAAGGGGTGAAGTGAATTGTCCAGGGTCATGGAGCCAGTTAATGGCTTGGTTTCCTGATCCAGCCCTGATTAATTCTGGTAATGCCTGCAACAGGGGCATTGTGGTACTAATGCAAGTGGATAGTGCCCAAGAAATGCAAGATGCCATCTCAGCCTTCATTAAACTCATCTTACGTATTTATTCATTTATAAAAAGATCAAATATACAAAACTTAGCAAATTGTGAACAACTACCAAATTGACTTAGTTCTTCAAAATAACAATAGTGACTTGAAACAAACAGAAGAGTGATAGGGCCATAAGCTCGGGCAATAAACCTAGTACGCATTAGCTATAAAACCCCAGAAAAGAAGAAAACTTAATATACCAGAAATCCATATAGTGTTGCTGTATTTCTTCAGACTATAAATTCATAGTGCTAGTAAATGCATCATTCCTGTGGTACTGGTTAAGAGTCAGGAAAGCTTCTGAAAATTTTCCACACTGAAATTTTCATAAATTTTTTTCAAGTAAGTGCTTGCTTTCAGTGTCTCTTCCTATTACTAATCCTCTACAAATCTCTTTTGATATGATGTTGGATCCCATTTCTAGCTCTATAAGATAAAAGGATTAGTTTTAGGGATCTTTCATTTCCTCTTTATTCTTGCATCTTTGGATCCATAATAAGAAAGCAACGTTTTTCTGGAGTATTTTAATGTATTATGCAAACCCTTATTTGTGTATGAAGAACTGAAACTTTTTTTTACTTATTAGTTCTAGGTAGTCTACTTTTTACAATTAAATGTCAAAGGCATAGACATAAATTATGATTACAACAGGAAGAGCTGAACAGAAAAAGTGAATAAGTTAAACATAGATTATATAATTTTACGTGAATATTTAATATTTGGCTGATTTGCAGAATAGAACATAATTTTATTTAATTCTTTAATTTATATTCAAGGAGAATTGCTACTGTTACAGAAATGCCCCATTTAGTTTTTGCTCGAAGCCTTTGAATGACTACAAATAAATAGCATATTATAAAAACAACTTTTCAAACTCTAGGAGCAATTAAATTTGTTACTTAATCAATTAGTTTAATTGAATAAAAATATGTATAGATTAAGAATTTTAGTTTTCAACAGGCTTCTGAAATTCCTCCTTGGATAGATTGTAAGCAGTTCTATGGCCTTTGTTAGATGGTTCAGTAAATCTTCTGACTCATAGAAATGGGAGGGAACTACTTATCTTTTCCCTTGATGTAGCAGGGAAGGACATTGAGGTTAGAACAAGCAAAGTACTGTATCTAATGGACTGACTTAACCAAAAGTCTTGTTTGAAGTGTGATTTTTAGGTAGAAAGAGAATTGTGGAGAGCTCTATATAATGGGCTCAGCAAGTGGCCACTAACTTATTTAGAAACATAAACACATGCCAAAATTAATATTTACTGCCTGGGTAGTAAAGTACTTGCAAGATGGTCACATGTGTCTGAAATGCAAAAGCTTTTCCATAACCTGGGTCAGAGATTGTCACAGAGGAGTTTATAGATGGTAGTTATGCCCAAATGTTATTTGGCCACAAATGAATATGATGGTTAAAAATAATGTAGGTGGAACTTTTTAAAATAGCTGATATCTAAAATGAAAACAAGGTCAAGGAAAAAGAAATATATTTAGGCAGATACAAAAAACATTGGTGGTTTTTCACAAAAAGAGTCATAATTGATAATATGTCTATGGGGTTTGGCTGAGGTCAGTGGCTTGGGTTTCTAAAGTGAACCTTACGTCTGGAAGAGTAGAAAGCTAATTATATCAGGTAACCCTAGAAGTAAAACAGACTGATAAAGGCTCTAATATCAATAACTAGACTGCCTGTATTCTTAGCATGATAGTGAATCACTTGTCCTGCTAAGCCCTCTTCTCCCAAATGTAACCTAGAATAATATGTGTATCTATTAATAATGTGAGTGACAAATTATCTTACTGTATTGACTAAGACTTGAAGATATGAAACATGAAACAGGAAAAATTTGATGAAACCTGAAGGAAAGCTGAGTGTAGACTACACACCGTGGACTGGATGTCAAGTGCTCTTGAGAGAGGGAGGAAAGCAGGAAGATGTTAAAGATGAATGTCAACACTGCCTAGTATTGAATTTGCAGAAAAGGATGTTTGGATAAAAGTAAGTCACCTTTAAAAGTTATGTTGTATCACTCAGTGAAAGTTAACTAAGAAAACTGGTATATATGTGTGTTTGTATTTTTTTAAAAATTCTTACTTACCTCTTTGTTATAACAAAATTAATAGCATTCATTTTGTGGCAATTTAGAATTTATTTTGTTAGCATTAAATATTGGTATTATATAAAAATATAAGATTGTAAATATATAATTTGTAAGAATAAATGTATATGGATGCATGGTATTCAAATGTTTAACAACTCTTTTTTTTCCCCTCAAGTTAACCCATGACTAAAAAAAAGCCAAACAAACAAAAACAAAACAGCAAGCAGTATGTACAACAACAAACTAATGTATATATTTCTAAAACTGATAGGTTTTTATGGTGGATTCTTTTTCTTACATTAATTACACAGGTGCTAATTTTTTTTAGCTGAAGTTCTAATAGCATACTATCAATTATAACTTAAAGATAAATAGCTTTGAGGTTTTGAAATGAAGGAACTATAGAAATGAACAGTGCAACTTCAAGGTTTTCACATGACCAACATGCATCACACAGCTGGTCCCAAATGGAGACCAAGGAAACACAGTCATTTTTAATCTTCATATACATCCTGCTTTCTGGGGTCAATAATAATCATTCATTATGTTCTGCCTTTTGAAAGGAGAAGATGAAGGATGTATAAGAATCCACTTTGAAAACATGTACTCAATGTTGCACAGCCAAACCGTCCTTAGGGATAAAACAATCAGAAAGCCCTGCATCATTTGCATTTTAATGGATAAAATAAGAGTTGAAACATTTCTTTATACTTAACCTGCCATGGAAAAGATTTTGCAGTTAACAGGACTGAAGTGGGAGGTGAGGGGTGAAAAAGGGGGATTCTATGAAACTAAAGGAAAATTCATTTCTTTTACAGGATTGGAGCTGGGTTGGTGAAGCCAAGGTGCCTGACTCTGCTAGAGACACATTTTCCTAATGAAAAGCACTGTAACTTCAGACCTTTCACATTTTCCACGAATAGATGTCATTACTCATTATCACATTTATCATTACTTGTAAAACAATGAGGTGGCAGCAAGGGGTAGGGGAAGAACTGAAATAGAACTGGAAAAAAAAAGGTACTAGCTTAGGTAATTTGAATAAAGGCTTTTTTTTTGGCAAAAGCAAAAACAAAATACATGATAATGCCATCATACATTTGAAAAACTACTATAAGGTACTGGGCCACTATTATGAAACACTATTAAGTTTCTATTCCTTTAATTCTGAATTAAACAAAGCTTGACTGGTAAAATTCCAAAGTAGATAATGAGTTGTTTAAGTGCTAATTACTAAATCTCATTTTTAGAAACCCATTAATAGATATGTCTATAGTCATAGAGAAGATTCTTCATAAATATTGAATAGTGCTATCACACGTATAAGTTTCTTTCAAAGTATGGAATATGACTACTTTCAGAGTAACTATTTGCTATTAATTGGCTCTAAGGTGTAATCAAGTAAGAACATCATTTATTAATTCTAATTTGTAAAGCCAGAAAAAAAAAAGTGTTATGCTATCATCTTTAGCAAACCTCTTCAAATGTTCAGAGTATGAGTTAAATTGAAAATTTTGAAAACAAAAAGGTGTTTCTGTGTTTGGGGTTTCTTCAACTGAAAGTATAGAATTTTTCAAAGGAAAGCTGCAGCAGACCTTGCTACCTAACTAGAGAATAAAAGGGCTTGGCTAGACTTACAACAGTGACATGATGGCAGTTTATTGAACTCTTAAGCAGTATATGCTGAGGTAGGAAGAGGACGTAAACCCTAGATTATCAGCAAGACCAAGCAGCTCCACATTTCCAGTAATGTATCTGATCATGTTCTTCAAGGACCAAGCTGTAGTGAAATGAGAAAAAGGCCCCAAGATAACACATAAATGGTAAAGAGAGGAGGAGGAGGGCTTCCATGTTGGAACGCCTCCTAGCTGGCTAAATACTGTATCTTCTAGTTGTCAACAAGACCCCATTCAGAACACAATGGAAATTTTAGGATGTAATTCTTTATGCCACTTGCTACTAACTGCTCGAGATTTTAAATTGTTCCTGAGACATTACAGAATTTGAGGATGAATTTTACCCATAAAAAGAAAATAGTATTAATCTATAGATTAGACTAATTTTTCTACACAGGAAAATGAATACTGTAACTCAAGGAAATGATATACATAAAATAGACAAATAAAGGTAACAAGTGTTGTGGAAATGGGATTTATGACTGGCATTCAGCAATTTATTATTTGTAACATCCTTGTTTGCAAAAGAAGACATTGACTGGAGTGAGATGAAATCAGAATGGTAGTTATCAAGAATACAAGCAACAATAAATATTGGCGAAGATATGGAGGAAAAGGTACATGCATACATTGCTGGTGGGACTGCAAATTGGTCCAACCAATCTAGAAAACAGTATGGAGATTCCTCAGAAAACTTGGAATGGAACTACCATTTGACCCAGTTATCCCTGGGTCACTCCTCGGTTTATACCCAAAGGACTTAAAATCAGCATACTAGAGTGATATGGCCACATCAATGTTTATAGCAACTCAATTCATATTAGCCAGACTATGGAACCAACCTAGATGCCTTTCAACAGATGAATGGATAAAGAAAATGTACACACAATGGGATATTACTCAGCCTTAAAGAAGAATGAAATTATGGCATTTGCAGGTAAATGGATGGAGCTGGAGAATATCATGCTAAGTGAAATAAGCCAATCCCAGAAACCAAAGGCTGAATGTTTTCTCTAATAGGTGGATGCTAATTTACAATAAGTGGGGGAGAACTAGGGAAAATAGAGGTACTTTGTATTAGGCAGAGGGGAGTGAAGAGAGGGGAATGGGGATGGGGATAGGAAGGATAGTAGAATGAATCAGACATTATACCCTATATACATATATGATTACACAATTGGTATGATTCTACAACATGAACAACCAGCAGAATGAGGAGATATATACTCTATTTATGTATGATGTGTCAAAATGCATTCTACTGTCATGTGTAATTAATTAGAACAAAATTTTAAAACCAGGATTTTTTATAGCATGAAATCTAAAATTTGTTCCTTTCTGACTTTATGAATTTTTGCTGTTTTCATTCTCTCCCATCTTCACACCAGACTCTTAAGTCATTTCTTGCTATATAAGTTTCAGGAAAATATATGTTAACTGATAGTTTTGACTAATATTTTTCAAATATTCAATTATTTGAAAGGCTGAAGGAATTATAAAATCAATTTTCAGCAAGCATTCTTATAATACTGGGGTTAAATTCTGTAATCTCATATTTTTTTGATGATCATGAACATTAATTGAGCCAAAGCTATGAAGGTTAGTGGGGCACCTTATGGTCTGAATATGTGTGTCATTCCCAAGTTCGCTTATTGAAATCTTACCCACCTCCCAATGTGATGTTGTTAAGAGCTGGGCTCATTGAGAGCTGATTAGGCCAAGAAGGCAGACCCCTTGTGAATGGGATTAGCATCCTTATGAGAAAAGTCTCATGGCTTGGGTGCCCCTTCTGCCATGTAAGAACTCAGTGAGAAGACACCATTGATGAACAAGAAGGAGTCCTGGCCAGAGGCTGAATCTGCCTTAATCTTGAAATTGCCAGCTTCCAGAACTGTTAGAAATAAATTTCTGTTGTCTTAAAAGCTACCCAATCTATGTTATTCTTGTTAAATCAACCCCCTTCCCCACTAAAAACTAAGACAGGACAGTAACCTTTCTTCTTACTCATCCTATTTGAACAAATTAGAAGATTTTGTGTCACAATGTAGTTACTATAATAAAATGGAGTGATAATGAAGCCCACATTTCTCTTCCTAGTCCCCTGTCACAGTTAAGTGATTAAGAAAGAAGCAGGAGGAGGAGGAGGAGGAGGAGGAGGAGGAGAAAAAGAAGCAGGGGTATTGCTCCAGATCCGAGAAGCCCAAAATCATTGAGATAAAGGATTCTGTATATTGAAAAAAAAAGATAAATATTTACTATGGTAGGATTACTTTTAGTGCCCTTTTCCCTTCAAAATATGGAAGGTTGATTTAGAATCAAAAATTTTCTTACTCAGTCTAAAGCCATTCTGCATGTTCATGAAAAGAAATTTAGATTTATATTCTTTAGCAAGAAAATTGAAGAGGAAAATATGCCAGCTTTGTTTATGTACTAACTTATTTTTTTATTTTTTTTATTTTAGTTGTAGATGGACACAATACCTTTATTTTATTTATTTATCTTTAAGGGGTGCTAAGCAAGGTCTCTACCACTGACCTACCACCTCAGCCCCTGTACCAACTTCTTAAACACTAAAATATTACAAAAATGAGCTTTGATATCTTCTCTGATAATTAAAATGAGCAACCTCAAACTTTCCAAAGAAAGTTTTATAAAATAATGAGACTTGCTTATATGTTTATTATTTTTTTTCTCTGCAGTGTCTGGCAGAGAAAGGTACTTACTCATTCATTTATTTAACAAATGTTTATTGAACATCTATGCTCCAGGATGTGAGTAAAATTAATGAAAATATAAGAGCAGAACACTCTATTTCTTCATGGACTTAGAGTCTAATGGGGAAACAGATAAATAAAAGATTCATACCAATGAATTTTTATAAATTTATAATTCTGTGTGAAATTATAATGTGTTAAGAACCACAGATGGAATGGTTTATAGTCCTAGGAATTCATAAAATAGACAGCTACAATCCAAAGACCACCAAAAGTTCTTCTTTGAATAGTCAAAAGTGGAAGGAGGAACCATGGTCACATTATAATGAAATTAATTCAGGTTGTGGGGAAAGTTTAAATTTATGAGAAAGAAAAGGAAATTTTATTTAGATAAAATGTAAAATGGTGGATTGGTGACTGGTTATTTTGAAGTTCTCTCTGTCTGTGAAATATTCAAATGGAGGAACCTGGATCAGTAGAAAAATGGCTTAGCAAAAAAGTCTCCACTGTGGAAACATCTTTGGAGATGCTTGTGAATATGAGCCAGAAATAAGTTTCTGGAACTAGAGAACTAGAAAGAAGAATAATATAGCAGGGCATAAAATCCTCCCCAAACATGGTCATGCCCTAAACCTGGAGCTTTTGTCTGTTACCTTATATACACAAGGAACTTTGCAGATAGGATTAAGTTGAGAATCTTTGAGAATAAAATTAAGATTATCCAAGTTATCTGGGTAGGATTGATGTAATGTAATACTCCATATAAGAGAGGCAGAAGGCACCAAAGTCAGAGGAGAAGGTGATATAATGATGGAAGCAGAGATTGGAGTGATGTGCTCTGAAGATGAAGGAAAAGACAACAAAGCAAGACACACAGATGACCACTACGAATTGGAGAAGGCAAGGGTGCTAATGTTATTCTAGAACCTACAGAAGGAACTAGCCCTACCAACACCTTGACTCTAGACCAGTGCCACTGATTTTTTACTTCTGACATCCAGAACCGTGAACACATAAATTCGTGTTGCTTAAAATCTATGATGATTTGTTACAGGGACAGGAGGTAAACCAAACATAGGGAAGAAAAGGAAGAGATAAAACCCTTAGGAAGACCCTCCTTTGGAAATAATGGTAGGAGGATGTTCTGGAGCAGGATATGAGAAAGCAGACAGAGAAAAAGTGCAATAATAGAAGCCAGAGAGAAAATGTTTCTAGCAGAATAGGGATTGTTGGTGAAAATGATCAGAGATCATGAAATTTATCCTGAATAGGAAAGGAAGCTGAAATTGGAGGGGATGATAGATTAGAGAAAATGGAGAATCTGAGTGACAAGAGAATTTGTGGCTATGGAGGATCAAGATGGTGGTGGTAGAAGACCAAGACATCTGCTTGAGGATGATTGTTGTACAGTGAAAGGCACATTAGAACTTCAGTTTCTGGAGGTGGATGGTGACTTGGCTTGTAAACATATAGAAGACTGGAAGTAATGTAATCTTATCTTTATATCTTACTCATGTGGGAGTGGCTGGGTTCGGATTTTTAATTTGCTTTAATACAGTATATAGTGGCACTGTGCTGCATTTGCTGAGATCCATCCTTTGGCAACTTCAAGCTAATGTTTAAAAGCTAACTATCCTTCAGCCAATTTTCTGTAGCCTAAGGAAATTCCAGCCAGTAGGGAGGAGAGGAGATAGTCCTGCTCAAGAGGAGAGTTCAGACTATGTGGCATGCATTCTTAGAACTCTGGACTCTACTTTCTCCTTTGCCCTGTTCTGAGATTCATTCTACCTAGTAGGAGATACTCTCTCGGGTAGGATTCTTTCACTGTGTAACACAAAGCCTTTACTTCTACCATAGGCATTCTGTAGTTCATTTCCCCTGACTTCACCCACTTCTCCCCTGTAGCACTTTCCACTAATGCTCAGTCCAAAGAAAAAGCTGACAATAGAATTTTTATAACACCATTTATAATGGTATTAGGAAACATCAGCAGGCTCTTTCTGAGGGTGAGGGCAATAATTGGTAGCTAAGCTCTTCATTTATACTTCTTCCTTCCCCTACAGTAACACCTCTTTCTTTCTTTGGACTAGTTTGTTAAATTGCATTGTTATTCTCTTTTTTTTTTTTCCTGACTATTGCTGATAGGATTCTATTGTGTTTTTTTTCTTTCTTTGCTCATTTTGATAAATTTTATGGGAGGGAAATTAAATGTTGTAATCCACTATCTTAACCTAGAAGCTTGTACACAGTATTTCACTATTTACTTTTATTCATTATTTAGAAAAGGAATTCAATCTAGCAAAATTATATTTCAGATATAGGAATAATTATTTTTATGAAGTAGAATTTATTATAGATACTGCTAGAACTAACTTGTGTTTTTAATTTCCCTAAAGTGCCTCGATTGTGTAGTGATAGGAGCAATAAACATCAAATATAAATAAGTACTTGCACCTGACAAGTAATTTATAAATATTTTACATGTACTGTGACCATATTTATTTATGAACAGATAATACATAGTCAGACTATCTCTGCAAATAAAAATGCTGACCATATAAAGTTGTAATTCATGGGTATTACATGTCTCTTCTCTCTTGGTTTATTTTCCCCTGCATCCTTTCCTGTAATTATTTCCTTAACTCATGGCTGTCAGTTCTACTTTAAGGTAAAAGCCAAGGAAATGCAGCTTTTGAGTTTATGCCAGAACACTTTTTTCTGCCTTGGAGAAAAATAATATTTTGATCTTTATTTTCCAGTTTTTATTAATCTGCTGTTCTAAGTTAGAAACCATTGTCTATTCTTGCTAAACTTCACATAAGCATATGTGGAATAAAAAGCTAAACAATGAGATACAATCACAATATTGCATGAAAATAAATGCCAACACTATATGCAGCTCATTTTTAATTCAACCCTGGATTTCCATATAATCCTCTTTGAGGTGATATATCCTCAAATCCATGGCCATTTCTACAAAATTCAGCAAGACACAAAATAGAATATTTCATAGGGTCACAAGAGACAACTGTATTGTGCACATATATGCATGGGTTTGAGTACACACAACACATGTACATACACACATGCAAAGTAAATTTTATGTCCCACAGTAACAAGAAAAAAAATGTCCAACTACTGTAAATCAACAGTAAGGTGACTGTGATTCCCGTGTAGCTCTGTTAGTGACTATCATCTTGACCTTCTTTCTCTCTGTAGCACAAAACCATTTCCATGTATTCTAATATCTCATATGCTCCATAAAGGCATAACTAATAAAAATGGTTTTAATTCATTTTTTGTTGTTACAAGATACAAAAGAGTTGCAGGCAAGTCTGATTTATTTCATCAAAATTATTTCAAATCACACCAACATGCATTAAACTGACAGTGTATATAAACTATTAAAAAGATCATATTTTTATCTATTCTCTGTTGTTATCTGAGATTATTAAGAAAAATCAGGAAGCCAAATAAATTCCTAGACACTATATTCAGCCTTTGAGAAATTCCTAATGAAATACCAATGAAGAGTCTATAGGTAATTCCAGATGCATATTACTTTGAGATGAATTTTTTACTGTCTGCTTAATGGGACTAGATGTTGTTTGAATTAAGGTTACTTATAGGATCCCAAGGTGGCTCTTTCTTAATTAATTCTCCTGGGATACTTCATTCTTTGTCTGAATATATTACTAACACTCTCTAAATGATGCTATGTATAAACAGATGCAATTTGATAGAGATTTGTGATTTTTTTTGTCAGTGTTGGAATATAGCTAACTCTGGTCAGACTACATTAGCTCCAATGCCCAAGTCCTACCAGCTTTGCATCATTAGTTTATATGAGGCACAATTTTATGTGACTCTTTCACACCTTAGATGTGGCTGTAATATACTTTGACATGATAACCTGTCAGCCACAGCCAGTATCTTTGTAATGTCTATGGAATCTTTCTGTGTGGTCAAATTACTTATGCAATATCTAGCCAGAAAGAAGTGCAGGAAATATTTTTAAGTGGGCACTGTATATTGTCACTAGAGAATTTATTTAAGATCCCTATATCATCCGCCTCATGAGGCTACAGAGAGGTCAACATAGAAATGTCCATCAACTCTCCATTCTAACCCAGTACCATGAAGCTGTGGACAGCTCATGCTGTGAGCCTCTATGTTATCCAAGTTTATCTAGGCTAATTCTGAATAACCAATAGTACATGCCCACAATTTAAGCAGGGAAATAATTAAGGGTTGATTCACAACCAACTTTATGGCCCACTGGGAACAGAGTTGGAATGTCTGAATCCCAAAGAATGAAAGGGAATGATTAGTTTGCTTCTATTTTCAATTACTGGTTGAGAAGCTTCTTATATAATTGGGTATTTCATTAAATAGTCGATAGAATCACCTTATGTAGTACCTATTCTTAAGAGGGATGTGGACCTTGACTATGAAACTAGGAAATGGTTTTATATTTTGTTTAGGAAGGCACATCCAGGAAAATTTCTTAGCTACCACTTCAGTGAAAGCTCATTCATTTATCTGTCTAACTGAATACCCATATTATTTCAGGAAAAAGCTTCTCCTGGCCCCCTCCTTGATAGATTTAAAGGAATTAAATTATAGCTTGTATAAATTGTAGGTGTATAGTTTGTTGGAATCTTACATGTTTAAACAATCATGTAACCACAACCTTGATGGCAGTATGTAATATTTCTAGTATCCCAGAAAAATGATCTATTTGGTAGTTCTGAGCTTCAGAGAATAATGGGCAATAATTGGCTTTGCCCAACTCATAGCCTATTGTGAAGTCAAACAAAGTCAGTGAAATTGACATTGGAAAACTATAAAATTGTACCAAAAGAGAAAGCTTTGGAGTAATGAAAGATTTCCTCTAACCCAGAGATTGTTCCTTCACACTTTGTATTTTTTTATTATATATGAACTTGCAAAGCCTGATGGCTTATTTCTCAGCAGATTAAATCTTTCAAAGCTAGTTTCTAGAAAGCAAATTTGAAAAAGATGTACAAGCATTAGAAATTATTGTCATGGGCACATTTCGTCCATACTTAGGATAAATAGTTCAAATCACTTTAGTTTTTGCCTCTCCTCTACTCGTGCCAAATTGCATATGTATTTGCATGTACCAAATGGCACTGCTAAAGTATGAAAATGATTAACATCCTTGATGACAAATCACAAAGTAGACTTGTATAGTTAATGGTATCTACATCCTCGCTTTACAGTAGAATGAAAACCAAACGGAAAAAAGCAAGACAAATTAAGGATTGATATTTACTTTAGAGACATTAGCATGTTACAACTGTATTTTTTTAGTTTCTAATCCCCCAAGATTAATCTTCAACATTTACACATTTTTAAAAGATTCCCTAAAGAGAACATGAGCAACCCAAATATATCAGTTGGTTTAAAATTTTGGAAAACTGTTTGATCTTTTTCAATAATTGATGTAAGATTTAGTTGAATTATCAGCATTCGTTTTCTTCTATGTACTGAGCCTTTTTATATTGTAAATATAAATACCCACCATTTACTTTTTTAAAGAAATGATTTAAGTATTTCTGTTAGCCTGCTCTATTGTCTTACCTCTCAGTAGGGGAAACTGTCATTTCAATCTCAATGGAGGTTTCACTTATGTGGTGGCTGTAGCTAATATTTCTAGGCCAGTCTCAAATGTTCATCCAGAGAGTCACACATTACTCCAAGAGAGAATCTGTTATGTGTACTATACATCCTAGAAATAAACTTGTCTCTGATTAGATTTATTGACTTCAACTTTCCTTTTCAAAGTTCCTGAATTGAACTAATATCGACTCTGAGTATTCTGAGCCATGTGAACCTATTTACATATTTAGAAAAGAATTATTGTTCTGGCAATCATTGTAAGTGTGAGAGTCTTGGAAGAGAACAGTTTTGTGGTCTGAGATTATCTTTGATAGCTCAAGTAAATAGACTGATACTTTCTGAAAAAGAAATATAAGAATTTGATGCATATGAAAGTGGGTGGGATTAGCAGCATAACAGTCTGAGTGGCACAGCCAGTATCTATCTTTAAAACATTGTTCTCAGAGTTCTTTTAGTGCTCTCAGGCCTGACCTGAACACATACTTAGCCATCTGCAAGATTGCAGACTGTTAATCTTCACCAAACCCTGGTCAGTTACTGTCAAGAAAAATGAATACAGAGTAGGATGATGCCCACATTATTTGAACATATCCAAAATGATTTTAGAATTTATATATCCTCATACAATTATTAAAGATGTTCATGTAGATTATAATAACATAACAAAATGTCAATCACTGTCATTGTCATGATTATTATGTTTAAAAAAATCCTTTCATATTAGAGAAACAGCAGAGTATTTATAGATGAAATGTTACCACGATTGAGATTTGCTTTAGATGTGTGATTGGAGGGGATAGATGAGAAAAAAATGAGAAGAATATGTGGGGTTAGAGGATTTCAGACCAGGACAATTTTTTAGAAAGAGGACAGAATTCATGCCTTTCCTTGCTTTCCTTCACTCTTCCTCCCTCTCAAGTCCTCTTTATTTTCATTGTCTCTTCATGTCCCTTCCTTACCTCCCCGCTTCTTCTTTCTCTTTGCATCTTCTGCAAAGATTAAATTAAAACCCTTTTCTAGTAGTTATTATAGGCTGGTGGCACAGAACTCAAAACACAAAAGGTGCATAATAAAAATGTCTCTCTCCTTGCAACCCTTGCTCTTCATCTGCCTGGGTCTCCTCCTCCATGGTGCCAGCCATTGTCCCTTCTAAGAATTCTGCGTAATGTTTCAGTTATTTCACGAATTCTCAATGGTGCATGTACACTTGCAAAGACTTAAAAATAACTTCTGTGGAGACTTTGTGTACATACTTGACAAGTTAATTAGCATGCTAGCTGCACTAGATTAAAATCCCATTAATTAATTTGATGGGTCATTTGATTACGTAGCTCTAAGAGAAAATGCAGGCCTTCTTTTCAAGATAACAATGAGCTCACCAAGGATGTTCACATGAATAATCTTCTATGAAGATGAAAATTATTAAATTAAACCATCTTATTCCTTCCCCTTTTAGTGTATCTGAGGACTATTAGTCTAATGTCTATCCAGAGTACTGATTAATCTCCAAAAGACCTCGGTGAATGCTCTTTTAGCCTATTAAAAAAAAATTTTTATGTAACAACATATTGCCCTGCTAAAAGGCCTTTATCTGAACTAAAAAAATAAATGAGATGATAATAAACTCATTTGAATTTTTTTTAGAAATCTGATAAAACTCTTAATCTTTCTTCAGTAGTAGGTTGTGGCTTTTCCATGTAGTAAAATATTCCAGCCTCTACTTTCACCTGATGTACACTGCAGCAGAACTTCTACAGCAGTAATTCCTGGAAGAAGCAGAATATATGATGCTTTCATAAATAAATATAAGTGCATTAGTCTCCTTCCAGCCCAAGCCAGAGTTTTCTGGCTGCTTATTTCCCTAGGTGGCCAGAAGAATACAGTCCCTGATATAAAAATCTGGCTGCTTCAGATACCTATCTGATCAAAAGCAACACTCTCATCTGCATAATGTTCTTGTATTTTTCTTGGTGAAATATGGGGTAGTGATTATCTAATAGGCATAATAAAATAAGTTCCTACGTAATTAAAACCACTATATCTTAACTTGTGCTTGTCTTGTACTTGCAAGTAAGACTTTCTTAATAAAAACACTTGCTTACACAAGGCCCTGGGTTAGATCCACAGCACCACAAACAAACAAACAACAACAACAAAAAAAAAACTGCACTTGTTTAAGGACTGTCTTTTAAAAATATAAAAATTGAAACTAAAAGTAATGATTATGCCATACTCAAACTCCATCTTTTTCTTAATATGCTTTGTAGTACAAAATGCTTGGAAGCCTGTAGAGAAAATTAAGAAGAATATGAATTTCTAAAAATATTAAGCACAATATTTTTGAATTATCATTTTTTCACCAAAAGGAAGCTAGCACAACTTGGAAAGTCATAACTCTCTTCTATTTCAAGCAGAAGCACTCCAGTTCACTGAGTACCTGAGTAATATTAATGTTATTTTACAAATTCAGTTTGTTTTTAAAATGTTGTATCTGAAATCATATTCCTGAACTATACACAATATGCTTAATTATCTAATAATACTCTGTCTACTAATCCTGTAAAGCATAAGTTATTCTGTTTTGTTCATTGCTATATGCTCAGAACTAAAAGCCTACCAAGTGTACAATGTGTATTTCATAAATGAACAAATACAACAGCAACTATAACCCATTTTTGTTACCGTAGTTCTTGATCATTCATTGTATATCTTTTTTTTTTTTCAACTTTGGTTCTTTTCTTTGTTGTTATATAATCCAAACTATGTAACATGTGATTAAAAAAAAAAACTAAAAATTTTTGCTTGATTAGCTTAAACTATTCCGGTTCTATGCAGCCTGGTATAAAGAAGTATTAATAGATGAATGGTTTGATCATTTTTCATAACTCATTTCCCTAGTGTAAGGCAATTGTAAATATGGAAAAGATATGGATTCTAAAAAAAATACAAAGAAGGAGAACAAAAGAGCTAGAACTAGATTGGGTCATAGAGACAAAACAGAGACAGAGGGAGATAGATTGGTACAGGGAGAGAGAGTCTTGCTTATGCTAATAAGATTGCCACTAATGGGCTTTTTAATACAAAATGCCCCACAGTACTAGACACAGTTCATCATAAGCTAATGAAAGAGGTGCTTTAATTAGGAGGATAACAAGTGATTCAGAGGGTGAGAGAAAAGGGAAGAATTCCAAACCCTCCCAGCTCTACCCAGAGTGACTGCTGGCAAGAGAAACAGGCTTGTGGGATAGGAGAGAGCAAAGAAGCTGCATGACATTGCAATAGCTGGAAACGCAAGGAGGGACAGTGTCCTCCGCAAGCGGCACACCCCAGAGTTAAAACATCTCAGGCCAGCCTAGGCCTCCTCTAGAAGATATAATAATAAGCCAACTAAGTTTTCTTCATTTGTCAGAAGAAAATAAAATTATCTCAATTTTGGAAGGAATCACTAACATCATCTCACATTTATTGTTCACATTATTGGTTTTATCTTAAAATCTGTAATAATTTCTTGACATCGCTTAGAGAATCAACAGTCTATCATTTGAAATAAGAGGAAAAGAATTCCAGCTCCTAAAGAAATCTTGCCAACCATTTGACTATCAGGACATTGATTACTAGAAAAAATTGTGCTTGCTTAGAATGAATAGTTAGAAAATGGGATGTAAATATCACATGTGACTAAAAAAAAAAAATCAATGAAATAGCGTATCTCCCAAGGCTCCTTTCTTTTTCATTCTGTCGTTACTCACACTTTCTTTTCCTGGAGATCCTGGAGACAGAGGCATTGATTTTCATCTGCATCTTTGATTTTCCTTTTGGAAAACAAAGGTCACTATAGAATTTAGTAGTGCATCTCTAGAAATACAGTGGATGAAGATCACTAGCCTGAGCTACTCGCTGTGATTCATGACTTGGAGACTGTCCCTGAGTTAAAATAAGGTAAATAAAGAAAGTGAGAATAAACACTTTAAAATGTTTGCAGCAATTTGGCAGTATAATTTTTTTTCTTTTTGGTCTGTCAAATCTGATAGTAAAAATTGAGACTTGTTTTATAAATTTTTTATTTCATTTTTATTAATTTTTTGCATAAGAACTGTATTAGTACTTGTCTATGTTTTGGTTAGAAATATATGTATATATATATATATATATAATGTTTATATGATACTTTCAGAACTACAAAATATCTAGGACTTTGAATATAATAAATTTGTTTCTTTATATTTTATTGGCTATTTTACAAAATAAGTATATCTTAAGTTTAATATCAAGGTGCTGACATCTGGTGAGGGGCTTCTTGCTATGTGATAACATGGTGGAGCATATCATATAGCTAGAGAGCACAAGGGAGAGACAGAGAGCAGTCCACCAAGAGAAAGTAGAAGTAGCAGAACTCACTATTACTGCCAAATCATGCTTGCAATAACTAACCTGCTTTCACGATAAGGGCATTAACCATTAATAATGGTGGTGCCCTCATGACTTAATCATCTCTTAACGTCCCACCTTCCAATTGAACAATTAAATTTTAATTTGAGTTGTGGAGGGGACATTGAAACCAGAGCATCTAGTAGGTTTTCTCTACCCTTTCTTCAAATCTTTCACTCTGCTGCTCTCACTTTTGGATAACTTTGCCTATTTGTTCAGAGAGAAAATAGAACTCCAATTTCCTGCCACTAAATCTACAAACAGGAATCTCAGGAGAATGGTATAATTCCCCTGTCTGTATATCCATCTCTGTATTCTCGCTTAGATTATTTCTGTTAGTCAGCTTTTTTTGTTGTTGTGACTAAAAGAACCAACAAGAACAATTGTAGAGGAGGAAATGTTTATTTGAGGGTTTGGTTTCAGAGGTCTTAATCCATAAACAGCAGGCTCCACTCCTTGGGGCTCAAGGTGAGACAGAACAAGATGGCAGAAGAGTGTGGTGGAGGGAAGCAACTCACATGATGACCAGAAAGCAAAAAGAGACTCCACTCACCAGATACAAAATATATATCCCAAAGGCATGTCTCATTGACATCTCCTCCAGCCACACCCTACCTGCCTTCAGTCCCCACTCAATAATCCCATCAGAGGATTAATTCACTGATTGAGCTAAGGCTCTCATAACCCAATAATTTTTCCTCTAAACCGTTTGCATTATCTCACATATGAGCTTTTTTTTTTTCAAACCATAACAAATTCCATCTCCTGCCTTCCCAAGATACCTTTCCTTTGTCTTCAACTTAATTTTTCTTCTTTCCATAAACACTCAATGTTGTTACATAAAAATCTGTCCTGTGGTCTCACACTTCTTACATCTTTCCACTTGCTTGAACACTCCTCACAACTCAATCTTTTGAAAGAATTGCCTATGCTCACTGCCTATAGTTCTCAGCTTTCACTCTCCAACCCTGTTTAATTTAGCTTCTGCTGTCATCACCAACAGGAACTGTGAGTGCCAAAGCCAGCAATGACTTCCTTGCTTCTAAATCAATTAAATTATTCCTAGTTTGGGCTCCCTGTTCCTCTTTCCACTGAGGACTATCTCATTTGTTTCTTAACACCACACTCTCTTTTCCTTCTATCTTATTGCCACTGAAATCAGGGATTCCTTTTAGAACCCTGAAATGTTGGTATTTTGCAGGATTCCATCTGAGGTTGTCTTATTTTAATTTGCACGTATTATGGGAAATGTCTTCCTTATTTTCTATTATCCAGAGATCAACCTCTCTCCTAAATTTTATATCTGGAAATCCCTCTTCCTACAAGATGACTCTTGGATATTCAATGGGTACATCAAAATCAACATCTGCAAAACTGAGTTCTTCTCTTCTATCCACCTGCTCTGTCTCATTTACTGCCACTTGTCACAACTGGAAATCTGAGCATCACTTTTGACTGTTCTTTTCTTTTACTTTAGGATTCTTAGGTATGGAATAGCATATCACCTTTTTCCTTCACCTCTGTTACCAAATTCACTTTGTCATTTTGTTTTTTAACAATTAGGAGTCTCCTTTTCTCTAGTCAGGTCTCCCTTCAACTTATTCTTCACACTGCAGAGTGAGTTTTCTAAAATGCAAATCTAATGTATGTGTTGCTATTACTAAAAATACTCAATAACTCTTCATTACCCTAAGGGTAAAGTCCAATATTTTTAGCAAGGATAGCCCTTTATCTTTTGGCATCTCCTTGGCATAGTTCTTTGTTGCCTCTTAATGTCCCAATCACATGGTACTTCGTTTAGATTTTCAAATATCTCATCTCATCTAATTCCCTCCAGTGACCACCACCTGCCTTTTAGTTCTTTGCAAAGCTTCTCTTTTTTTTTTCCTACACATTCGCGCGCACACACACACACACACACACACGCACACACACCACTACACACTTTCTCTAGCTAAATTATATATACCATCCAGGTCTCAGATGTGATTTCCTCAGGGAAGCCTTCCTTGATACTATAGAACCAGTTCACATATTCTTCTTTGTGCCTTCACAGCAATGAATATTTCATTTACGTAACACTCTTCACTTTCTATTGTATTTTTCTATTTTTGCCTCTTCATCCCCCATTAGCCTGTCAACTCTACTGGCACAAGAATGGTTAGTTTGTTTTGAGTATAATGTTCTTGGCACATAGTAAGTTCTATAACTATTCAACTTGTGAATGCAGGAAGAGGAGACTAGGATGATACAGGCAGAATAAAGCTAATAGAGGCAATAAATGAGGGAGATTAAAGCTAGTTATATAAGCTAAGATCAGGAGGATGTGGACTTGGTCCATTTTTTGCTGATTAAACAAAATACCTAAAGCAGTCTGCTTATGAAGAGAAAGAAGTTTATTTAGCCACAATTTAAAAGGCTGAAAGCCCACTGATTAAATTGGTAAATGATATGTTGTGTATGCTTTACCACAATTTGGAATTTTTAAAAAGGTATAGAAAAGTATTTTCATATACTGGTCTTACATGTGTTTTCCTATTACAGAACAATATTTCATATCAATATGCAATCTTGTAGGTGTAAAGAACTGCATGTAGATTAACAGGCAATTAATTAGACATTCCCTTATCTCTCTCTATTCCACCATGAGAAATACCACTGTTTTTAGTGTAAAAATATTATTTCTTCTTGATGAATTTTTTCTTACTCTTTATTTACCATCTTCTAATAAAATCAAAAGAGTTCTCCAGTACACCTATTATAAACAATAAAAATATCATATTATTCCATCTTCAATAGAATATTATTTGGAATGGATTGTGCCATTGTAACACCAAATTTTGTTTTCTTGATAGTAAAGGTTTATCATAATCACTATGAGAAATAAACTTCTGTTCTTCATAAATTACCGAATCTAAGGTATTTTGTTTTAGCACTACAAAACAGACTAAGATACTTTCCTTCAGTCTATTCTCAATATAGAAGCTAGAATGATCCTGTTAAAACATAGGTCATCAGCAGAGTAGGGGAATAGGAACAGAGTGAGAGAGGAGGAGAGGGAAAGAGGAAGTCCTGGGGATTGAAATGGAGGAAATTATATTCCATGCATGTATGATTATGTAAAAATGAACTCCATTTTTATGTACAACTATAATGCACTAATAAAAACATTTATAAATAGGTCAGAGTATGTTTTCCTTTTGTTCAGAACTCTGTCGTGGCTTCTCAGAACACTCAGAATGAAAGAAATTAGAGTGGCCCAAAGTGTTCTTAGGTCACAGTTTTATAATCCTGCACTGCATAAACTTCTTACATAACCACAATCCCTATTTCATTTCAGCCACATTGCATGCCTTGCTAGCTTCCCGTTTTCCAGGAAGACTCATCTTTGGGCTTTGGCTTCAGTCATTTCCATTGTCTGAAAAGTTGTTCTTCACTCAAACACTCTTGGTCAATGTATTGCCTCTTCCCTCAAGTCTCTGCTCATAATTTCATCTTTTTGAACTGGGGTTGTGGCTCAGTGGTAGAGTGTTTGCCTGGCACATGTGAGGCCATGGGTTCGAATCTCAGCACCACATTAAATAAATAAATAAATAAATAAAATGGAGGTGTTGTGGCCAACTCCAACATATATATATATATGTATATATATACATATACATATACATATAAAAAATCAATTCCTTTCCTAAAATATTTTATAATAATAATTGTGCATAATAAATATATTTCCAAAACCTATCTTGGTATCTAATAATGCTTAAGAATTATCCATTGCATTCCACCCTGTTAAGAGCCATTTGAGTAGCGATGGAAACAGCTGGCTGATGGGAGCAGTCATGTTGACCACTCTTGCAATGAACTTGCCTGTGAACAAAAGAGATTGAGTCAAATTTGGGATCTTGAGCTCAGCTGATCTTAGGTTCCAGGTAAAAGGAGTTGTCAGGATGAGCAGTCTTGTTTCAAGAGACCAAAAGGGAGGTCTCATCTTAAGAGAGAATCAGGTTTAAGATACTATGATTAAATGGACAGAGATCTGAAGTGCTTGGATGATTAGGGAAATCTATTTACAGTGGAACTAGGGCTCCAGGGGCACTGTAGAAAGAACTGTGGGGTGCCAGGTACGGTGGTGCTTGCCTATAATCCCATAGGTTTGGGAGGCTGAGGCAGGAGGATGGTGAGTTCAAAGCCAGTCTTAGCAACAGCAAGTTGCTAAGCAACTCAGTGAGACCCTGTCTCTAAATCAAATACAAAATAGGGCTCAGTAGTCCAGTGCCTCTGAGTTCAATCCCCAATACCAATAAATAAATAAATAAGAACTATGGGGTGATGAGGAAGAAGATATTCTTACCTTTAAGAAGCAATTCATCCAATAGAGAAGCTCATTTAGTAAATAAATATTCTGTGAGACCCTACTATGTGCCAGGATACATTACCCTAGACACTGAATATACAGTACCAGGTACTTTGGTTTTGGCCTAGACCCTCAGAAAGTTTGCATTTCAGTAGGTATAGACATGTAAATAAAAATTATCCATTTAAAAAGTTGCCCCACTCCATGTCAATTCCCTCTATTTTTAAACTCTATAAAGAAAGCACAAATGGAGGGTATCATCCATTCATTGGGCAGTGGGGATGTAGTTGTTGCTTCTCCTTTGCATAGAAGGGATGATAATTTGGAAGAATCATCCAAATGGGAGTTTGCCAGCAAGAGCCCATAGGCAAGGGCAGGACAGGCAGAGGGAGCAACAGGAGCAAAGGGCAGAGGGATGGCAGAAAAGCCCAGTGGGGACGAGAAGATGAGTCATAGGAAACAGAGTAGTGTGAGGATGAGGACGTGAGAATTCAGAGGACAGTAGGAGTGAGCATTTTGGGTGGAGGCCAACAATAGCAGGAATGCAAAGCTCTGTGGGATTAAGTGGCCCCAAAGTTCTGAAAGGCTCTGGCTTGCAGTGCTGCTCACCCTGGCGCAGAGAGAGTCACTGTCTGCTGCTGTAGTCTGTGGCCCAACCCAGTCATAGGCTCCGTCAGACTTCCAGAATGATGCGTGGGAAAGGCACGTCATGCATCTGCTGAGCTTGGTCCAGACTGGTTGGAGAACAGTGGTGAAGTGAGATCTCGGAAATGATGGAAATGCAGGCAAGTGAAAGATTCCAACAGAGCTCATGGTGCACAGTCATGTGGAGGCATCTGGGCAGACACCTCGGGAGGTTTACATCACCCTGAGTGAATGAAATGGACCAAACTCAATGAAGGCTTAGGTTCATTTAAACTCTAAAATTTCAAGAATATACTTGTGAGAAAAACTTATGGAGATAAAGAAAAGTGCTTTCCTTACATTTCTCTAATATTACCTGGGAATAATCCCCTCCTGAAAAAAACAAAAACAGCTTAACACATAATAGAAGTGCAATCAATATGTAATTAAATGATTTCAGCATGTCAGGAAACTTTTATTATTAACATTAAAAAGGTAATCAGATATTTGAATTTCTATGTGCACATAATACACACTGTATTTCCATTATCATTTTGTTAGCATTATATTTTACTTTGGTTTCCTTACAACAAATGCATCCAAGTTTTACTCTGTGATTTTCAGTTGGCAAAACCACATGAAAATTAATTTACATGCTATGATCTGAGTCCCTAAAGCAGCAGAGTTAGGGGTAAGCAAAAATTACTTTTATAAAGCATTCCAAATTTAGGAATATTCATGGCCCTGGATCATGTTATTATTATTTTATATGTGCTCAAATATTAGAGCACAACCAGAAAACTAGGGAGATGATAAAATGTGTAGTAAAATAAGTTTTAAAACTTTGTCTACATATATTCTCTAAATCTTTGATTTGGGAAGACTGTATCTCTGTCACCTTTTCATTTACATACATAACTTTTAAACTGATTTCCTCCTCCAATATAGTAGTCCTCTCTGATATTTGAAGGATATGTTCCAAAATCCCCCAGGAAATACTTGAAACTGCGAACAGTTCCGAACTTATATATACAATGTTTTTTTCCTGTACTTACGTAACTATAATAAAGTTTGATTTATAAATTAGGCATAAAAGGGTAATTAACAATAATACTTAATAATAAAATAGAACAATTGAAACAATATACTGAAATAAAATTGCCAACATCTCTACACTTGTGTATTATTAAGTAAAATAAAGGTATGTAAACACAAGCACTGTTGGTCTGATAACTGAGAAGGCTACTCAGTGAGTGATGAGTGGGTAGCCCATACAGTGTAGATACACTGGATAAAGGAATGATTAATATCCTGGAGTAGGATGGATTGTGGCGGTATAAGATTTTATCACACTGCTCAGAATGGCACACAAGTTAAAACTTATGAATTGTGTATTTCTTGGACTTTTCATTTAATATTTCCAGAATGCTGTTGACCATAGATAACTTAAATTGCAGAAAGTGAAACTGTTATAAAGGGAAACTTTTGTATTTCTAGCATTCTCTTGACCTCATGTGATTTTGTTTTCATTTATTTTTATTGTCATTCCTATTTAGAATCTGTTGTGATCTGTTTCATATACTTTTCATTCCATCTTAGATGATACACCTACTGCCAGGCCAGTGTTCAGGAGGCTGAAGCAGGAAGATCACAAGTTTGAAGTCAACCTCAGTAATTTAAAGAGCCCCTAAGCAACTTAAGACCCTGTCTCAAACTAAAATATAAAAAGGGCTGGGAATGTGACTCAATGGATAAGCACCCATAGGTTCAATCCCTGGTATCAAAATAAATAAATATACCTACTCACCAAAAATGAACTGAAATCCTGACTCATAAAGTCCCTTTGGATGTGTCCTTTTATGGAAAATTTGACAACTGCTCTTTGATCACACTTCCATTCATCATTACTCTTTGTTTACAATCTTGAGCCAGTTTTCAATCCATGTGACAGTACTTCTGTCCAAGTCAATTTATATTAATTTTTCAAGTCAGATTTTGCCACAACCAAATGTTCTACTGAGGTCGAGGCACATAACATCTACCCGTTATCTCCATCCAATGATTTTATGATTAGATTTTTTTTTTTTAAGCAGGGGTAGGTTGGATGGGTGGAGATCAAGTTTCCTTGGCGAGATCTGCCTGTGCTGTCTCACCACCTAGTGAAAACCTGGGTGTGGAAGTATTGACGCAGCCACAAGTTTATTACCGATGATAAGCTGGAGGATTTTTTCACAGAATTGAAATGCCAGCTGTTCTTCACATTGCTCACATCATATTGTCTAATGAAGCGGTCCCTCTTTCAGCAGCTCTAGCCAGGAATCTGTGAGTCATTTTTGATCCTCTTTTATCCTTTGATCAACATTTGATCTATGGGACAAAGCCAAACTTTGAGAGCCCATCAGATTCTCTCATTCGCGCTCCGTTTCCCTCTCTCTCCTGTGAACACTGAGTGACTAACCCTCTCCCAGTCCTGAACTAGGTTCCAGCCAGCTGTACCTCTGTAGTTCTTTGGAAATAAGGAAGTCACTCCGCAGTTTCAGATTATTTTAAAGTCAGCTGGTCAAGTCGATCCTGGTGTCACGGGCACAGCCCTCATTACTCAGGTACTTCATGTTCCTAAATGAAGTCTCTCTGAAGTGTCAGCTCATGCTGTCCCTCATCTTCCTTCTGAGGCTGAGAGCAAACACAGCTATCTGGAATAATTCACCCCTGCCCCCATCTAGCTTTTTTTTTTTTTTTTTAAGTCTGAAGGCATTTTATCTCAATAAAAATTTTCGTACTTTGTGTTGGTGGTTGAGGTGAACTGGTGAGCAGAGGGGGCAACTGCAAAGTTCTTACCTGTGCTGCCTCAGAGCACTTATATTTTAATACAGTTCTAGCCTAGCTTCTGCATCCTGTCTTCCTGCCCCCAAGTCACCCTAATGCAAAACTCTCAAAACACCAAAAAAGTGCTGACATTAAATGATTGTGAGTGGCATGTTCAATCCCTTGTATAAATTAGTATGTGTCTCTCCTCCAATAAAAATAATCACTGGTGCTTTACTTTGCCTGGTCTCTAAAGTATTTTGGTTTTGTCTGACTTATGAACTTTGCACGATGCAGCCTTCTCAAATCTCCACACTGGAAATGAATTTTATAATACTTGACCTTTTAATCTAGCAAATCGGACCTGTCTGTAATTAAATTAAACTTTTCATGAGATGAACCCAACTATCAAATGTCATCTTATCTTCAGCAGCAGAAGCTGAAGCAGAAACATCAGACAGTATAGACAAGGAAAAGTCAAAACAGATCATTAACACCACACTAAATGCCTTTAGACAGTTTTACAGTGTCTTCATGCTTCGCTGTTGAAAATAAGCTGTCAAAACTATGTTGCTGCCTGTTCAAAGAATACAAAGTAATATACTAAATACACTTGCCTTGAAGCATGTCTGGAGCAGCTCTGATAAAGATGAACAACTCAGTAAAGACACTGGAGTGCTGGAGCGGGTGCAATTGTTGCTTCTGGGACCAGAAGCACCAGTGAACGTACTGTATCATGCTTGCAAGACTGTCCTTTTGCTAACAGAAGCTAATGGAAAATGAGGAGGCACCAATCAGAACACGTACAATGAAAAATAAACATCAGGAGGTATCTTCTAAGCTGCCATTCAAAACTCATATATTTTAAATCCTTTTAATACTTTAAAATACATTTAAATCATAATTAAAAACACTTTCAAAACATAGTAATAATAAATGAAGTTCAGTCCTACTTTTCCAACTTCAAAAATAAGTGCTGTTGTATTCTAGGCTTCGAAAGAAATTCAAACATAAATCTAATAAACGCAGCAAGATACCTGAATGAAAATTACTACAATTTTATCACCTATATATTCTAGAAGGATCTGTATTTTTGAGTATTGAAGTTGCAGGGGCCCTTTGTTATAGGAAGTTACAAATCTTCTATGGGAAGAAATTGGTGATGACCTGTTCTTACGATCAAAAGAGGAAAATGATGTATATAGATCACCCGATACATTGTAGGTGCTCAATAAAAGCCTTTTCCATTTAACCAAAGTGTGATCAGGTACTGATTTTTGCAAAGGGAGTTGAGTTGGTGTCTATAACTTAAATGTTTGCTAGCTGGTATTTTCCTCTTCTAAATTTAAGAGAACCACAGACATGTTTAGGTAGAGCTGATGCAGGTGGTACTGTTTCTCTCTCAAACCAAAAAGGCGATACATAGAGAGGTATTTGGAATTAAGCAGACCTGTTCTTTCTGACCTAGGCCGTAGTAGATATGGGATGTCAGAATTCTTTGAGTTTTAGTTTCATCACCAGCTATTTCAGACTGTTGATGAGAATAAAATAAAGTCATGTTCATAAAATGTGTATCAACTTGGCTAATTCATAGCAGGTGTTCATGAGTGGTATATTCCTTTTCTTTGAGGGAGACGGTTGGTAAAACCTAGGTAGAGTGTAGAGGTATTAGCGGAGCAGCAATTACATGGACTGAATCAACACAGCTGTGGATGGTGACTCCAACGGCAGAGAAGGCATGGAGGAACCTGGGCCACACTCTGGACCTGGTATGAGTTCAGGTTAACAGTAAAAAAAATTAACCTCTAATTAGCTCCTAGTACATCTGTCTTGTCCGTATAGGGTCTATGTAGAGTATCATTAGTGATACTCAGAAGTTAACACAAGGTATCAGAATTACCTGGAGAATTTGGAAAGACCACAAAGGCCCATGTTCTATCCCTCTTCAGGAATATGGGCTTCTGTATGTTTCACTAGCTTTGCAGGTAATTCTGATATCCCTCAACATTCATGAACCATTGGTACTGCCACTATATTTATAGCGGACACAGATGAAGTCCCTCTTCCAGCTTTAGATATATTTGGAGTTACACAGTGTCCTTTGGTTTTCTAACAGCAATGTCTTTTCCTTCTGCCCCAGTTGCCTTTGATGACAAAGACCATCCGTGAATTTCAGCAGAGCAATGCTTGACCAATGGGGAATATAAGCCAGTGGACCAATACTCTTTATCTATTCATTCTCCCGTGGAAAATTCTGGGAGGCATTCTGTGGACTTCTCAAGTGGTACCCGTGGAAAAGGCACCTTTGTCCATAGCAACAATTCTGAAAATTCTCGTATTGGATTTCCCCCTTTATCCATCTCACACTTCCTGTAAACTTGCTTCTGTTTCCTGAAATCATCTCCCAAATTAACTCTTGCATACAAGTTTTTACCCTAGGTATTACTTTCGGTATTAATTAGGTATTACAACCCCAATTAAGGCAAAGCCGTGACTGAAAACAAGCCTAGGATAGACTAGATTGTTTAGTTTTCAAGGAGAAAACTTACGGCACATTCACAAAGAAAGGGAATTAAAAATTGATGAAGTTCAGACGAACAAGGGCATTTTGGTTCAGAATTGTGCCCAGTGTCATACTGTGGAAAAGAGAGCCAGGCACAAAACTGGGCTAAGTCTGCAAGGTCTGCTTGAGAGAAAGACAGGTCATACCCAAGACTCTCTTACACAGATATCCACAAGAGCAGAGGGCATCCCTGAGAAACTGGTAGGAGGATTCAAAGGAGCATATCTCTGGAACAAAAGTGATCTCAGCTAGTATGCAGTAAAGAATTAACTTTGCCCAGAAGGAGTTTTGTCCTTTGCCCTGGGCTTATGGGAGGTAATTTTTTGAGCATTTCAACTGTCCTGCTTCAGGCACATATCTTTGTTTACCTGGAAGCCTTGTGCCATGCCAGATCATCTGTGACCTCTGATTTATGGAGGAGAACCTTCAGCAACATATTGTGGCTTTGGCCTATGGAGGAGCTGGAGCCTAAGGACAGTCATGCAGGAAGTCAGCCATGTCCACATGAACCCCAATAAAACTCAGGACTGCAAGACTTGGGTGAACTTCCCTAGTTGGCAATACTCCATGTACAATGTCACATGTCGTTGATTGGAGAAATAGGCTCTGTATGCATCACTCCACCAGGAAAGGGACAACTACAATTTCCATACCTTGATGTCTCCCAGCCCTGCCTTATGTCACTCTTCCCTTTATCAATTTTAGTCTATAGCCTTTCACTTTAATAATAATCCATTACTAAACCTAATGGCTTTTCTGAGTTCTGAGATGATTATGGGTCCATTGGGCTCATAGTTCATGTCAGAAGTGAGGTGTTCATGAAGAATCTTAAACTTTTCTGCTGGTATTTATAAGAAGAGAGAGAGGGCAGACCTGAGAGATTTTATATATATACACACACACACACACACACACACACACACACACACACACACACAAACAGATGACAGCTAGCCCCTGCCTTATGTCTCATAACTTTTTTTTAAAGTACTTTCCGTTTTCTGATAAACCAGAATTCAGATAATGAATGGGCTAATTCTTGTTCAACAGACATGATTTAAATAAAATTGGCTGGCTGTTAAAAGAATATGATATTGCCTTTTGAATTTTTATAGTAATTCTGGTTCAGCAAGTATTATCATCCTTTCTCCATGAAAGACATGATTGGAATTGAGGCTAGAATGGATTAGTGATGTCCACCTTTTCACGAAAGTGCTGATTGCCATCTTACAACCTAGAAAAGATTGGTTCTACATTTAGATTTATGTAATTGGTTACATGAATATATTTAAATACAAGGGAAATCCCTTTGCTGTCACATAAAGCAGAGAAATCTCACATGTGTTCGAAGTTGTGTTCCTCAGTCTTTCTAAAGGCAGGGGCTGAAGATATTTATATTTCTTGTCTCTTATGAAAATGTATTGCATCTAAAATGTTATCTTTTATTGTGGCTCATAGTTAACATCAAGTAAAGAATATTTAACATTTCTCACATGTTATAGAAGATCTTTAATATCCAAGTGACGAAATACAGTAGCAACTTAAAATTTGCTTTTGAAGAGCTTACTAAGTAACAGCTGTAATTTAGGCTTGTCTTTAAATAGTTATCCAAAAATTCATAAAATTGTGGAAATGTTTCATACATGTCATTAATAATGGTAACTCATTAGGAGGATTAAGGTGGAGGAGATGTATAATCAGCACAGATTTATGAATTATGTCATCATAAGGCTGGAGATAAAAATTTAAAAGTCGTTTTTAAAAACCCTAAAAATTCATGTGTGGTATGGGAGTTCCTAAGATAGCTGCCAAGGATCTCTGTTTTCTGATAGTAATACCTTCATTTAATACTGTCCTTCTGAGAGTGGACTGGACACAATGGCTTGCTTTGAGAGATGTCAATTGCAAGATTAGGTTGTAAATTCAGTGATTTCCATTATGCTTCCACCCTAAGCTCTTATATCGGTATTCTAGAAGTCAGCTACCATGTTCTCAACTACCCTGTGGAGAGCCCCACAAGGGCAGCCTCCCGGCAACAGTCTGCCAGGAACTTCTATCCACTCAGCAGGAAGGAATGAAATCTCACTAACAATCACATGAGCTAAGAAGTGGATCCAACCTCAATCAAACACCTAGGTGACTGCAATTTCCACCTACCAAGCAGCTCAAACTGGATAAGCTACAAGAAACTGTGATATAATAGGTACTATCATTTGAAATTCCTAAATTTAGGGATAATTTGTTCTGCAGCAATAGGTAATTAATGTACTTGGGCTGAAACCTCAGCTTTATTCTTTGTGGTACTGTGATTGTTATATAAGTTATTTAACTGTTTTGCATCTTCATTTAGTTACTTGTAAACTTTGGCCTAAGAGTGGTGTCTGTGGAATAAGGTTATTGTAGCAGCAATGGGATGTATGAATCCATAGGAGGACAACATAGGAGGAGCTCAATGCATGTTAATGTTCATTGCCAATGGCTGAACTGTGTGCAAGTATAGTGACTGCCATTTGCAGGGTGACTTCATAATGAGGCAAAGTCACTCTTTCAATGATGGCACTTAATGGGACTACCAGTTGGATCTGATAGCCAAATGATTAATTCAGATAATTTGAAAAATAAAGAAGAGTTTACTGTAATTAAATGCTCAATTTCTTAATTAGCACCAAATACTTAGCATCAAATATATAAAGTATAATTGTAAAACCAAATATTTAGCCCTCAAATATTTAAAGTATAATTATAAAACTCAATAGATGCACTGAACTCTTAAGGTATAGGCACCCCATTTTGAAGGGAGGCTTAAGTTGGAGATCAGTATGGGTGGTAATTGGAAAATATTGAGAAAGAAATTCATTCTTCCTTGTTGGTTTTCTACTGTGATTGTGGAGGTATCCAAGAGTTGTGAATTAAGATTGATATTTGTTGCAAAATATATTCATTGTGATTATCAGATTGTTGTTTTCCTCTAACACATTGATTAATATTATTATAATTTATACCTATGATGACTATTTAGTAAGTATTAAATCATGTCTGTAGTATTGTAAATCAAGCTACACAATCTAAGTATGCATCTATCTTCAGTTCTGTTCTCTGGCCACTTCACTTTATATTATGCATTTCCTTGTGGTGCTTTTTAAAAAAGTCATACATTCGAGGGAAATACAGATGGCCAAGATTGAAGAACAGTCAGTCTAGGGTCCCACCAACATAATTTAATTTAGGGGTTCTAAAGTTCCAGAAACCTCTCTGCTGGGGTAGAAAGGCATTTTAGGAGGATGTGATCAACTGGCAGCTCTTGCCCAAGTAATTTGTATTCTCTTTCCAGCCAACTGCAATAACATCAACTTGAAGTGATAAGGATACTGCTAAATTTGCTTTAATTAATGTCAGGTCTCAGAGTAATAAATCACCATTAATTCTTGAGCTAGATTTTTGGAAATAGCCTCGTCTTTTTGGCTGTCACTGAAGTTTGGCTGGGAAAGTCTCCCACTTGTGGAGGCTTGTCTGCTCATTCATTTTCTTCACTCTTCGTAGGTTTTCAAGGTGAGATTTCATCTGGGTTGAAGGCACACAAAATTGCTCTCATTCTCATAACTAGAATCCCAGCACAATCTTCTTAACGTTGTCAGCCCTTTGTGTAGACTGATCCCTATCACCAGAATTATCAGCTAATTTATTTTAGACATTTTACAATGTTCATAGACCTACATGTTAATGAAGTTTTTTTTTTTCCATAAAATCATCCCAGCGATTCATTTCATGGCAAAATGTGGATTTTGAAAAAGAAAGATGTCTATATGATTAAAAAAATATATCTCTTCTCAACTGCATTTTTTCCACATTTTCTGGTAGTGGCAATGGAATAACCTAAGAGCCCGTTCGTTCTCTTTCCTCTTCACTCCCTATATTTTTAAAGATGAATTTTTGGGTTGAAGGGAGAGGATTCTGTGTGTGTGTGTGTGTGTGTGTGTATGCACGCGCGCGTGCGTGCATTTGAAGTTCTCCTAGAATAGGCATTGCTTTTCTTAACTTCTTTGATCTGGTTGGTCTTGTCTGATCCTGCTCTGTAAAGAATCCCCTTCTCAACTTTTGCAGAATAGCTTCCTACTTCTGAGGTTTCCTGGCTCCATTTTTAGTTCAATTTTGATTTGCATCTCATGCTTCCTCTTGGTGACTTTATTCTTCTTTGTCAATTTGCACTGTCACATGCATGCAGGAAATGCACAGGCCAAATCCTGGCCTATGATGACCCTTCATCCCATTGGCCCATGGAAGCTTGATGGTCTGTGTTATTATGCTTCCTTGATATTTAACCATAGGTCATTTCAAATTTTGTTATAGTTAAAAGATATCAAATAGCATTATTGATCAGTTAATTCATGAATGTCATGACTTGTGAAGTCTTCTTAGTACTGTGATTTGTATTGGTTCTTCGGATTCTAGGAGAAACGTTGTCTGACCCAGGGTAAGATGGAAACTGCTTTCTTAATGCATTATATTGCTACTCAATGAATATGCTAAGCTACCACATTAGGAACCTGGCCAAGCTATTGAGTCAATTTTCAATTAATTTTAGCAGGGATTGGGGGTGGGGTGGCTGAAAGAGAATTGGGCTGAGAGTCAGAGATCCTGACACTGACATCTGACACTCATCACAGACAATTACTGAACCTCATTTTCACATCCATTAATTCAGTGAGAGGTGGACAGCTAGACTTGGAAGTTCCTTTAAGTCCTTTCTACTACTGATGTTTTATGAATCACTCTTAATATCTACCTATAACCAATGCACTACTTATCAATTTCTTTATTTCAAGAAGAGTATAAATTCAGTGCAGTTATTATTTTTATTTTGTTCTTACAACTTGTGAATTTATGTGGTGGGATAGTCAGCTGTCCATTATTGTAAGAAAATACCTCAGAAAATCACCTTTAAAGGAGGAAAGGTTTATTTTGAGTATGGCTTCAGAGGTTTCAGTCCCTGTGTACTTGGCCCTGTTTTTTGGGGACTGTGGTGACATAGTACGCCATGGTGGGAGTGAAAGAGAAGGAGGAGGCCTGTTTGCCTCATGACAGCCAGGAAGCGAAAAAGGAGAGTAAGGAGCCAAGGTCCCAATATCCCTGTTAAGTGGATGCATCCACTGACCCAAGCTTCTCCCACTAGACCCCACCTCTTAAAGGTTCTGCAACTTTCCATGTGCTGGGGATCAAGCCTTTAATACTTTGGGTCTTTGGGAGATACTTCAGATAGAAGCTATAGCATATGGCATCTTTTAAGTTATCATGGGAAATTTAGAAGTGTGTGTGTGTGTGTTTCACAGAATCTTTGCTAAGCAAACGCATATTTTTCTTTCAAGTTTTCTTTGACCTCAATAATTTCTGAGCACTCTCCACCTTGTTATAACTTAGAGATCTCATGAAGTAACTAGCATCTTAAAGCTTTACATTCATTCACCCCTTAACTGTGAAAGTCTTATTTGCACCTAATCAAAAAGCATACCTAATAAAAAATAATAATTATTTATTAGTACTTAAATGGGATAAGGGTGGAAACCATGGGAAAAGAGAAGATTGAGAAGAATTGAGAAGAATTGTATAGCATTGTATAAGATATCATTGTATAAGCTATGTTTTAATGACCTCATTGTTAAAGGAGGGATTCCCATTGTAGAATCGTCACTGAGTTGCTTAGCACCTCACTGTTGCTGAAGCTGGCTTTGAACTCACGATCCTGTCTCAGCCTCCTGATCTACTGGGATTACAGGTGTGCTCCACCACACCTGGCAAATGGAGGTTCTTGTGGCCTAACTGTAATTTTCCCTCCTCACTGTACTCCTGTAGATTAGGTCCCCCTACTGAGTAACTGTCCTTAGTGAGGAGCCAGGCAGAGTTCTGCTTATCTCTGAGTAAGAATCTTTTCTCAGTGTTCTGTCATCTTATGGAATTATTCAAATAAGCCAATAGCACTTTCTTGTGGAGTCTGGACACTCTCCCTCTTTAGCCTACAAAGCCTGCCTCTCACAGCCCTGATTATTCACTTTGTTCCTCATTGACCCTCTATGGCTAGCTGTGTCCTTCTCCCCTGCGATGTAATGATATGTGAGTGATAAACTAATGTCTATCTCATTTCTCTTGTGTGAAGTGCTATATATGTGTATATGTGTATATGTGAGTTCAAAGCCAGCTTCAGCAACAGTGAGGTGCTAAGCAACTCAGTGACACCCTGTCTCTAAATAAAATACAAAACAAGTCTAGGGATGTGGTTCAGTGGTTGAGTGCCCCTGAGTTCAATCCCTGGTAGCAAAAGAAAAATTTGAAAAGAGGTTCCATTTTAGCTGATAAGAAGCAGCACAGAACATTGAGACTTAATTTCAATCTTCATTCCACACGGATATATGAGGTTCTATTTATTTTATCATAAAGTACAATGATGAAATTTAAGTTCAGATTTAAATAAACTATGGGGAAATTTTACCAGTGAGAAATATAAACAAATTTTTTAACACATATCAGAAGAACTATTCAAGATTTAACACCTCAGGAGGCTGAGGTAGGAGGATTGTGAGTTCAAAGCCAACCAACCTCAGCAACTTAGCAAGGCCTTAAGCAACTCAGTGAGACCCTTTCTCTAAATAAAATATAACAAAGGACTAGGGATGTGGTTTAGTCATTAAGAACCCCTGGGTTCAATCCCCGATTTAAAAAAAAAAGGTTTGATGAGCAACATGAAAATCTAGGAGAAACTTTTGGTTTGTATAGAAAAGAGCAGGATGAATTTTAGATACTTTTAGTTTTAAGCATTTATGATTCTTAATTATCTGACGTATTGATATTGTTTGTCTCATGGGTTTTATTAATATCTTTTTCTGGTTTTAATTTCCATTCTTGTTCTAAAGCTTCCCTACATAGGTAACCTAAGCTCTTTCTGCCTCTTAGAAGGTTGCACTTGGCTTTTCTAGTGTTTATTTTCCTTGGCTTTCATAGTGCAAATTTGCGTTTATGGTTTTAGGTTTGCTCAGCTCTTTTGTATACAATAAAATGCTTTACAAATGGGAATTCAATAGATTCAATTTATAAGTATTAGGTACATAAATTACAACACATTTTAATGAGAAGAAACCCGTATTGAATTATTGCATTAGGGTGAAACTAGTATTACTGGAAGGTTATTTTTCAATAAAGCCCACTGCAAGCTACAATCTTCTGCAAGAGAACATGTATTTACAGTGATTGAATTGTCTCAGTTTGCCTGGTGTTATAGTTGGGACCTGTAATGTCCCCCAAAGTCGCATGTGTTGAAGGCTTGGTACCCACCTGGTAGTGCTATTGGGAGGTTATGGAAACTTAAGGAAATAGGTCCAGATTGGAAGAAGTGAGTGATTGAGATGTGCCTTTGAAGGGTTTATTTTTTCCCTGGACCTTCCCCACTGCAGGTAAGCAGTCTTCTCTACCACAGGCTGTTGCAGCCACAATATACTGCCTCACCACAGTTTCCAAAACAAAGAAGCCAGCTGACAATGGTCTAGCACCATGAACCAAAGTAAATCATTCCATTCTTTGAGTTTTCTCAATATTTTGTCACAGTGAAATTTCCAGTTGACTAGAACACCTGGTACTGAATCCTGGGAAGTCCTTCAAACTTGAGCAAGACAGAATGGTTGGCCATCCTACTTGTATTCCTACTAGAATTTCCATTTCAGCAGGTTGGAGATAGATAAAAGGTACTGGTGTGTTACTTTGCATAAGCATTCTATTCCTTGCTCTCTCCCTAGTACTGGGCAAATGGAAGGTTTTCCAGAAATATTTGATAATAGAAAAATAGAATATAGCTTATCAATTAGTGTCTGATTAATTCAGAAGGAGAAGTTGAATCTCACTGGAAGATTATCCGAAACTGTTGGGGACCCTTCCTTTTAATACATCTGAGACACACTTTTTCCCTGACTTGAAGATGTCTTGTTATGTGTGCTGAATCATTTGAAAGGAATGAGTGTTCCAAAATGTGAATGAGTCAGTTTGTAATGGATCAGTTTGTAATGGTTGGGCATCAATTTTGTTGAAACTTCCAAGTTTTTTATCTTGTTACTCAAAGCATCTTTCCCAACAGATTCCCATATCTGAAACTGCTAACTTCAACAAACCCCTGAAGACAATTGTACATGGCCCCTAAAATCTTGGGAGGCAGTAGGGCTGCTGCAGGAAACCCACATTGGGGAAGACTCTGAAGCTACCTGATGCAGTCTGTCCAGCAGAGGGCGTTGGTACACCTACTCAAAGACCAGGGCCCACACCCTGATGAACCACAGTGGTCAAGGAGATGCCGCTCTGAAGGTGTTGAGAACCAAAATCTGGGAAAATATTTCATGCAGAAGAGCACTGAGACCATTTGATCCAAACATGATGCCATTTTGCATAAGTCGTGAATATCCAGTGAACAGTCATTTACCAAGATGGAAAGGGCCAGAATTTTACTTTAGCCTAAATTAAAGCAAAAATAATACTCCAGTGAAGTATTATTCCTGAATAAACTATTATTTCTGAGGCCCAAAGCACTAACTACAGAGTTAAAAAACAATAAATATTCAAAATCAAGAAAAAAATGAATGTATGAAGTCTAAAGGTGTACCTAAAAATAATCTTAATTATTTTTCTGATTTCTGATTTCTGATGATATCAAACATGTTTAGTGCCTTACAATTTCCCAAACTTATACTCATATTATTTTAAACTTATCAGTCTGTTAAGATATTTAGGTATCTAGAGGCCTACTACTTCCATAATACATGTAAGACTCCTGTGGCACAGAGCAGTTAAGTGATTCATTTAGGAACATAGCTAGAGGGATTATTCTGAAAACAAGTCTATTTCTGTCTGCAATTACCTATCATGATCTCTAGTTACATAGCACATATTAAATAACACATTGTATTTGTCATTAATTATTACCCCACTTTTAATCAAAGACACATATTTCTTATAAGTATTAAGAAATATCACCAAGACTGAACTTCATAATCTGACTTGGGTCCTAAAATGTTGAATTACCCAGCAAATATTAATTCGGGGGGACCCTCTTTTTTAAAAAGAGTAAAGTATTTTTCAAAGAGCAGAAAATCTAGACTATTCTAGATTATACCTAGATATAATTAGACATTCTTTAGTACTTTAAGAAACGGCACAAAGAATCTTTGGAAATGAGAAGACAATGGTTCAATGAGGAAGGCTTTATACTTACTGGTGACATTTAATTTCCTCTGCTGAGGATGAAGAGGAAGATGAGGTTTCTGGTGACAGTTCCTAATGTGCTCACAGCAGTGTGACATTGTTGAATGCTTTTTCTGACTTCCATTTTTTCAGGGAAATGACAGCTGTTTGGCTTCTCTGCCTGGACCCTGCAGTCTTTTGCTACCCTTTAGCAAAGTCTGGTTGATAACAATTAAAGATAGAATGGGTTTGGGGACTTGGCATTTATATTCTGCCCTAGTACTGCTGGGCTCCACCTTTGCAAAATAAAGATGAAACCCAGGCCAGGCGCAGAGGCATATGCCTGTAATCCCAGGGGCTCAGGAGGCTGAGACAGGAGAACTGAGAGTTCAAAGCCAGCCTCAGCAACAGGTGAGGCTCTAAGCAACTCAGTGAGACTCTGTCTCTAAATAAAATACAAAATAGGGCTGGGGATGTGGCTCAGTGGTTGAGAGCCTCTTGAGTTCAATCCTTGGTACCAATACACACATGCATACATACATACATACAAATAAATTCATGCTGTCCATACACAACTGGAAAAAAATTTTAAAAAATGAAATCCAGAACAAACCAAAACACCACACACACACACACATACACACAGAATGCTCAGGGAACCCCCTTTCCCTGGCCCTGGAAGCAACATGGCCAATCCCACAGCCAAGTTATTTGAGGTGTATATTTACTGAAGAATGACATGTGACCCACTCTTCAAATGACACAGATCTGGTGCAAGCACAGTCCTCTAACAGGTGGGCTGCAGGGTGTGGCTATCAGGAGTTCAACTGTTGTTTGGATTTATTCATATCTAAATACATGTTTAATAATAACTGAATTTATTTTTATTTTTATTTTTATTTTGGGCAGTGCAGGAGTCTTAGGTATGTTAGGCAAGTGTGCTGCTTCTGAACTACATACCAGCCTGCTGAATTATTTTTTAAATGGACTTCACATACACGACAAAGAAGATGTCTTGAGAATGAACTCCATGTTTATATAAATGCATCAAAGTTGACTCAACTATCATATATAACTAAAAAGAACTAATAAAAAAATTGGTCCAAAACAAATTAAAGGGTGGGCTTGGCTTGCGGCTCAGTGATAGAGTGCTTGCCTAGCATATGTGAGGCACTGGATTTGATCCTCAGCACCACATAAAAATAAATAAAATAAAGGTTTTGTGTTCATCTAAACCAAAAAAAATATTTTTTTTAATTAAGGGGAGATCAATAGAATAGAGGAAAGGTATCTGGGAGTGGGGGTGCTGGGGAGTGATATGGCCAAATTATATTGTTATATTGTGTGAATGTAAGAATATGTAACAAGAAATCACAATATTTTGTGCAATTATAATATACCAATAAAATAATTGGTGGAAAAATTTAAAAATTAAAATTATTAAAAAAGAACTCATAATTTAAACTATTTCATATTACATGGTATATAATAAAATGCATGCATGTGTGAGCAAAATGTCTAGAAACAGGGCTCAGCTTTGCCTACAATAAAATCCTTGGGTTTTCTACCAACATTTTCAACTATGAACAACTAAAGGGAAAGAAAACATACCCCAGTTTTGACCCAATTCTTTTACTTGATCATTATGTGGATTTCCATCCTGGGTTGACTTGCCTCTGCTGGCTAACTGTGTGTGGATCACCATCAGTGTGGTCATTTCTTCAGTCAACACAGATGTACTAATTGGAAGAATTCACAATCTATTTACAATCATAAGAATTATTTTTAAAATGGACTTCAGAAATTTAAAAAATAGCCTGCTTCATTGGAAGTTCCACAGCTTATGTTTCTGTTGTTATGTATTAATATACACAGTCTTACAGAGATGGCTGTGTGAAACCACCCTTTTTTTAAAAATTTGGGCCGGGGGGGGGGGGGGCGGGCACCTAGGATTGAACTCAGGGGCACTTGACCACTGATCCACATCACCAGCCTCTTTTTGTATTTTAATTAAAAATGGGGTCTCACTGAGTTGCTTAGGGACTCAATAAATTGCTGAGGCTGGTTTTGAACTCACAATCCTCCTGCCTCAGCCTCTGGAACCACTGAGATTTCAGGCGTGTACCTTCTTACCCAGCCTGTTTTAACTCTTGATGCCCTAATTCCTTCTTATCACTTCTATAGTAGTCCCTCCAAATTGGAATTAGGTACCTTCTTATGTTTGCCTGTAGAACACTGCACTTTTCCTCTCTTGGCAATTATTAAACCACATTCCAATTATTTGTTCATGCATTATCTGTTCCCCATTGGATTGTAAACTCTGGAGACAGAATTAGAACTACTTTTATTGTTCATTCATGCAGCCCATGTGTTGCTTACTCATGCCTCCACTATTTGTTGAGCATCTACTATGTGCTAGACACAATCTCTCTGTCAAACACATATACCATACACACATGCATACACACATGCATACACACACACATACACACACACTTATGATCAAAGCAGACTTATCTTTGCACTAATTATGTAATATTTTGAATTTATAATCTAATGAGGCCGATAGACATTAATCAAATAAACAGATAAAATGTAGACCAATTAAATGTGGTGAAAGAAAGAAAGGGGCAACGAAGCATGAGATTAATTAAAACTAGTCAGTGGATTGGTAAGTAGTCAGAGAAGAATTCTCTGAACAAGTGATTTCTGAGCTGAAATCTGAAAAGTGACTAAGAATTAGAAGAGGTAGAAAAAAAGCAACCCAGGCTAGAAAACAACACATTCAAAGCTGCAAGGCATACAGTAACTTTGACGTCAAAGAAGAGCGTCTTGGTTGGAACATCTTTTAATGACAGGGAATTAACTGTGTGTTAGTTACGTGCAGGGCCTCGGAAACCATTTTATGGGTGTTGTCTCTTGTCTTCAGAGGAAGGGAAGAGTGTCAAGTGATCCTGTGTGAGGTTGTTCTGGCTCCAGTGCAGAGAATGGATTGGATGGGACCAGAGTGAATATAGAGATTTACCGAGGTGGCTCCTGCAGCCACTCAGGCCAGAATGGGGTGGTGGAGATGGAGTCAAAACTGCCAGAATGCTGGGATGAGACTAGATCCACGTAGCTTTCAGCAAAGTGGAGAAAATCTCCCCAGAAAAGAATGATTATGAATGTTAGTTCAAGTTTCCCCTTGGCTTGGCTTGGTCATGGCTACTTCTTCAGTGCCCGGCACAATGCAGGGCATGTGGTAAGCGCTTCACACATATTTGTTCAGAAAAAAAAAAAAAATGGGAGAGAGTAAGGAAATACATAGCCTTAACCAAGATTAATTAAGGAAATACATAATGGAGAAGAAATATATAATCTTAGCAGGCTTTGAATAGAAAGAGGAAAAAAATCTCTGTTGGCCTATTTACCACCATGGGAAATTCACAAGTTCTTTGCTGATCTTTGATAGAAAATAGCTGTCCTTTGGAATGCAAAAATTAAAGTATTTGCTTGTTTACTACTTGATGTAGTGGCTACTTCAGTGGCAAATTGAAAAGGATGCTGAGGACCGTTCTAGTCTCCTTAAGACAGAGAGCTGTGGTCCTTTAGACATCTGCCAGCAATGTGTAGCACCGAGAAGGGGTGGGATGAGTACCGTGACTGGCTGCTGCTTCTCTGGATGATATGATGGCTACTTCCTGTGTTGCATTGTGATGGAAACTGTATTAGCTTCTCTCACTGTTTTCTGTGTTTTTTTTTCCTCTTCTTTTATGCCTTCGTACACTTGTGTTGCCTGTGTTCAGATGCCATGCACATGAACATGCACACACAAACACACAATGTGTTGTTCTCTCAACAAATATTAATGCCAATAAGAAAAACACAATTGTGCAGTCTGTACCAATGTTTCTTCTTCCGATGGCCTGTCTGCTGTGCTCACTGTGTATAATGCATTCTGAAGACAAACGATTAGCTCATTTTTTCTATGGCAAATGATAGATTGAGACACACTCAAGGATCCCTGAACTTTCACTTTTCTCCAAAACCACTGTTTTAGGTTTGAGATCAATGTTTGCCCCTTCAACATCTGTCCCTTACTATTGATCCACTGCCAGCATTTCCAGTGGACATTTTTTCCTATGTTCCTAGCACCGAATACCTATCTGACATAGTAGAACCTTCCACTTCACCATGATCTGACCTTAATTCCTCACTCAGTGAATACATTCTGTATAGATTCTCAGACCCTTCCACAGTGACCTTTTTAAAACCTCCTGTTGTAAGTGCTGAAAAGATATATATATATATATATATATATATATATATATATAGTTTTTAAATGTATCATCTTAAATATATGTCTTGTGGGATCTCTAAAGAATTAAATGTGTATTTGGCTCTCAAAAGTTCAGAAGTTCAGCGTGCCATCTGAACCTTTGAATATGTTCTATCAACATAGCTAACACACAGTTAATTCCCTCTGTCATTAAAAGATGATATTAATTGCTCCCAAATTCCCAAATGCAAGAAGACTAGGCAAGAGCATGCAAAGCTAATCCCCATCAGCCCCTAGATACTAAAACTCAACAGGAAATCCCGGGAGACAACATTAAGCCCTTGGCAGGCTTAATTTGCCCCAGTACAACAATACTAAGGGTCAAATGATGAAATTTGCAGCAAGAATATGCCATCAAATTGCTTCTTTCTAGTAATATATTGCTACCATACAGTCTGAAAGAATGAGTGATCAGATTTTATTTGATTAAGAAACAGCAGAAAATGTATAGTGAAAGAAAAGAAAAGGACTTGTGTTAGTGACTTCTGGTGCTTATCCCTAGTTGGTTGTGCTCTTCTTCCAGCCTCAACAGGTAAACTGTATGTTCCTAAACTTGCAATAAGAACAGACTAGGAGGGCTGGGGATGTGGCTCAAGCAGTAGCATGCTTGCCTGGCATGTGTGCAGCCCGGGTTCAATCCTCAGCACCACATACAAACAAAGATGTTGTGTCTGCTGAAAACTAAAAACAAATATTAAAAAATTCTCTCTCTCTCTCTCTCTCTCTCTCTCTCTCTAAGAAAAAAAAAAAAAGAACAGACTAGGCATCCAGTCCCTGGCAAAGTACTGTGAGACAAAGCTATATGTGTTGTGTAGTCACTTTCAGTCTACAGCATCTAATTGGTGCTCTTCTCCTGCTGCATTGACTGAGAAAGTGTGTGCTACTGATGATGGAGCTACAGTATGGTGCAGACCAGCTCCTCTGAGACCACTGAGATACTCTGACTGCTCAGACAGCAGATGCTCTGCAGTTACTGGAAGCCCACAGAAGAATTTACAGAAGCAAAAAATAAATGTCTACTGTGTTGTACCACTGAGATTTGGGGTTTGCTACCATAGCATACTTGATCTATCCTGATTAATGCAGCCACAGTGGAGAAATTGTTAATTTATTACCAAGTAAAATAGTGCTACTAGGCTTTGGATGGCTAAATATTGCATGGGAAGCAAAATAAATGATGATCACCACATATCTATTCCCCTGGTTATGGTTTAGTTCAACCCAATGAGTTTGGGCTTGGAATGAACATCCCACATGTGGGGTGATTTAAAATACACTGCATCAACTTCTTTTAGTTGAGGTATAATTCACATAGAGTAAAATTCATTATTTTTAAGCATGAAGTTTTATAAATCTTCATGAGTACACAGTTTTTTATCACCATGACCAAGATATAGGTAGAATATTTCCATCACTCCAAAAAGTTCCCTTGTACCCCTTATCAACAAACTTCTTACCCATCCTCAACCCTCTGACAATCACTTCTTTATGTTTGTTTAATTTTTTTGCTTCCAAATACTCATATTAATGGAATAAAAGAGTGTGTATGGTTTCATTCAGTTAGGGACTGGCATTTGTGTCTGGCTTCATTTGGTTAGTATAATGCTTTTGAGATTCATCCATGCTTGTGCATCAATAGTTCATTCTTCTGCTGAGTAGTAAACATCTGTTTATCTGTTCACCAACTGATGGAGATTTGAGTTGCTTTTAGTTTGGGGGCAATTGTGAATAAAATTGCTGTGAACAGTCACATAGGGCTCTGTGTAAGGACATATGATTTCATTATTCTTAGGTAAATACTTGGAAGAAGTATGGCTTGGTCATGTAGTAACTATATGTTTATTTTTCAAAATTATTTTCAAAGTGTTTTTTTTAAAAATATTTTTTGGTTGTCAATGGACCTTTATTTTTATTTATTTATATGTGGCATTGAGAATTGAACCCAGTGCCTCACACATGCTAGGCAAGTGCTCTACCACCTTGCCACTACTCTATCCCCCTCAAAGTGTTTTTAACATATGCCTTGCCACTAGCACAAATGTATGAGTTCTTCTGGTGCTTCACATGCTCACCAGCACTTTATATTATCAATTTTTAAAATTTTATTCACTTTAATATGTGTATGGTAGTATCTCACTTTGGTTTTATGATTGACATGCCCCCAATGATTAAGATATTGGGCTGTCACCTATTGCCCATGCAGGTGATGGAAGCTGAGTTCCCCTGCATGGAGTGGGCTGGCTGAGAAATATGGCAAAAAATCACATGACACAGAAAATAGTTTTAAAGAGCAGGAGCCCCACTGCTCTTCAAATGTAAGGATTGAGCTTCCACACTAGAAAGAGAAAGCCTAAGTCAACGATTGGTTTATTTCATAAGGGACATCAAAGGCAGGGATAAGGTTTCAAGGGCAGAGTCTTGCTTCATTGATGTCTTGTGGTCAGCAGATTGACTGACATCTTGGCAGGTGACACCCATCTCAGGTGCTGTGTGGGACCTTAGGCAGAGATTGAGGGGGAAGTTCACCTGCATCACGTGATCAATCCTTTAGGAGGTGCTACAGGGAGTTCGCATTGCCAGACCTACCCGCCTCATTTGGCTACTATGCTCAATGGACGACGGTTCTTGACACTGGGCATCTATTTTCATTTGAGTTCCTTCTTTGGTGAGATGTTTTTAAAACACTGTATTCTCCTTTTTTAAATGGTTTTCTGTCTTTTGGTTATTCAGCTATAATATCCTAGATTTTAAAAAATTATTTATTTATTTTAGTTTTTTTTTTTTTTTTTAGGTGGACACATATCTTTATTTTACATTTATGTGGTGCTGAGAATCGAATCCAATGCCTCATGCATGCTAGGAGAGCATGCTATCACTTGAGCCACAACCCCAGCCCAATATCTTAGATATTTTAGACCACATATTTTAAACATAAATCTTTTATAAATGTGCATTTGCAGTATTACTTTTTAAATTTTTTGTTTTAATTAGTCATACATGACAATAGAATGCATTTATGCACTTTGATATATCATCCATAGATGGAATGTAATTTCTCATTTTCTGAGTGTACTTGTTGCAGAATCATATTGGTCATGTAGTCACATATGTACATACAGTAATAAGATCTGTGTCATTCTACTATCCTTCCTATTCCCACATCCCCTCCCCTCCCCTCTCATCACGTCCCTCTATCTAGTCTAAGGTGACACTATTCTTCCCTAGTGCCCCCCCCCCACCTTATTGTGAATTAACATCTGCATATTATAGAAGACATACAACCTTTGGTTTTGTGGGACTGGTTTATTTCGCTTAGCATGATATTCTCCAACTCCAACCATTTACTGGTAAATGCCATAATTTTACTCTTATTTAAAGCTGAGTAATATCATTCTTTATTCATTCATCTATTGAGGGACACCTAGGTTGGTTCCATAGTCTAGCTATTGTGAATTGAACTGCTATAAACATTGATGTGGCTGCGTCACTATAGTATGTCAATTTTAAGTCCTTTGGGTATAAGTCAAGGAGTGGGCATAGCTGGGTCAAATGGTGGTTCTATTCCCAATTTTCTGAGGAATCTCCATACTGCTTTCCATAGTGGTTTCACTAATTTGCAGTCCCACCAGCAGTGTATGAGTGTATCTTTTTCACCACATCCTCTCCAACACTTATTGTTGCCTTTATTATTGATGTTTGCCAGTCTGACAGAAGTGAGATGAAATCTTAGAGTATTTTTGATTTGCATTTCTCTAATTGGTAGAGATGTTGAACACTTTTTCATATATTTGTTGATCAATTGTATTTCTTCTTCTGTGAAGTCTCTGTTCAGTTCCTTAGCTCATTTATTGATTGTTTTTTTTTGTTGTTGTTGTTGTTGTTTTTTTTGGTGTTAAGTTTTTTGAGTTCTTTATATATCCTAGAGATTAATGCTTTATTGGAGGTGCATGTGATAAAGATTTTCTCCAAATCTGTAGGCTCTCTCCTCACATTATTAATTGTTTCCTTTGCTGAGAAGCTTTTTAATTTGAATCAATCCCATTTATTGATTCTTGATTTTACTTCTTGCGCTTTAGGAGTCTTGTTAAGGAAGTCAGATCCTAGGTCTACATGGTGAAGATTTGGGCCTACTTTTTTTTTCTATTAGGCACAGGGTCTCTGTTCTAGTGGCTATCTTTGATCCACTTTGAGTTGATTTTTGTTCAGGGTGAGAGATAGAGGTTTAATTTCATTTTGCTACATATGGATTTCCAGTTTTGCCAGCACCATTTGTTGAATAGGCTCTCTTTCCTCCAGTAAATGTTTTTGGCACCCTTGTCTAGTATGAGATAGCCCTATTTATGTGGGTTTGTCTCTGTGTCCTCTATTCTGTACCATTGTACAATACAAGTAAGTACTTGTAGTGTAATTTTCCACATGATACATGTGCTTGTGCTCAGTCCCTCATGGATAAGAAAGCATTGGCCTCAGAATTTCAATATGTTATAAACAATATTTACAATAGTACCATGGTATTACATTTATTTTTAAATCAATATTTAAAGATGAAAAGAATTGTCTTCATTGGAGTTGATAAGGTGTTATGATTAAGATATTTCTCACTAAACTTCACCCTAAAAAATACTATTACTTAAGAATAATGGTGTGGTGAAGGATACAAGTCTATTTTGGTGCTAATACTATGCCATTTTTATTACTATATCTCTGTAGTATAGTTTAAGGGCTGGTATTGTGATGCCTTCTGCTTCACTTTTCTTGCTAAGGATTGCTTTACCTATTCTGCGTCTCTTATTTTTCCAAATAAGTTTCATGATTGCTTTTGCTATTTCTATGAAGAATGTCATTGGGATTTTAATAGGAAGTGCATTAAATATGTATAACACTTTTGGTAGTATGGCCATTTTGACAATATTAATTCTGCCTATCCAGGAGCATGGGAGATCTTTCCATCTTCTGAGATTTTCTTCAATTTCTTTCTTTAGTCTTCTATAGTTTTCATTGTAGAGGTCTTTCACATCTTTTGTTAGATTGATTCCCGGTATTTTTATTTATTTGTTTGTTTGTTTATTTTGAGGCTATTGTGAATGTAGTAGTTTTCCTAATTTCTCTTTCAGTAGATTCATCACTGATGTATAGGAATGCATCTGATTTATGAGTGTTGATTTTTTATCTTGCTACTTTACTGAATTCATTTATTAGTTCTAGAAGTTTTCTGGTCGAATTTTTTGGATCTTCTAGATATAGAATCATGTCATCAGCAAATAGTGATAGTTTGAGTTCTTCTTTATCTATTTCTATCCCTCTATTTTCCTTCTTTTGTCTAATTGCTCTGGCTACAGTTTCAAGGATAACGTTGAATAGAAATGTGAAAGAGGACTTCCTTGTCTTTTTCCAGTTTTTAGCAGGGATGCTTTTGATTTTTCTCCATTTAGAATGATGCTGGCCTTGGGTTTAGCATATATAGCTTTTACAATGTTGAGGTATGTTCCTACTATCCCTAGTTTTTCTAGAGTTTTTAACATGAAGATGTGCTGTATTTTGTCAAATGCTCTTTCTGCATCTAGTGAGATGATCATATGATTCTTGTTTTTAAGTCTATTAGTATGACGAATTATGTTTATCGATTTCCGTATTTTGAACCACCCTGCAGCCCTGGGATGAATCCCATTTGATTTTGGTGCACTATCTTTTAAATATGTTTTTGTATGTGATTTGCCAGAATTTTATTGAGAATTTTTGCATCTATATTTATCAGGGATATTGGTCTGAAGTTTTCTTTCCTTGATGTATTTTTATCTGGTTTTGGTATCAGGGTGATATTAGCCTCATAGAATGAGTTTGGGAGGGTTCCCTCCTTTTATAGTTCATGGAATACTTTGAGGAGTATTGGTGTTAATTCTTCATTGAAAGTCTTATAGAACTCAGCTAAGAATCCACGTGGTCCTGGGCTTTCCTTCATTGGTAGGCTTTTGATGGCATTTTCTATTTTATTACTTGAAATTGATCTGTTTAAATCATGTATGACCTCATCATACAGTATTATTTTTAAAATCAGACAAACTCAGATTGAAAGGACTTCTGGTTAAAAGGGGTGAGGTGTATTTTAACCCTCTGCTTTGTTGGACCTTTGAGAAAAAGAACAATGCATAGAGTCAATATCTATAACATCATGCTTTCTTATGTACCTATGGTGGAATTTCCTCAGCACCTTCTTTCTTCTCTGCCTTTTCAATACCTTTATAACCACCTTAAAGCAACATCTAGCCATATGCCACAAATCTCTCAAGTCTATTTTATGGTTCAGAGTGTCTTAAAGACTGATTTGCTAGGTGCAATGTTGTATGCCTGTAGTCCTGGCTATTCAGGAGGCTGAGACAGGAGGACTGTTTGAGCCCAGGAGTTTCAGACCTGCTTGCACAATATAGTGAGATCCTGTCTTTTTTAAAAAGAACTACTTTGATGATACTCTTGTTTAAAAGTATTATTAAAAAGCTCTGGGTATCTCTCACTATGACAACTTATGTTACTCTCAGCTGAAAAGCTTACTAAAATTACATTTGATAATGATGGATCTTTGAAGAAACCAAGTAAGTAAATCCGAAAAATTGCTTACATTCTGGAATTTTTGACTGCAATGATAATTTAAATTGGTTGTTATCCTTATGCTCAAATGGGTTCATCACTAAAAAATCTTATTATGGTAATTAGAATGCAGAATCACTCAAGTTTGTTTTTCTTTCCCAGGATATTTTGAAAATTAATTCTGAAAATTTTGGTAGCCTTACAGTCTACATTAATTTAAAAAATATTTTTACAAGTCTTTGCTATGTTTGAAAATTATATCTTTTCTAAGGTAAATAAAGGACTAAAAGAGTTCTGGTAAATACTTGTAATTTTCCATATGACATATGTGCTTGTGCTCAGTCCTTCATGGATAAGAAAGCTTTGACCTCAGAATTTCAATGTTATGAACAATATTTACAATAGTACCATGGTATTACATTTATTTTTTAATCAATATTTAGAGATGAAAATAATTGTCATTGGAGTTGATAAGTATGTTATGATTAAGATATTACTCACTAAACTCCACCCTAAAAAATACTATTAATTAAAAATAGTGTATGGTGAAGAATATCAAAGGAAACATAATCATCTCATGGAATTTAAGAATCTTCAACCCTTTAATGGAAACCTACTTCCATGAAATAGTGAAACAAAAGTTTGAAATGAAACTCTGTTCCTCACTTCTGTTGGCTGGTAGCTTTTGTCAAGCTCCAGGTCTCTACAATCAAAAAAGCCTCTTTTAGTGTTAGCAGCTAATCACAGAAGGGGATACCTATGGGTGTCAATTCCCATGGTCCCAGCCAGCAAAGCTGAATTCCCCTACCAATGAGAGTGGCCGGTTGCAGTTCTCAGTGTAGCAGCTCTAAGGTGACAGTCTGTGCCCTCCAGTATTGAAGAGACCCCAACAACTGACTGCCAATTTCTTTCCAGGTTCTTGAAATGAAACTCTGTTCCTCACAAATCTGAAGAGTGAAACCCATGGGACAAGGGAAGGCAAAAGTGAAAGGAGTAGGATTTATTTGAGTGTGAATAGAAACAGAACTTTTTCAGGGGGGAGAGAAGACCAGATAGGGGTAGCTGCCTGGATGTGCTGGTCTATGGGATTACATCACACTTGAGTCAAGCTGTTGGTCCAAATTCATGCTAATCAGGGTTAGAAAAAGTACTAATGCTCTTGGTTAACGTTGAGTCTGAACTTCTGTTCAGGTATGCCTCAGTTCCATTTTCTCATGGATTATGAATGCTCAGAGATTCCAGGCTACAGTGTTGTGTGGAGTGGTCATATGCAGCAGGCCTGGCAGGGCTGACTTGGGAGGACAGGTCAGTGTGACCTGGCTTGCCTGGTCCTGGCTCCCTGCACCTCAGGACCTTGCTGGCATGGCAGGTTCACATGCCTTCTATGCTGGGCTGCACTCTCTAGCTCCAGGTCAAGGATTTGGCTTCAGGATCATTACATTCTTTTTGTGTGTTTGATTCACACCACACAATATAGTCCCACTTCCCTTTCTGTTGTCTGTGCAATGACACATTTAAATTGTTTAGTCTGTGCCAACAAAATTTATTTCCATGTGTTGTCAATATGCTTTAATATATAATGAAAGTAAATAATGATTGAAAAAGAATGTGTAAAATGCAGAAGAAAGATATGATCCCCAAAGGCAATGAAGACAAATTAAGAGACAAAAAACACAGATTGCAGAAAATCTCAGGGGTTCCAATATTTTATTTCTTAACAGAGTAAAGGAAATTATAAGCAGCTTCAGCTAACTTAAGTCATTAGGTAACTGGATCAAATCAGATAAGAAAGGCCATGTGGAAAATGAGACAGTACAATAATAATCATCATTTACCGAGCTTTTACCATGTGCTGTACCTCTTCTTCCTACTTTACAGGTATAAAATTATTTAATCCTCACAGTAACCAATGAGGCTGATGCTATCATTTCCTAATAGTAAACCAATGTTCACACAGCTAGAAATTGGCAGAGTCAGAAGTACCTCCTAGCAGTTGAGCTACTGAGTCTGTAATGTAATCTAGTGCACTATGACACCTCTCAATGAAGTTAATTTGTAGGTCAAAAAGTTATAATCAGTTATTGTTATATGGATTTAATATTGTTAGCCAAAACTTCATAAGGAAATCTCGCTTCTATTTTCAGGAAAATTTTAATTAACGAGTGATCTACAGATTGAATCCATAAAATAATACAGGTTTTTTAACACAAAATTTATAAATCTGAATGCATATTGCCATTCTCAGAGTGGTCACCTTGAGAGATCTTATATTCACTGCAAAGATGTTATTACTTCTCAAAATATTTTTTGTATTCTCTTTTTGAATTGTTTTAAAAAATATCATTTTTCAAATAATTCTAACAGCAGTAAAAGTCAAACATGTAAAATGTCAATTTGAATGCTGGAAGCAACTCTGATAAATAAAAACTCAGTTAATCAAAAAGAAATAATTCATAACAAAAATGAGTTCTTTCTGAGACCCAAGCTGGCATTTATTCCAGGTCTCAAATGTTTACAATATTTGGAGATGGGTCAATGACAGTTTAGGAGTTTACTAAGCTGTGTTGCTTACTAAGGTGACTACGACCTTGAAGAAGAAACTTGAAAAGATATACTCTGATATATTTTACTAAAATAGACAATATTAATAGTCCATAGACTTGTGCCTAACATTTGGCTTTAACTCATAGGTTGAATGTTTCTCAATTTAAAAAATAACTACTCTTTGAACACTATATATTGAATCCAACCAAAGTAAATATTAACCACTGGTATTTATACTCTTCATATAGAACAGAAGTTTTAATGTATTATTCCTTCATTGATAGTTTATATATATATATATATATGTGTGTGTGTGTGTGTGTGTGTTTGTTTGTTTCTCTATCAAGCCATAAAATAAAGAAATCTATTTCCCCCTTTCTGGTTGGGGAATAGCAAATATGTAAACTTGAAAACATACGGAGAGCTAGATTCTTTTCCTGTCTCCTGGTGTGGGAATGTAGACTAGGCCATCTAAAACTGTACATATACTATGAAAATATTCTGTTTATCACTCTCCTGGGCTAAAATGAAACAAAACATTTTTATAACATTTTCAGGGTACTAGGATTAGATAAATAAATCAAAGATATGATTTAAATGAACTTCAGTATTTTATTGTAATTTTTAATAGTTCCACCTAGTAAGCCAGTGTTTAAGATAGGCAGTGATGCTCAACCAAGAGCAAGGCTCTGATCTCAGGAACATTCCACAATATCTAGGGACATATTTTATTGGTATACCTTGGGATGTGCTACTGGCATCTAGAGGTTAAAGGTCAAAGATGTTGCTAACCATGTTACAGTGCTGCCCCCCACCCCACAAATAGCCAACCCTAAATGCCAGTGGTGATGTGGCTGAGCATTCCTAGTCAAGCTAAACAACAAAAGAAGACAACAGTAAGGATAAAACGACGACTGATGATATAGACACCAAATCAAGGTTGCAGACATTTTTTAAAATAAATTTTTAGAGTATCAAGTGCAATATCAAAATTTACTTACTCCTTTAACTTTCAAGATACAATTTGTTCTAAATCACTCATTGTAGTGCGTTCAGTCATGTCCTCATAGAAAGCATATTCTCCTGGAACCTGTGAATTTAACCTTATTGGGAAAAAGGATCTTTGCAGAGGTGATTGTATCAAGGATATTGAAGTGACATTATATTGAATTATTTGATTGGCCCTAGATTCAATGATAAATAACATAATTACATGCAGATGAGGGCAAAAGATGGGAGAGGCCACAGAAAGACTAAGACAGAAACTGGAATTATGCAGCTATATGCCACCAGAAGCCAGAAGAGGAAAGGAGAGATTCCCTGCTAGAGTCTTCAAAGGAAGCATGTCCCTGCTGATACCTTTATTTCAGACTTTGGCCTTCAAACCATGAAAGAATAACTTTCTGTTATCTTAAGCCACCAGTTTGTAGTAATCTGTTATGATAGCCCTAGGAATCTAATACACCCACTCATTTTAGCTGATCAAAGGAACACTTTAAAAAATAGAAGCCTTCAGGGACTCAGGTTTTGAAAAGAACATAGTGGAACTAGCTAACTCACCCTGCCAGTGGAATGGGCCAAAAGGACTCCCCAGCCAAATCAGTTTCTCAGGAGCCCTCTGCTGGACATTGTGTTCAGCCAGCCTAAACTGTGAGAAATGAGCAGCAGACAGACACTCATCCAAAAGCCAAAATAGAACCAAAATATACTCAAAAGGTCAAGGATAAGGAGGTGAAGTTTGTCAGGACATTTATTCCACAGAACTCGTTTCATCCTGAATGTGAAGAGCAAAGTAAAATATGTAGCACACTGAGGCAAAAATAATTCTGCTATGAAAGAATACTTTGAGGATTGCTTTTCCCCTTGTTTTTCACTAGTTAGAGCATCAGAAACATGAATCTGGTATGGAAAGTGGTATGGAAAGCCTATTATATTCAAGATCCATTCATTCAGCAAAGATTAATGAGATTTATGGATAACTTTGTTTGAGGTGTCTATCCATGAAACCCTGGTAGTGGGTTCTTCAACTCAGGACTTTATGAAGAGGACAAATGGATTTGTTGATGATGACTGATCCAAAGGTCAGTAGTCAAACATATATAGTATTTAATGTAATTTATTGGGTGTGGTCAACTGAAAGCATGTATAGGCATTGGAACTTAGCTTTTCACTTCCTTTGAGGTAAGAATCTGCTGACAGTCTTTAATCAGGATGACTGAAAGAATAGTATTTTTAAAAATTGTTCTTTACCTTGCAAAGTCAACCTTGGTACATGTGCTTCATTACTAAACAAACTTACGCTTCATATGCACGTGTGTTCCAAACACAGTTTTTAAGTATTCATAGTTTTACCTGACTTTTATGGAAGATTTTGTTTTCTTCAGTATTTCTTGGAGTTCTGGTCGAGACTGATATACATATTTCATTTGGTGGCTGTAGAATCAGCATTCTCATCTCTGACATGGTGCCCAAAGGTTGCTTTAAATCCCTTTTAGTAGGAGAAGTTACTCTTTACTCAGATGTAATCAGCAAACAGATTATGGTTGGACAAAACCTTGGGTACCATGTTGCCTTTGCGGAGCAACATTGACTGTCTTCTGAGCAGTGGCATATCAGCTTTCCGGGTTCAGTGGTGATTTAGCAGGAGCAGCACAGTTGATTCCCCTCATAACTAAGATTTTCATGTGCATACAACAGCATTATTTAGTCTTTTGGGGTAACACAAATTATTGAGAAGCAAGTAATCTTCACTATCTTTCTTGTTATCTTCCTTGAGATATGAGGAATATATTTCATAATTTTTACCTTTTAAAAACACATTGCTTGGGCTGGGCTTGTGGCTCAGTGACAGAGCGCTTACCTTGCATACCTGAGGCACTGGGTTCAATCCTCAGCACTACATAAAAATAAATGAACAAAATAAAGATATTGTGCCCATGTATAAGTAAAAAAAAATTAAAACAAACTCATTGCTCAAGTTGTTTTAAAAACTCAAAACAATATTCTCAACCTTTCCTAAAGTCATTGACTCATATGGCCTTATCATAACCTAAAGTTAAGTATCTTAGGTTCGCTGTGTATGAATTGCTTTCCTTGTTAGCTGAAAGTAGTACCTCTCCATCATTAAATTTAAATTCTCCAGGAAATAATCATTCATCCATTACTTTCTCCCTCTTCCTCCTGCTGCTTGCTTTAGACTTACTTTTCTTTATTTATTTTTTTCCTTTTCTTTTTTTCAGCATTAATTCCAAGGAGCGGAAAGGGAAAAGAGCTAAGAGACAAGTCAGGTAGCTTTACCATTGCATTCAACCTTAAAGATGTAGAAAGGGAGTCAGATTTAATGGCTAACGGAAAGTTATCTCTAGATTGATTTATGCATGCTAATAAGCACCGATACGCAAGTTGATTGTAGTGAAAAATGTCCTAATGTGCAGTTTAGCTTTGAAAAGCTGCCTCTTGGGGTTAAGGGATTCTGCTGGCAGGCACTTGTGCATTTGTGGGCAAGCTAGGAAGCTGTTTCCGGTAATGCGATGGTGGGAAAGCAACACTGTTGTCCCACTTGAAGAATCCCTTCCAAGTTACTAAAATATGCTTTGAAATCATTCGCAAGACAAATATAATAGATGCTGAATCATAACTGTTCTTGTCAGATATCTTTGCCATGATATCTGCTGTACAGTAACTCATCTATTCCTTCTGGTTACAAAGCCATGGTTCTAACACAAACAAAAATTAATTCAATTCGTATGAAAGAGAAATGATTTGATTCCATTTACAAATGTTAACTGGAAAGGGGTAAAATTTAAGACCTTATTTAATCTTCTGTGGAGCTTGAAATTCTTTCAAGAAATTGGTTACAAAGAAAGTATGGCTTTGGCATTTCCATTATTTATATTTACTTGCAAAGATGAACATGCTTTATGGTAGTCACATGAAGTAATCCCCAAAGAGGTCCATTATTTCTTCTCCTAGAGCAGAGTACATGATCTTTTTTGCAACCAGTAGTCCACAGTTGACTTTTATCCCTGTAATGCAAAAGCAATGTCCTGGCTCCCTGACTCTTCATGCTCAATTGATAGGTAAAGCCAGGCCTTTGATCAAATGAGGTGTCTGTGTGAAAGAATTTTCAAACTTATTTGTGTTTTTATTCCTTTAAGCTAAGACTTTAATAAAAGATGTTAAACATTTTAGTAGAAACTTCCCAGGAATCAATTATTCTCCCTGTGCTTTCTAAAGCAGAGATTGCAACCTTCTCCTTTGTTTCCTGTCATTTGATGAACTTATATTGAACAACAAATATGTCATCTATGATAACTTTGAAATAAATGGTTTTAGAATTCTATTCTTTTGAGGAAAGTAATAGGTAAATGATTAATAATAACATTTATTAATATTATTCATGGTATCATTAATATTAATGATAATAAATTATATAATAAGCTCTAGATTATGATTCCCAACATATTTTAATGCACTTTGTCAATATCATCAAAATATTTGCATGTTCAAAACTTGGGACTTAGTGAGTAAGTTCTAACTTACAGATTCAGAGTAGACTTTAATAATAGTGATGGAGGCAGGCTGTAGGGCAGTACGGCTGCCCTGGAGAGACAGGAGTGGAGAGGTGTACATCTGGCTGCTTATAGAAACACTATGCATCTTGACTTTCCTCATTTTTGCAACAAATAACTACCGATATTTATGTGTTAAACTTTATACTACTTACTGCAAGGCTGCAAGGGCTTCATGGATACAATTTAGTAGGAGAGAAAGATAAGCACTCACTTTATAAATTACCATTCAGTAAATGCTTATCATCGAGAGAAGAGAGCTCTCTTGGGAGAGTCAAGGGAGGTTTTAAATTTCATTTTTTGAAAATATCTGCATTGCCTTTTCTGATCATAAGCAGCATGTCAAAAGTTTAGGGGATATAAACAAATGTAAGAAGAAAATAAAGCCACTTGTAAGCTCATTATTAAGAAATAACCACTGATGCCATTTTTGATATAGTTTCTTCTGAATTTTTATGGAGATTATATAGCGTGTGTGTTTTCTACCATGCGACTGACCCCCAGTCTACCTAGCCATCCTACCCACTTAGTAATATCTTTCTTTTATTCTCTGCTGGTTGGAAAATCAGACAACCTAACTTATTTGGATGATGTCTAAAAAAAGACTAAATTACGCTGAGTGCAGGTCTGAGGGCCTCTTCTCTGAGAAAAGAGTCTGAGCTTTAGCACATGGTTTCTATTTTGAATCCTTAGAGGCCTTTTTTCCCCTTCGCTTCCTGGGCTTCAGCTGTGTTCCTGGTACTTGAGGTTACTGGAGAGATGACCTCTCCATAAGCAAGTTGCTTTTTTCTAAATGTAGTTCCTGACTTTTAGAAACTAATGAGAATTTGGCAATGCCTGGCTATCAATAGCTTGTCACTATTAAGCAGTGAGCAAAAGTGGCCTCAATCTTAAGCCTCTACTTCAGACCAGAGGAGCCTGCCAATCTGCTCAAGAAAGACATGTGGCAAATGGAACCCAAGGCTAGTTATATTTGTCCTGCAGAAGCCTTCCTCAAGTGTTGCCAGATAAAATATAGGACACCCAGTTAAATTTGAATTTTAATACACAATGGGTAATTTTTTAAATAGAGTATATCCCATGCAATATTTTGAACATACTTGTACTAAAAAAAAAAAAGGCTTATTTATCTGAACTTTGAATTTAGTTGGGTCTCTTGTATTTTTATTTTCTAAATCTGGCAATATTACCCCTTCTTTTCTAGATACGTAGTCACCTTAATTAAACCATTCTCACACTTTTCCTTTTTTCTCCTTACCCACAAGGCTGGCCAGAAAGTCTCAGTTGAGTTCAGTTGGCTTCATTTCATACTTGGGTAGTGTCCAAATAGTCTAAACATAAGGTATGTTTGCTACTTGAACAATATCTTTTAAATAAATGTCTTAACACAAGTTCTGAGCCCCATTCTAATACAATTAAACTGAGGTCAACACACACACACACACACACACACACACACACACAGGTTAGGCACCATATATTAATGCAGTTTCCGTCAGTGACAGACTGAATATATGGCAGTGGACCCGTAATGTTACTATCACCTAGTGACATCAGAACCATCATCTTTTGTATAAGTACGCTCTACAATATTTGCACGATGGCAAAATTGCCTCTCAACGTATTTCTCAGAACACACCTACATTCTTAAGTGATGCTTGACTTACGTATATAAATGCAATCATTAAAATTTTAAAAGAGAAATTCATTTCCACTTTATGGTCATAATCTAAATCATAAGAATTTGAACAGAAAGTTTTAGAAGTTTCCAGTAAAGGTTAAGTTTCAAAATTATGGGGAAAATTACCTAAACAATAATGTTTTTTCAATGCCTTTTTAGAGATTCTAAAACCATAGTCAGGGGAATTAATCTATTAATTCCTCTAAAGCTACTGTTAGCACTAAGCCAAGTGCATCAAGAGGATTGATCTTCTTTTCTTCCTGATGATGACAATGATGATACTGCTTTTTAGAAAATGCTTTTCTGGGGTTGGAGACTTCATGATTTCCCCCCATTAAATGTTTAAATTTCTGAGTTATTCTTTACTATTAAGCCAAAAAAGATATGGATTGTAGAGTTTATCCCTGATTAGAGTTCTGCCTCTTGCCCTTGTTTTCTGGGACTGTGGAAAAATCCCTCAAATTTCTAGTGCCAGCTGAAAAAGGGAGTAACCATCACAGGATCATAAAGGTAAACACAATAGGGGCTGGGGCTGGGGCTCAGCTGTAAAGTGCTTGCCTAGCATATGTGAGGCACTGGGTTAGATCCTCAGCACCTCATACAAATAAATAAAGAACGAAGGTATTGTGTCCATCTACAACTAAAAAAAATAATAAAATAAAATAAAAGGTAAACACAATAGGTACCCAATAAATGTCAATCAGGAATACAAGATGTTAGGCATTAAAATGTTTGTCTTTGGGAACAGTATATCAGCACTACATACCAGCTTCTTGTAATAAGACCATTACTCAAGTCCTTCTTCCTTTCTTACCCTTTTCTCTGCACGTCATAAGGCATCTTAGGTTATTCTAGTGTCCTTCATCTTATAATGTCCCCTTTACTTCTTGCCAAATGCCCAAAGCTATGTATGGAGACTGGTTTTTGTCTACATTCTCTAATAGGTTACTGGGCAACTAACAGAACACAAGTCTTGCATTCAGGGAATTGATATTTTACGTAGCTGTATGTTTCCTCTGAAGAATAAACACCTGCTTATTTTTCCTCCATTCTTGATGGAGAAAAATTACTATGGCTTGATATTTCCCCCCAAAATAAATTTAGGCCAGTTCCAAAAAGGTTTCACATAAGCTTTTACTTATAGATGTACACAAACATGTAGTAGAAATAATTTCTGTTTGTCTGGGGGTTTAGTTTGTTTTGCTTTACTTTGCTTTGTTTTGTTTTTGCAGTGCTGGGGATCAAACCCAGGGATTCATGGATGCTAGCTAGGCAAGCACACTACAACTGAGCCACATCTTCTGCCCAAAGTAATCGTTCTCAATTTTTTTTTAAAAAGGGCAATTTAAAAAGTCTCAGTTGGATTAAAAAAAATCTAGAAATGTAATTTATTGCCTAATCTAGAACATTCTTGGATTATAATGGAGTAATATCAGATTAATATTTTAAAATTTGTGTCTCATGAATCCAAACAATTTGAAAAAAAAAAAAGCACTAAAAAGATGAGTAGATCTACATCTACTTGGTCTACCCAGCTTCTACCTTTCCCCTGCAATGCAGAGACCATATAGCTATTTGTTTTAGAGCAAATAGCTATATCCATCACTAAAATTTTCACCAGGGTCACTTTTTTCTCTGAATAGTCTTAAACCTTGGATATGTGCATCACAAAATGTTTTGTGAACTTTCTTTCATATTTCCTTTTAAAGTAGCATAATTCTAGAATTTTATAATAGGGACTTGTGCTGCTATAACCAAATACCTAAGACTGGGTAATCTATGATCAACAGAAATTTATTTTTTCAGAGCTCCGGAGACTGGAAGTCCAAGATCAATATGCCAGTAGGTTAGGTGTCTGAAGGAGGCCTGCTCCATGGATGGTGACTTCTTGCAGTGTCATCCTCACATGGTAGAAGAGGTAAGGCCAAAGAAGGATGAGTGCTGTATATTCACATATCAGAAGAGACAAAAATGTGAAAAGGGCTTAGCTAGTTCCCTCCACTCTTTTTATCAGCCTGTTCCTGAGGCTCTGATCTCAAGATTTAATCATTTCTTCAATGTCCCATTTGTAATACTATCTCATTAAGGTTTGAGCTCCAACAAAAATTTTGGAGGGGACAAAAACATTCAAATCATAGCCCCACCTTTTCAGGGACATTTGTGATTTCTCCTTTGCATAAAGACTGGGAGGAGAAAAGTAAGACAAATCCATCTATCAAAATGTTCAGAATACTTTACTTCCCATGTTAAAAAGGATGTTTCAGGAAAAACAAATCTAGGATATTAATGTCTGTGGGAGTGTTTCTGCACTCACTGGTAGGTGGCATTCACAACACTTGGGTTATATTTAAATTTATGATCTCACGTATTTATTCATTGATATATTCAAGAAGTATTTGCGGAATGTCTACTAGGCACTGTACACATTAGAAATAAAGTATTCATGGTCTCTAATTTTCCTTGATGGAATTTACAGTTTAGTTCTTACATATCTTCAAGGAAACATCAATGTCTTAAAATCATATTTCATTAATTACAAGCATTTAAATTCAAGGATTTAAAAATAATAATCTTGCAAATCTGTGTAATAGGTAGGTATAGTCAGAACTTTTGGTGTGTAGAGACACTGATTGACTGCTATTATCTCCTAAAGCATAGTGGTTAGAAGAGACAGCTTCTTTGATTTTCTTGACATAGAATGGTCCTTCTCCAAATAGAATACTCATACTCTCAATTTTATCTCACCATTTTAGGAAAAAAATGTGCTATCCTCACATCATCTTCTGGTTGATAGATATTTCCAATTCAGGAAAGAGAGGTCAAGTAATTTTCTACCTCCAGACTCTCATAAATAAAAATGACTACTATGTTTTGGGGTAAATATATTTTCTTTGAGCACCACCCACAATGTGAAATATAGCTTGGTCATTTGGATCCACTTTAATGGTATTATGGACATGTCAACACCTGCCATGGTAGGTATTAATAATGAGTCAAATACAATAAATGATTATTAGCACTTAACATGTGTTAGATTCTAGTGGGCAACCCAATTTTTTCATCCTTTCAAAGGGAGAAATAGAATTAGCACATAGTATGGTTCAGACATTCAAACAATTTATAATCTTGTAAGGAAGATAAAATTAAACCACATGAAACAAGACCAAACAAAATACAAAGAAGTGTGTAATAAAGTGCTGAAATATGGTGAGTAGTAAGGGAATCAGGGAAAATAATTGAAAGTTATGGGAGTCTAGGAATACTTCACAGCCTGTACTGCATTTGTGCTGAATCTTGAGAGAATAACAAGTGTGTTGTAGGCACAAGTCAATTTCAAAGATTGTAGGCAGAGCAAAAAAAAAAAAAATAAAAGGAAAAAAAATGTTTAGGAAGTGGTATGAACTTGCCATGTTTCCAGAAAAGGAAGCGAATTGATCTGTATGGAATGCAAGATGAAATATCGCCAGAAGAGCGGATGCTTTATGGAAGACTTAAAAGCTAAGCAGAGATATTTTGTAGGTAGTGAGTAATAATATTTTAGTATACAAAAGCACATCTTTAATCAGTGATTGTAGAAGAATTAATCTGGCAAATGTGTGAGAGCCTGAGGTGAGATGGGTAAGTCAGGAATATCCAGCCACTGGTCAATGGTGATCATTTCCCCGTATGTGAAATCTCAGGGTTATCTGTAAGGGATTTATTGTTATGAATGGATAACAATACAAGTTGGAAAGGAACAATTAATTGAAAAGTACAGGGACTAAGCAAGACTGAGGAGAGTGATGAGTTTGGGAAGGATGAGTTAAAGGAGATAAATGGCAGAAGGTCTGCTATTAGTAAAATCCTGGGTAAGAAAATCCTTTTTGTTGAAAAAATTATTTGGAAATCCTGTTAATAAGCAATAATTGGAAGGCTTTAAAAGAAATTATTAGCAGGGCCCTGACTCTGAATGACCTATACCACAGTGATGAAATATAGACATTATGAAGCAATGCCTAGAGAAAAGAGGAATACTGAGGTCAGTGTAAACCCCCATATCCACAAACAAGTCATTATCTGAGATCATCTCTAGATCAAAATGTGAAAAATGCACCATGTTCAAATTAGTATGCAAAATAAAGCATCAGTGTGGAGTGAATTTATGTGATTATTCCATGAATAATTCATTAGCACAAGTAATACAATTAGCTGCTTATAACATTATATTATAACTATTGCATTCATGTACAGTAAGCTTGACCCAAAGTATAGTGGTAGTTAAGACTAAGTTTGAAAGCAAAAGAGACCCCCAAATGTCTCAAACCCCAAGGTACACAGTGACATATTGTTGCTTATGGGACAAAATGTAGTAAGTGAACAGAACCAAGTTCATGTCTAAAATTGGTTAAGCAAAATGGTCTGATTGCAAATATGAGCACTTTATGAGACACTGGATAAAATTACTTATATTAGCATTATGGTATAATTGACATGTTGGATAAATATATTTTTGATAAATATATTTCTTGAAACATTTTTAAATGCCATGTAAAAAGCATGTAGATAAACAGTTAAATAACTAGCTATTCTAACTGAAAAGTATTTCAACTACAGAAAAGTCTTTCTTAATCTTTCAGTAGATCAAAATCAGCGAGTTGAACAGACACAAGATGAGCAATGCTTGGGCTGGATCAATAAATAAATGGCATCTGCAGTCTGCTTTGACAGAAACTTTACTTTCCAGAATAGAGGTTCAATTCACATCAAGTCCTGCTTTAGTCATTTTCATGATGAAATTACATCTCTCTTGGACTTTGATTGTGTTGCTTTAGGCTGAAATGCCCATTGCTAGGTGCCTCTGTGGGGGGACGGTCTTTGCAACTTAATTCTGCTTTTCTTTAAGTACCACCACTCTTTCACACATAGGAATCCAGCAGAGTAACATATTTGGATATAGCCTTAGGTTATTTCTGGTGGGATTTCCATCAACACCAATTAATGGACAACAGTGAAATATGCATATTGAAATTGATAAATCACAGTGATCATTTCTAAATGATGCACCAAAAATAATACTGCTGTTGTTGTTCTGCATATCAGTGAACCATGTTATGGGGAGGAGTTTCTTGCAGTGAGGTTTGGGGGACTATTTCAAGTGAAATTTTGCATCTCAGGAAAGGATACATTTTACACTGATTCTCAAAAGAGAATTTCAAGTTACCATGTTTTCCACTTGTAATAACCAGGGATAGATTATTGTACCACTTTTGCATATTCTATAACTCTGTGTATGTATATGAGAGAGAGAAATGACATTTGTTCAGAAGGTATTGTTAATGTGACAATCTCCACCTTATGACTTTTGTATACAAAGCCCTTTTGATTCCCATAAAACTCTCTAAGAAAGACTTCAATTTCTGGAAATATAGTGGGGCAAATATCTTGTACAGCCCATCTATTGAGAAACATTTAAAACATTGAAGAAAATACGCAAACACATGAAAACACCCACACTCACACTGCTGAGCTGGAAAGAAAGGTCAAACGAAGCCAATACATGAATCTGGAACAAAGTGTACTGGCTGAACTACAGGTGATTTCCAGAACCTTCTGAAGAAGAGTTTTTATATTAATGGACCACATATTGTTAAAAGAGACAAAATCTTGGGCTTCCAAATATGTGCTAGAACTTCATATAAAGTTGTAACTACAAAAGAATCCTCAGTGAAATATTTAACTAGAAACAAGACAAAATAACTGTTTGGTAAATGTTATTCTCAAGGAAAATTGATTCTATTCCTCAAATTGATACAAGGAAAAAATAAAACAAATGCAAATCTAAACTAAGGAACTCAACAAAGTAACAGGTATAAGATTAATCCACAAAATCAGTTATATTTCTTTAAAAAAATATTTTGTTTTAGTTGTACTTGGTTAAAATGCCTTTATTTTATTTTTATGTGGTGCTGAGGATCGAACCCAGTGCCCCGCATGTGCTAGGAGAGCACTCTACCGCTGAGCCACAACCCCAGCCCCAATTATACTTCTTCTATACAGCAACAATGAACAACTCCAAAATAGAATTAAGAAAAAAAATTGTTTATGACAGTGTTAAAAAGAATAATACCTAGGAATAAATTTAACTAAAAAACACAAGACTTATATACTCAAAAACTAAAAATATTGCTGAAATCAACTAAAGATGTAAATAAATGGGAAAATGTCCTGTGTTCATGAATTAAAAGGCAATAAGTTTCAGATGGCAGTATTATCCAAAATGATCTACAAATACAAAATTGCCTATTCTGGAGATGCTATATAAGTGAAATTTATATGATATGTGATGTTTGGTATCTGACTTCTTCTATCTGGTATAAAATAAAAGTATAAAAACTTGTATTTGAGGCTTTGGGGCTATGGCTCAGTTGTAGAGCGCTTGCCTAGAAGTACTGTGTTCGATCCTTAGCACCACATAAAATAAATAAATTAAATAAAGGTCCATTGACTGCTATAACTAAAAAATATTTTTTTTAAAAAATTGTATGTGAATGTTCATAACAGAACTATCCATAGTAGTCTGAAAGAAGCAATAACCCAGAAGTTCATTAATGGTTGAATGGATAAATGAAATGCGGTATGTATATACAATAGAATTTAACTATAAAAAGTTATGAAGTACTGGTACATACTACAACATAGGTAAGCCTAGAGAATACTGTATCTAACAAAAGAAGTCATATGCCAAACATCACATATTGCATAAATCAATTTATATGATGTCACCAGAACAGGTAATATAAAGATATATAGCACATTAATAGTTGCCAGGAAGAGAGGGAGAGGAAAGAGAAATAGCTGTATACCACTTAATATAAGATTTTCTTTTGGAGTCATAAAAATGTTTTGGAACTAGATAGAGGTGATGGTTGTACAACATTGTGAATATACTAAATACTATTGAGAAACATTTAAAAATCAAAACACTTAAAGTGCACTTTAACATTGTTAATTTTGTATTATGGAAAATTTACCTTAATTTATAAAAAACTAAACAAAAGATACAAGTTAATAAATGCCTGCTGGTCCTAATGTGAGCTTGTGCTCTTAATTTATATCATCTCTAATTGGCAATGCCATCTGGTAGATGACATAATGAAATGCATTTTTTTTGAGGAATACTCTCTCAATCAAGGACTCCAGGCCAGCCTCAAAGAAAAAGTAATATAAAGTCTGACCTTTCAACAACAAAAATACCAAAATGCAAAAGGAAATAAAAGTACAAAGACCAAGAAAGAGCATGAACAACAAAGGGCAGAATCGTATCTATAAAGAGTTTAGATAGCAGATATATTTAATTTAGGATGTAAAAACTAAGAGTTCCCAGTATGTGTAAAATTAAAATAATAAAATAAAAATAAAGGAAGGCATCAAACACAAGGAAGGAATAGAAAACCTATGTTAATTGATCAGTTGATAAAAGCCAAAGAGACAAACAAAATGCCTAAAAATGAAAAACACAGTTATTGAAATAAAAAACTTAGTGGATAATTTACACAGCTTATTAGACACAGCCAAAGAGAGAATTCACAACTGGAGAATAATAGAAGAAAGGACAGCATACATCATGAGGAAGGACTTGGAAAAAAAGAAATAGAAATAAAGGAAGATTAAAGTTAGAAAGTCTGGCTTATGTCTGGTAATAATTTCAAAAGAAAAGATAAAGAATGGGGGAAATGTCTATATAGAAAGAAATAATGGCAGAGAATTTTCCAATACTGATGAAAGATTAGAACACAGATTCAGAAAACCTCACTGAAATCTAGGAATGTAGCAACAACAAATCACACATCTGGACACACCTTGAGCGAAATGCAGTTCACTAAAAACAAGAAAAGTACATATGAAATACTTACAAAGGAACAACAGCAACTACAATGAAAACCAGATCAAAAATATCTTCAAAGGGACCAGAGAATTATATAGTGAATGAACAAAGTGAAATAAAGCCATTATCAGACAAACGAAGGCTGAGGTTTTAGAAGCAGACCTCACTAAAAATAATAAAGGATGCATTTCAAGAAAAAGGAAAATGCAGTAGAAGCAAAATACACAAGAAGAACCATGGTTTTGTAAAAAACCCAATGACATAAAAATAATTGTACTTACTTTTTAAATCAGAAAGCTAAAGTTCAGAGTGTTTCCTAAAATCTACGACTAGTAAGTGAGAAAATGAGACTTAAAATCCTGGTCTGTATGAGTCAAAGCCTGTATTGTCTTCACACAATCTGCTTGGGTCCCTGTAACAAAACTCCACAGACCAAGTTGCTAAAACAAATTTATTTTTTCATGGTTTTGAATCTGGGAAATCCAAGATAAAGCTGCTGGCTGATTCACCTTCTGGTAAGGGCTCACTTCCTGTCTTGCTGTTAGCCACCTTCTTGTTGTCTCTTCACATGAGGAGAAGGAGAGGTAGAGGAGAGATACTTGTCTTCCTCTTCTTATAAGGCTACAGTCCTAATTATGGCCCAACACTTAGGAACTCATTTACCTTTAATTATCCCTAAACATTCCATCTTAATTCTTTTTCTGTTGCTAATAATGCAATATCACAGATTGGGTAAGTTATAAAGAAAGGTTTATTTTGGCTCAGTTCTGGAAGTGCAAGATCAAGAAGCCGCATCTGACAACAGTCTTCTCGCTGGCAAAGTTCCATGTAGGTGCAGGGCATTACATTAAAAAAAGAGAGAGAGGTAGTGTGTGTGTGTGTGTGTGTGTGTGTCCATCTTCTGTTCTAGCTCTTTTTAAAAGGCTCCGGTATTCAATCATGAAGATTTCATCCAGATGACCTATCTACTCCTAATCGTCTCCCACAGCCCCCCCCCACCTTTATGCACCATAAAGGAATTAAGTTCCACATTCTCAATACCTCCCAATGGAGTACAGATCCTATGAATGAAGGGGGAAGTTTGGTGCTATTATTCCTTTCTTTCCATCCCAAATTCCTTCCCAGACCCTGTCTTCCCTGCTCTGTGCCTGAGGAGGTCAACTCCCTGCAATTTCTCTAAAGCTGACAGGTTATTGAGTGTGTATGGCTTAGGGAATGCACTACAGGATATCAATGGACTGAGGGGAGAGAAATCAGTCTATTTCTTTGTGTCCCTCCCTATTTTAGCACTGAGCCTTGGGCAACTTCTGGGTTCCTCTACAACTGTAGCTCCACTTGGGCAACGCTTCCACCATGACTGCCCTCCTCACTGGGTTCTGCTCCCATTTTTCTTCTCCTTGCCCCTTCAGCCCAATAGGCAGTAACATTGCTAGTCCCCGAGTAACTCCTGAAACTCTGCTCACATCTCTGTAAAGTCCTTTCATTAACATTTCTTCATTTCAATCTTATAAGGAGTGAATTCCATTTCTTCCCAGGGTCTGTCTAGTTTTGTTTAAAAAAGTGGTTTTCAATGTGAAAGTTCAGGTATATGGGACTTATATACTTATATAATTCAATTCCATATTTGAATTAGGGGAAAAACGTACACAGACATCCATCTCACCTAGAAAGGAAATATGAAAAAGAATAGGGGAAAATACTTGGAGGAGTGAAGGGAACCTTGCAAACATGCATAAAGAAATTGTCCTTTACTCCTTTAGAAAACCATCACAGTGCCAAAGGGCCTCTCTAAGGGAACCATACAGACAAATGCCCTTTGTCTTCTTATGAATAAATTGAACATCATTACCCAAGTATCGTCCATTCCTTTAACGGAAAGGTTATGAGAGGAGATCATTCATTTTCTTTATGACTCATTTTTTTTTTCCATTTTTTCCCCTTCGGAATGAGAACAAGTAGAAATTTTCAATGCTTTAGTTTAAAATAGGTCATTTCCCTCTCGCTTTATCAGATAAGTCTTTTTTTCCCTAAACTCAGTGACTGGGTACTTTTGGGGAGCTCCTCTGAGCTGCCTAGCCGAGTTTCAAGATCAGCATCATTCTCAGTGTTAGAAAGTGGGGTGGAAAACCATTGAGACTGCTTGTAAATACAGAGGTAGGTCACCAGTCTCAGAGGCTGTAGGTTGGGGTGGACACCAGAAATAGCCTCCAACTGAGAAGCCATACAAATGGACTATGGGCAATTGCAGGTGTTAGATGCTGTGATGAAATCATCAGGAAAGGGGATCTGAAGAGAGGAGTGAAAGGACCACCGATGGGAAAGGAAGTTCCCTGTGGCATTAGGTCTTAGATTATGTCCTATAATTTTCCAGTGATATGTGTTATGTTGCCCCAAACTGTCAATGTGTGCCGCATATAAGGCCAAGGCAGGAGTATGCCTGATTCAGAGAGGAAGAAAAATTGCTTTTCACTGAGATACGTTCCTTGCCCCCTCAGTCCCTCAGGTAGTGCTGACCCAATTGGGAAGTCAAATCTGATAGCTGACAGCATTGCTGGGACCTCAGGGTAGAGTGCTCCAACCCTGGCGTTTTTGTCTATTATAATAAATACCTGGAAGATTGGAAATGTGACTTTGTGACTCACTATTCCCAGGGTACAGAATGAATTTTGTCCTTTAGTAGGTAAACAGTGACTGTTTGTGGACTGATTGCAAAAGCATGATCATGCCGACTCCTGCTGTCCTTTCATACCCCAGACTTATCTCAGAAGAGATGGACACGGGAAGACTGAGCCTTGCCTGGACCCCCGCCCCTCACCTGGCCATGCCAGTCTCTGCCACAGTGTGTGGCTGCTGAAGTTGAGCTTCAAGGCTAGATCACAGTCATTCCAGGAGCAGGATCGGGGGGAGCTATAGCTAGAGGTTGTCCCGAGGAAATATATCAAAACTTGCCCCTGCAATGCTTTCACAGCATTAAAGTCAAAGGGAAGCTTTTCATACAGTGAAATTCACAGCGGCTCTCTGTGGTCTGCAGGGCTACCAGCCAGATGTACCTGAAAGCAAGCACTTGCCTTGCTCTGCCACAAAAATGATGATATAAGAATAACAAAGGGAAATACTGGGGAATGTCAAGTCAAACAAATCATAGCTCTTCTCTGGTGGCTTCTTTGACCTTGTTCTGAGGTAAGTCACACCTGCAGGAGGGACGTACAGGATAAGCATGTTTGTCATCTGAGGCTTCTATCTGCTCCAAAAGGAACCCTAAATCTTCCTGATGGAGGCACTGACATTTAGTTTGGCACATTTTCAGATACTAGAAAAAGAACCATGACTTGACAAGGAAAAAAAAAAACATGTCAGGTTAATATAAAGCAGAAGAGGTGATTATTTCCAGTCATTTAGAAGATAATTTGCACATAAATGTATAAGTACACAAGTTTCCAGATACTGGGATTTCTCTATTTTTTTTCTGTCAATGAGTAGCAGGAATGTCAAGTGAGATAATTGTGGCTTTTTTTCAAATGTTTGAAAATCAAGTAAGATTTTCTTCTTTGCAGTATCCAGGGCTTTTATTGATATAATTATTTTTGTTGTTGTTTTGCCAAGTGTAGTTTCTGTTTCAAAGGAAGAGTCTGTATCACATACCTGCCCACGAAGGGTGCAGGCATCCATTTTAGGATAAATATAAATCTTGATTTGGCACATGCTTATCTGATAAACCTCATTGTACGCGTTCCAAGTTTCAGTTAAATCTCTTCTGGGGCTGCAAACTCATTTGTTGATTTTATGGGGTGTTCTATTATTTTACGTGACAAAATAATGCAGAGACTCTCTCAATTTAAAGTATAAGGAACCCAGAGAGACTGAGGGAATACCAAAATATTTTCTAAAATAGATGTACAATTTGTACTTGACACACTTGCTGAATAGTTTGCTTTTCTGCTTTTCTCAAAGGGGCACTTAATTCTATATTCCTACCCTTTTCTTTGCTCTTTTCCAGTTTGTACCCCTATCACTTCTATGATCCTGACATTTTAAGGTGGTATTTGATCCCTTCGAGTTTTTGATGATGGTTTTATTTATCTCCAGACTGGATCCTCCATTAAGCAACCTTTAAAGATAAAAGACTGGCCCATAATGAAATTAGAAGGAGAAGGTTCAATTTTGTAATTCCAGCAATGGGCCAACTCCCTGATTTACTATTGTCTAAGTATCAGATTTTTGAGGCAGATTAAAGAGACAAAAACAAAAACAAGAAACCTGGTGTTGAAAACATTAATATATCATTCTCAAATCGTAGAAAGTCTCTTGAACTCTCAGGGATAACAAAGGTAGCATGCTTTTAGACCTTCTGCTTTCCTTATTAACTATGACCTTAGCCATTTCTCAATCAGCCGCTTATACATCCATTTCATATACTAGAGGTGCAAAAAAATTTCATAAGAAAAGCAACCAGCATAAAAATGACTTTTTAAAGAAAGTTCAGCAACCTCTGTATAGATCGAATATGACATGTTCAAGTCACTGACTTCATTTATTAAATGCACTTCCCTGATGTGTTAAATAACTCTTTCTCCTAAGTGCAGAGGGCTTGTGTGGCTCTCCCCTCCCCCTCCTTTCTCTTATCCAGGATTTATGATGTTTTCCTGACAGGCTTCATATGCCTAGGGCCCATTAGTTGGGAAAGTAGCTTTACCTCTGGGTAAGTCCTGAAGTCATCCAGGTGAGTATTATTATTTGGCAGTCTCCCTCAAAGTTTATGAAGGCACATTCACCTGGAATAGAGATTGTAGGGGGAGGATGCTCTTGCTTTAGGGTTTCCTTTCTCAGTAACCGTTATTATTATTTTTATTGCACATGCACAATGTTCTCCCTTTCAACACCAAGTAGAATTGGGACAAAGATGACATTAACGTGCTTCAACTATTTCAAAAAGATTTGGGAAAAACATGGAGCTGACCAAGTCATAAATTGGGACCACTTGTTGGAACCCTGAGAATGGAAAAGTACATCTTGCTTAACCTGGTCCCATGCCTGGGAATTAGCAAGGGATGTTTGTAGATGTAGAATGTTCTAACCTTGTCTGGAAATAGGGGCTAATCTCGGTCAGTATCAGGTGTGTGTATAAACTAGAACCCACAAGCCCTCAGAAAGCCAAAGCTCCTAGTAGGAGCTTAATGATTCAAAGTGCTAGATTTTTCTGAACTTCTTTCCCATCAAGTTTGATGTGTGAGAGTCCTTGGAAACACTACAGCCACCTCTCTGAGAATTGTTGCTCTTGGGCTAGTAGTTAAAAAGGAAATTATCAGTTTGAAAAAGGGATTAATACACAAATAAACAAGGATTTATTCTACAAGTTTTTGTACAGGGTTGCAAATTTATTAGCCCTTTTTCTATTATTTGCCTACATTTTATTACTAGATCAAGAACTGCAGTAACCAGGCCCACTGAAATGCAGAATAATCCATATCTTCCAATCCAGTAACAGGCTGAGGCTTCTAAACATCTTTCAGATAAAGGAAAAATAATTATTTTAAAAAACATGAAAATAGGGGTTACTGGCACCTCCCTGTCCTAAGGCCTAGTTGCTAACACATTGTCAGGATGAAAGAGCTTAGATGAAATCTAAATTTGGTGTTAGAAGTCCGTTGCTGTATTAATCATTTGAAATAAAAATGTCACAGTTATGACTCTTTGGAAACTGCTGCACTTAACTTCCAAACTGTTGCTTTTAAAAAGGCTAATTCAGGGTTGGGTACATTAATGTCAATATCCTATAAAACTGCAAGCTAAAAAAAATGTCAGCAGAGACATTTTTTCTAGCCGATGTCAGCACAAAAGGGTGCCTCAGTTGTTTCATCTCCGAACAGCTGCATGCTTTCACTGACATTTGGTGACCTTTCTTTGTGCACCCGGCCTAACCTCTTAGGTTATTTCCTGGCCTCCCTTCTGTGACCTTTGACCGAGGCTGACCTTTAGCTGGAGAATGTGACATTTTGTTCTCCTCTAGCTGACATGTGATGCTCTCATTATTCAAAGGTATGTGAAAATAATGACCCCGAGTGACCTTTGAGTTTCCTTTCATTTATTGGTTGTTTTTGGTGCTTGTTCAGCATGTACTGGCCTAGGTGAAGGGGGGCGAGGGTAGGGCTCAGGGTGGGACACCATGGCCACCGTCTTTTTTATTCCAACTCTAACTGCTTTCCTGATGGAAGAGTCACTTTACTGTGCACAACTAAGACTTAGTAGTTTCTGTTTCTTGACTTGGGGACAACTTTGACCTTTGAGCAAGAGACCTTTTTGAAATTTAAGAAATTTGGTATAGTGAGTGAAGTTACTTGTTTGTTTCTATCTTCCTCCAACTAATATCTTTAAGCCTCTGAGGATATTTTGCCAATTAATAATGCCAAATTTCTTCTATTTTGGAAATGAATAATACACATAGAAAGGTAATAGGCAACAAAATGAATAACTGAAAAATTTGTGTGTTTTATACATATGATCCAGTTTGATATTTGAAAGAGTTCCCTTTCTAGATTGAAAGTTCTCTGCATTTTATCATATATTTTTCATAAACTTGATTATGCTTATGAATATAATTCACATTAATTTAATGTACACTAATATATTAATATGCACAGTAACTACTAAAGATGAAGAAGGGAAATAAATTTGAGCACTGATGAAATCATCATCATAAATTGCTTATGCCTTTCAGAAATCAGATTAGAGGGGGTTCAGTCATAGAATTTAGAGATGTTAAAATACCATTTATCTCAACTATTCCACAAAATAACTTACAATATCTGATATCTACTTTTTCAGTAAAACAATATATATACTTTTCCACTTTAAAACCATAAAGTCAGAAATCATCATCTCCTTTTATGGGGCATGTATCTTCTTCTATTTTGTTCATAGGTAATTCTCACTTCTCATACAAGAACCTCTAGAATGGATCCAGCCACTGAAGAAAACTGAGGTTAAGAGTTTAGATTGCCTGACCAGAATGTAAGCATGGTCATTAACTCTGCTATTTCATAACTTTCCAAAGCAGCTGTTTAGATGATGAGTGGCCTGAGGGTTATTATAAGTACAGTACAACTTTACAGACTTCAGCAGAAACCCGGGGCTTTCTGACTATGCACATTCAGATAAAGAAAAGTCCATCATTCCTAAACTATCATACCCTCTCCAATTTCATCTCCAAACATTTGAAAAAAAAAAAGATGCTATTCTGTTATTTTTTAAATATATATAGAGAGTTCATGAGAATTTTCCTCTTGTAACTGAGTCCATTGTTTATGCCTGATTTTTAGAAACATTGATGTAGTGCTTTACTTTCCTCCAAATGACTTATTGTAAAATCTTCCCTTCTCATTTCTGAATGCATTCTCTTAAGTTCAAAAAGGACACAAGAGAGATAGATGCTTTAAGAAACAGATTGTTTCAAGGTCCTGAATAATATTTGCCAATCAAACACCACTGATGCAAGGTAGGGAAGAAGTGTACTGTTATTTATAATCTGCGAAAGAGTGCCATATGGCTTTGCACTCAACAAATATTTGAATGGATACTTTATGTGGAGAACTCCACTAGATGCATGGACATAAAATAGGTATCAGACATGGATGGGGGCCTGCAAGGATCATGCATTCTGGTAAAACAGAAAATCATTACAGCGGAAACTTCTACGTCCTACAAGAAATTTTAAGATGTTTTATAGTTCCATGAAAGATAAAGAGCTTCAATGTAAATCAAAGTGCTTTTGCCAATTTTAATAGCTTTGTTAAAAGAATTCTGAAATTCTACTTACAGATGAGTTTTTGGTTTATCTGTAAAAATCATTCCTATGTTGCTGTCCTTGTGCCTAATTAGTATATATTGCTTTATCGTGGGCCAATCATCCAAGCAAACTACAAATAATTAGTTTTAGGCCCCCAAACTCCTGTTGGATTAATATTGGAGCTAAGGTCAAAGCCAGATCTGCATTTCCAATAGCAACAGCAGCACAAACACCTGGGTTAGAGCTGTCTTGCTATACTGCAAACTAGAGAGATAACAAAATGAGAAATTAAACTCAACTAATATAATCAAGAAAAAAATGTAGGATACTGTAAGAATAGCTACATGTTTACTGTTGAGTTTCAACCCTGTCCATATTCAACATGAGTATTGTCTTCATGCAATTTTTCAACTTCTTTGTCAAATATTAAAACTGAATTTTTATCTTTTTTTTAACAAATGCTAAGCTTCATAGGCTTAAAAGGAAATTTCAAAATATTACTCTGAAGAATATTTTTTGTGTAATTTGCATTGTGTAAATACCATTTGCAATAATTAATGGCTACTTAGTTTCCATTCAAATAAGTTTAATCCACTAAAGAGCCAAGTTAAAGAGTTTTTGTGAATTCTGCACTGAATTGGAGAAATTGGAGTTGTACTGATAAATAAAACAGTGTTGTATGTAGGATGTATGTAAACCACAACAGAAAACACAAAAAGAATTGATCAGTATTTTGATAGTTACATATGTTAAAGTGATATAGATATCTTTATGCTGTTATTTTGTAGACTGTTATAATAAATTATTACATTTTCTTGAAAGATGTTTTGGAAATACATTGGTCTTCTTTATTCATTTGTTATTTCTGATTTTTAGAAACAGAATTAGCAGCCCATTTTTGCTCTTAGCTCATTTTGTTCTCTGTAAAGATTCTAACTTGTCAGGCATTTAATCACTATTAAAGACAAATGTTTTCACTTTTTCAAAAAAGTTTTCCACTAATAATAAAATATGACTTGCCACATAAGTGTCACCCTTCATAGACAAAGTGCTTTAAAGTGATAACGGGTAACCAAGTAATAAATGTTTAAAATCGTGTCTGGCAGGAGACATAAGTTTTCCTCTCCAAACCCCAATAACCTAAAATTGAGGAGAGCCAAGGTCTGTTTCCTGCTTTGTGATACTGCCTTATTGTCATTTAGATGTCTTTAGCCACAAAGGCCCCATGTTCCATGTGGTTGCCTAACAGCTATAAATCTACCTCCTTGGCCAAGTACCGTTTTTTTTTCAGCATGTATTTTGTTAAACACCAAAAATATGCAAGTAAGTACCATAGGAAAGAATTACTCATGTATTTAACCTTAACCAAATTCCTGGGTATTTTGGTACCCAAGGCCTTAAACTTGACTGTGATTTCCAGATTACTATAAATTCCAAAAGTAACAACTCAGATGGGGAAATGGAAACTTTAATAGCTGAAAAGAGTTTAAAAAAAAAAATTAGAGTGTTTTTTTTTCAAGACAGTTTTACATGGGTTGTCTGATTATATATGGTAAAATAATTTCCAATATGGTTCTCTATGTAATCACAACTCTGTCTGCCTTTTCCCCTTCAAGCCAAGATATATTATAATTCTTGCTAATTTCACTGAAATTCCCTGCTGTTTCTTGAGAAGCAGTCTAGATATCATCAATATTTTTGCATCATTATTAATTTAAAGGCACATACTTCTTTTGTCTCTTTGAATGAAGATTTTTTTTAACTTAAAAATCCTTAATAATTATTTTATTTTAGATCCATCGATTTCAACATAGGTTATTGTTTAACTTTGAGGTGAGAGAAGAAATGATTTATAATGGAAACGAAGAGCAACAGACAGATTGAATTTCTAAACCACGTCTAGTCAAAACAGCAGCCCTAGGAATTACCAAAATTCACTGTATTTACCAGTTGATCTCCTCACTTTATGACAATTAATAAGAGCATAGTTTGAAGGACTTTTATCCTTTCAGATCCGAGCAACTTCTTGTTTTATTGAGAGAGCATGTATCCTCTTAAGTCAAGAAACTACATTGAAATATTATTTTTTAAAATTAATAATAAAATCCTTTTGATACTCTACTGAAGGTTTTTGATCCCAAAGATCAATAAATTACTCTTGAGTACATAATAACTCAGTATATATTCTTGAATGAAATTGAAATATCCTCTATATACATAAAATCTGCAAAGGAATTTATTTCAGCAGGATAATAGTTAATTTATAGTGTTAAGTTCAAAAAGGCCGAAGAAGATAACAACCCAATTTAGGTAAAGATGTAGCACATATATGCTGAAGGAAAATAAATGTCAAATGGAAAACCATATCTGAAATTCAGATCACATTTAGATGCACAAAAAAAATGTTAAGAGCAGTAGGGGGGCGATTGTATTCCAATTAAATTTCTTTTACTCACATCAACCAGTCTTGGCTTGAAAGTTAATCATATGATTTATAGAGCTCTTGAAGGAATAAAAGGGGGACAGCTCATGACAAGGAAAAGGAATGGATAATATAACATTTCTAAGAAGGCCATGAATTAAAAAGTTTGGTCTTGGGGTGGAGTTGGGGTAGGTTAAAAGAAAGTCATTAAAAAATCAAAAGTGTTTACATTTTGTTCTTTTTGTATGTGTGATGTCATTCACTGGAGACTGTTTTAGAAGACTGGGAAGAGCCAGATAAAGAATTCCATGTTTTATATAATCCTTAGAGACTGTAACCAGACACCAAGAAGTTTTAGAGTTTGTCAGGGCTTTCCTGCAGTCAGGCTGGGGACAGATGGGGGTGCCTAGGAGGGCATGCATTATAATTCTGCACCAATATCATTGTGTGTGTGTGTGTGTGTGTGTGTCTGTGTGTGTGATGGGATACTCAGAGAAGCTACCTGCATCAAATTGGCCTTGGATTTATTTTTTGGTAAAACAGTACTAACTAGGATAAACAGTACTAACTAGAACAGCTTAGAGAAGCAAAAAAACAAAACAAAACAAAACAACAACAACAACAAAATAAAACAGATAAAAAAAAAAAACTACTCAAACCTGGATCAAGAAAAGACATAGATTTTGATATATGCACCCCCCACCAAACCCAAAGAAAACACATAGTCTGAAAAGGAATAGATATTAAAGATCGAAGGCAGGTCTAATGAGTTCTTGTTGTCCTCAAAGGCCCTTGATGTGTGTGCCATATAGATCTGGTACCAGTTCTATTGATATATCACCTATAGCCAGGATAGGTGATAGTTGACTTAGTACATATGGGAAAACACATGGTAAACTCATGTCTATAGATTCTTAGAAGACTTCTGGTTGACAGGTGGCTTTTATTTCCTTTTATCAGTATGATGACTAGCAAATGCCATATATGTTGTTTTGACAGGCACTTAAGGCACTAGAAATATTTTATTGTAAACTCTGTTACAATTCTCTGAAATTTCTTGTTCTTTTCACACAATGGTTGATTCAATAGAGCTCATTATCAGGAACACTACAAGAAAGGAGACTCAAATGAATGTCTTTGTTATAACAGCATTGTCACAGCCTTCATAACTTCAAATGAACTTGTTTGTGCAATAATATCTTTTAATATTCTGACAATGTGAATCTTAAAAAATATTTCTCATTATGGTGCATAAGATGACATTGGGGACAGAAATATGAAGGAATCTCTAGGAGTCACCATGTAAATATGTATGTAAGATCTTTTCATAATGCAAATTACATAAATTTGAATTAAGTGACTTTTAAGAACATTGATTATTGATCTGATAAGCTATTATAGCCATTAGGGCCTTTTGTGTAAATAACAATTTTTAAAATGCATGCTGCACTATAATAAAAATTGTTTTGAAAGTACTTATGATCTCTTGCATGCTGAATAGCCATTTTTCAACCTTAAATCTGTTGGCCAAAAATACATTTCAAAATTAAGAACCATTTAAATTATACAATTGCCCTTCCCCCCAAAATCCTGGAGTTACTCAGCATGCATTTTAGCACTTACATTACTTTAAAATGGCCAAGACATTTTGTTTTAAATCCTTGTGAACATGACTTACATATTTTTAAAGTGACAAATGATTCTACTGATTGTATGTGTACTCTGCCAAAAGGGAAATTGTTTTTTATTGTGGTGCTGATCCCTACTTTCACACAGTTAGAGGTATCAAGAAGCCCTATGTAGTGAGAGCTACATTCAGAAAACACTCATGCATCATAGAAATGTCATCACTCTGAAACAAAATGCAGTTAGATTATACTATGGATGGAGATTGGGCATGATTCCTTGTAGCGTTTTTGTGACACTCGACTGATAGGAAGGAGAAAACGGGAATGTACATTCATTTGCTCATCTTTCAATAAGGCATACTGATGCATTAATCACTGGCATGTCCTTCACACACTGTAAGCCCCTTGAGAACAGGAGCAACAATGTATTTATTGTAAAATACCAGCAATATTGTGCTGGATAAACATCTGATGAACAAATGAATGACAGATGAATGCATGTGTCCAAAAGGAAGAGAACTTCTCAATCCAGTATCAGTATCAGGAAGAAATACATCTTTCCAAGGAAAGGTTTGCCATAGTATGTGCTTCAAAATCATAAAATTTTAGAATTGGAAGATAGTGCTTAAAGTTTAAGTGCTTATATTTGTACATTCAATACCACATTCACTCAAGTTTTATTCATTTCAAAAAGTTTGGGAGAGTCCCCCTTTTTAAAATCCTGAACCCCCCCTTTCCAATTTGATATTTCTCATCTTTCAGTGACAAAGAAATTGCTCTCTATTCTTATTGTTTTTCTTGGTTGGCACAAAGTCCCATAGACAATTTTTATAGATCACCCTTGGTTGGAAATTGAAAAGGGAATTGCTTCTGCAAACTGTTTTTCTTTCTTGTTTGGAGCACTGTGTTAATGAGGCTAGAGTGATGCCTTTCCTCTCTGTCCCCTAACTTCTTTCAGGGCTCTCATTGAGAGGTCAGGACAGGATAGAAGAGTCTAGAACCACTGGAAAAGAAGTCATGGAATAGGCCCTGCTCTCAACAGGTCATAAACTGCTGGGTGCGGTGGCACGTGTCTATGATCCCAGTAACTCAGGAGGCTGAGGCAGGAGTATAGGGAGTTCAAAGCCAACTTCAGCAACTTAGCAAGGCACGGAGCAACTTAGTAAGAGCCTGTTTCTAAATAAATTATAAGAAATGGCTGGGGGTGTGGCTCAGTGGTCAGTAGTTAAATGCCTCTGGGTTCAATCCCCAGTACCAACAAAAAAAAAGCAGGTCATAAACACTACTTCCATTTTCCATTAAAGACAGTATGATGGCCTTTCTTTGCTTATCATTCTTTAGCTCTCGACTATTATTATTTAGGGATACAGAAAGCCAGACTTGGCCTTTGAGTTTTCCCTCCTCCCCAGCCTATTTCCCATTTATTAAGGGTAGATGAATAAGAAGTTAAGGTTGGGTAATTACTACTACTACAAGAAAAAAAAAAAAACCTGAATCATCACAAACACATTGATATGGAATAATCTCAACAGGCCAGTACTCCAAATTTAAACCTGATTGTCAGAACAAGTAAACTCCAAAAGATACTTGCATTTCTTTGGAGCCAAATAAATACTATGTATTATGCAAATGTTTGCATTGGTATTAGATTCTTGCTAGAATTTAAACCAGTCCAGGGCCCCCAGGTGGCATGAGTACAAGGGTGGGAAGCAAGACCAAGGTATCTTTTTCCGGTTCCTGAGCTCCTTAATTACTGAGGGATCAACATCTAGGGCAATAGTCAGGACCTCTCTTGATTCCTTGGCTCTGGGCTATTTTACTACCATTTCTCTTTGCCATCTGCTTTATATATACTTTTGCTGCTATTACTGGTGCTTTTTGTGGTCGCTGCCTTTTTAGAGCATCTTTTTTGTTCCAAATGTTTATGTGCTAAAAATAATTTCAAACCTATAACCATCTCAAGTATATCAGATATTCATTTAAAAAGGGGATAGAAATTGAGCACAGTGGCATATACCTGTAGTCTCAGCTACATGGGAGGCTGAGGTGGAAGGATCATTTGAGGCAATGAGTTTGAGACCATCCAGGGAAAAATAGGAGATACTTTTATCAAAACAAACCAAAAAATATGTGAAGGGGTCAACAACCCAGGAAATAATGTCATACAAAAGTCTGCTGGATAGAAATCACCCTTAAAAATAAACAAAGTCATTTTTCAGCCAGTGGACTTCAGTTAGACAAACACATTCTGGCAAATATAACATCGATGAGTATGTACGTGTGGGGGATTTGGGATCTTGGCCCTGAAGGTCAGCCTGGTTTTCCCCCAGTAGACACTAAAGCTATGTGGCTGGATGAGCATTCACAACTGGGCTTCTTGGAGACTGCTTAGAACCCAGGATCTTTAATATTTTAATTATCACGGGGTCTAAAGGGATTTCTGAAATAAGTGCTTGCCTGTTGTGAAATAATAATAGACCATACAGTCTACCTCTCTTTCTTCTTAAATTTCACAGCCACTGTGGGAAAAAAGCAAGCAGGATTCATTATCCCCACCTGAGCGATGATTTAAAGAGGCTGGAGAGCTCTTGCTTTTGTGTTTTTCCCACACTAGTCAACCATTACTCCTCCCAGCCTGTGCAGACATGGAAATGAGTTCACTCCAGGGCACTGCAGCTCTATTCTGTTTACAAGAGAAGCCCAAGTGACTGTTGCAGGATAGTAGGTACCATTTTGCACCCTAAAGAGAAATAACCAGTCTAGGCTGGCAAATCCTACAATTCTCAAAATAATTGGGTAAGAGGAAGAAAGAGCTCAGAGAAGGAGGCTATATTCTGTCCTTGACTGTTAGAGAGCCCTGCCTAGGCCTATTGTGGCCTTGGTTTTCTCATCCATAAGGCAAGGAGATGGTTCTATTTATTTTTGCACCCCACACCCCACTGCACCACACTCTTTGGCATCCCTTTGATTATCCTCCTTATATCTTCTCTTGAAGGGAAAAAAGCTGTTTCACCAAGAAATCAACAGTCTGCACCGGTATAAAGGGTTAGTTCTCAGGAAATATTAGCATTCAAATTAATGTCATTAATGACATTTCAGTAAAGATCAATTAGTGTGTGGTAAGAAGAGTACTTTTTGTAAAGTGGCAGGGGAGCTGGGGTCACTTAGATGTGACCTGGATCCTCCTGCAGGTAAAAAACCGTGCTTCCCAGCATGGGGCAGGTAGTCAGCAGACAGCCTCCAACCAGCAGTCCCTTCAGAGCCTCAGCTACAGAGAACTGCCTACCTCACTGGGAGTCCAATCCTCCTCGGGTCACCTGCTGATGAGCAAAGCCATATGGGGGAGTGTACAAAGATCCAGTTACAGCCCCTTCCCTGTTGGCCCTGGCTTTGCATGGCCTTTATCATTGCAGGTCAGCATGCCTACATATGAGTCATAGCAGCCCAGCAGGGGAAGGGAAGAAATCGAGAGGAGATTCTATAGAGAAAGACAAGGCACCAGATAGTCTCTTTTCAAAAATCTTAGTTAGCACAGAAGAATGGGGAAAACAGACATAGAAGGCACCATCGCAAGAAACAGAGAAAGCAGAAAATCAAGGGCATATTAATGTTTTTTGAGGAAAGTACCTAAATGTGGAGGTCCCTAGAGACAATGATGTTGTAATGGCTGAGATTGTTCCGGAGTTCTTTAGAAAGTGTCCAGCTCACCCTGGCTTACTTCCTGTCATTCCAAGTTTCTGTTTAGGACTCTCCCGAGGAAGGAACACAGCTTCTCAAGTGGCATAATACATTTATGGCCACCAACTTGACTTTTAAGTTGCTCCCAGATTTCAGTTTTTCCATAGATTGTTAGAAAATTTTGTAGCCTATGCTTGGCCTCCTTTCGTTATATTACACATCAATCATACCAAAAATGTGAATTATTTCACAAGAAGGCTAATAAAAGGATAATTTGATTTATTAGGATTTTACAAATGATTTCACACTATCTTTTGTTGTTCAAGATCCATAGAATTTGCAAAGGTACAGGGAATAGAATGCTTGAGGTTAGTGGGTGTGTATTAAGTAGTCTGTGGAAAGGTCGGACCTTGATATCAGAGGTCACAAGAGATGTCACATGGCTTCTTAGTGGATGCAGTGGAATATTAGGAAACATCGGTCATCAGAGCAAGGGACTCACTATTGTGCCAATTCTTCCCATATAGGGAGGACCCACTCTGGGTAATTTTACTAGTATCATCCAAAAACGTAGCTTTTGAGTTTGCTCCAGTTCTTGATAAATTGATTCTTACTGAAGAGGACTAAAATCTTGATGTAAGCATTTAGTGTCTTAGCATAGTATCTTTTCATATAGAGCTAGCTTGAAGTGAAAGGGCTGAAGGCCAGCAATAAAAGTGGGGAAAGCCTAGAAGAAGAATCATGAGTGATGAGGCCTGATTTCACCTTGAATTTCACTCTGTCACCTCACCAGCTCTGAGCCTGGGACCACTTATGTGACCTTTCTGAGCCCCAATTTGTGAACCTGTAAGAGGGATGATAATTATTTTTGCACCCCAGGATTAGTATGAAGTTTACATTACATCATGTGTGCTATTCACAGGTATTTGGCACACACAAAAAGAACTGACTTTCTCTACTGATTGTAGTTGGTCTGAGGTTCATCTTTCCCAAGAGCCTGAATGAGACTTCTTACGAGGAATTAATAATAGTGTGATTTTTCTCATCATTCTGACATACCAGAGAAATTCTTACTAACTGAAGTAATATGGCTTTCACCATCTTACCTGAGTGGGTAGGTTCACAGTGTTCCTCTATGGCTTAGGACACTGCCATCATCATATTTACATTCTTTAAAAATCATGGCTTATGTTTTGTACTTTTATGTGTTTTGTTTTATGGGTTATATTTCAAAATATAAATATCATTAATATAAAATTTTCTTTTCCCTTTGAATTACAGTTCTAAAGAAACGTTTCTAGTTTCTGATATATATTTTTTTTAATTTTAAAAATCATTTTACTTTAATGTACTTGACAATTTATTTAATCCACATGCATTTTGGGGGTGGGTATCAGGGATTGAACTCAGGGGAACTTGGCCACTGAACCACATCCCTAGCCCTCTTTTGTATTTTATTTAGAGACAAAGAGGAGGGAGGGGATAGGAGGGGGCATGGGGGTAGGAAAGATGGTGGAATGAGATGGACATCATTACCCTAAGTACCTGTATGAAGACATGAAAGGTGTGATGCTACTTTGTGTACAACCAGAGAATGGAAAAATTGTGCTGTATATGTGTACTATGAATTGAAATGCATTCTGCTGTCATGTATAAAAAATTAAATAATTTTTTTTAAAAAAGACAAATAATCCAATTTAAAAATGGGCAAAGTATTTGGATAGATATATTTCCAAAGAAGATGTAGAATAGTCAATAAAAACTTTTAAAATGGTAAATATTTTTAGTTACTGGGAAATGAAAATTAAAACTACGATGAGAAACAACTCCATACTTCCACAGTATGTTTTATAATTAAAACAAACCAAAAACAAGAGGAAAAATAGCAAGCATTAGTGAGAATATGAAAAATTGGAACTCCCATACATTCCTCATGGAAATGAAAAATGGTGCAGCCAGTTTGGAAAACAGTATAGAAGTTCCTCATTAAATCAACTCCACTGTGACCCAGCGATTTGACTTCTACTGAAAAGTCGAATGAGAGAAACAAAGAGAAATAAAAATGTACCAAACACGTGTGCAACAATGTTCTTAGTGGTATTATTCATGATACCTATGAAGAAGGAATAACCCTAATGTTCATCAACTGAAGAAAATATGGTATACCTATGTAAGAAAATAATAATTAACAGTTAAAAAGAATGAAATAACCAACACATGTTATAATAGGGCCGTAACTTGAAAACATTATGTCAAGTGAAAGCAGCTAGTCACCAAAGATGACATGTTATGTGATTCCACTTATATAAAATTGTGAAATAAGCCCATCTATAGTGCCTATGATTGGCTGAGTAGGGGTATGAAATGGAGTGACTGTTAACAGGGAGAAGATACCTTTTGTTAGTAATAAAATGTCCTATACTTAGATGGCAATGATGGTCACAGAATATATTAATACTATTTAATTTCATGATGTATGAAATTATGCTTTGTATATTATATTTTAATAAAGGATGTTTTAGAAAAAAACAAAACCATGCAGGTGCTTAAGGCACTGTAGTTAGCAAATGGTAGAAATTCCAAGTAAAGCTCATTGTGTTCCTGAAGTCTTTTTAAAATTATGGATATTCCAAAAAAATGTATGCATACATGTATGTGAAGCATTCTTATATACAAATCAGTTAAAAGCACTTTCTTTTTTTGTTTAATTTTTTATTGTTGGTTGTTCAAAACATTACAAATTTCTTGATATATCATATTTCACACTTTGATTCAAGTGGGTTATGAACTCCCATTTTTACCCCATATAAAGATTGCAGAATTACATCAGTTACACATCCATTGATTTACATATTGCCATACTAGTGTCTGTTGTGTTCTGCTGCCTTTCCTATCCTCTACTATCCCCCCTCCCCTCTTCTCTCTCTACCCCCTCTACTGTCATTCATTTCTCCCCCTTGTATTATTTTTCCCTTTCCCCTCACTTCCTCTTGTATGTACTTTTGTATAACCCTGAGGGTCTCCTTCCATTTCCATGCAATTTCCCTTCTCTCTCCCTTTCCCTCCCACCTCTCATCCCTGTTTAATGTTAATCTTCTTCTCATGCTCTTCGTCCCTACTCTGTTCTTAGTTACTCTCCTTATATCAAAGAAGACATTTGGCATTTGTTTTTTAGGGATTGGCTAGCTTCACTTAGCATAATCTGCTCTAATGCCATCCATTTCCCTGCAAATTCTATGATTTTGTCATTTTTTAATGCAGAGTAATACTCCATTGTGTATAAATGCCACATTTTTTTTATCCATTCGTCTATTGAAGGGCATCTAGGTTGGTTCCTAAAAGCACTTTCAATTAAAGTGAAACTAGATTGAGTAAACTCAAAAGAAGTTAAGTCTGTCAAACTAATATGATACCATTTCAAAGTTGTGTGAGTTTCTCTATTTAGCGTGCTAAATTTTTATAGCCTCTTTTGAATTGCTCGGTAGGTAAATGAGATTTTGGTTCTATTAGACTGGCCAATATTTAAGTGTTAAATCATAATATCTAACAGATACAATAATAGACAGTATCTGACTTACCTATTGTTCTTCTAACAGATAATAATAGAGATACCTTCATTAACATAATAAAATCATTTCATCATGATGTCAATGCACCAATTGAACACAGAAAACAACTTGATTTCTTTTTCAGTGCCTTTTTTTTTTTTTTTTTTTGTGCTGGGGATTGAACCCAGGGCCCTGTGCTTGTAAGGTAAGCATCTACCAATTGAGCTATATCCCCAGCCCTCAGTGTCCTTTTTTTTTTTTTTTAAAAAAATATTTTTAATTGTAGATGGACACTATATTTATTTATTTTTATGTGATGCTGAGGATCAAACCCAGTGCCTCACACATGTGAGGCGAGCACTCTACCCCTGAACTATAACCCCAGCCCTTGTTCAGTGTCCTTTTAAACCTGGTGTGCAAAGTTCTTCTTTCCTATCACTTGGATGATATCTAAAGTATTCATATAATAAAAACTCATCCAGTCAGTTTTAGTTATGTCTCTGATCTCATTTTATCAACTGAAATAAGTTGTTTTAGGGTCATAATTAAATCTTTAAACTCATGTCCACTTAGTGCTCCTCCCCTCACAGCCTAATACTGAAAACCGTTATCAAGAGGATCTGGCCAGACATACCACGGTCTCTGTACTCACTTGCTGTGGTTTCTGATCACTCCAGGTTCAGGCTCAGGAGAATGTGGAACTGGGGCCTAGAGCAGGAAATTTGGAATCATTCAATGAAAGGGATCAGGAGAGGTCTGATGTTTTGCCCACACTGCCCATCAGCTGGTGTGACCTGGTGTATCACTGTGCCCATGGAGAACAACAGACAGCAATCAAATTTGAACATGCTTATCATCTGTTCATAAGTCATTTGCCCATGGGGTGGGGATGCATCTATTTCAAAAGAGTATTCTTTACTGCTATTTATTAGGCAAGGTGGTGCTTAACCACTGAGCCACATCCCCAGTCCTATTTTGTATTTTATTTAGAGACAGGGTCTCACTGAGTTGCTTAGTGCCTCGCTAAGTTTCTGGGTTGGCTTTGAACTCAAAATCCTCCTGCCTCGGCCTCCTAAACCTCTGGGATTACAGGTGTGCACCACTTCCCCTGGCTCCTTACTTCTTTTTAAACTAGGAAAGTTTCAATTTCCTCAAGATAGAACTCACCTACACCATCACTCAGCTTAAAGAATGACCAGATCTTGGGGATGTCTTTCCATTCCTGTGAAGGCATCATTTTGTGGGCTCCAATTGACTTCATAACACATTGTGCCTCCTGGCTACATAAACCCTTCCTTCTTAAGTCCTCCCCAATTGCCTAAACCATGTCTGTCCTTTCCTCTTGACCTCATGTGAGATTTTGCTGTGTGTCTTTTGAAACCCCAAAGCACTGAGTACTGGTCATCGGATGTTTCCCAATGATATGCTATATTCCTTCCTTGCCTTTCTCTTCCTTGATCTTCCTGCCCCTCTGCCTCCCTGCTTCTTGTTCCTGACTTTCTCTCTCTCCCCTATCTAAACTTTATTCCATCTATGTGTGTGCTTAAAAAAGTCAAGAGGTGTAACTCAACTTAAAAACAATAATGCCTTACTCCTTCAGAGCAATCACCTTTTTCTTGCTCATCTCTTCTGCAATTTACCTTCATATTTCTAAATAGCATGCATGTACTTCTACTTCTAGACTTTTTTTTTCAATTTCATAAATTGTCTACTTCTTTCTAAAACAGACTAGGATTTAATGTTTACACATGGAAGCCAACACATATACATTGTTTCCATGATAATTCCATGAGACCTTTAAAGATCATTATTTGCAGTTGACATTGTTATATTTGTTACATTTTTATCCATATCAAATTGTATAGAAAACATGGTTATATTTCCTTTCTTGTATAACTTTTTGTTTTTCCTGGATTTAATAATCATCTCATTTACTTTCTTGTTATCTGTCATTAATGCACCTGTAATCTGTCTGACTGAGCTCTAAATCCCTATTAAACACAGTCAGGCGTACAGGTTTTAGAGTTTTCTTGAGATGCTCCTCCTGGGACCCTCTGTTTTCCCATTCTGATCTGGACTAATTTCCTTGACAGCATTTAGAAGTTATTTTCCTGGGACTTTCCTTCATCTTCATCCTGGGAAATCCCTTAGATTTTCTCCCATGTTAGATCTCAGTTCCTGAATCATTTGTCCAGTGCCCTTAGTTTGGAACTCATATACTAGTATCCTCCCAGGAAAGTAGTGTGTCTCAGGCTAAGATTGGGGGTGGGATGTGGATGATCGCTTTGAGATTTTATTGCGTGTCTGAAGATATCTTTATTATGCCCTCATAACTAATTTTTGATTTGGCATAGTATAAAATTCTGTTGTTACACATAATCCCTCAAAATTTACAAGGTTTTTCTTCATTGTATTGTAGCATACAGGGAGGCTATTGGGAAGTCTAAAACCATTTTGATGCTGCTCATTCTTGGCACCCTTTCAATATACTCTCTGTCTCAGATTTTCCTGACGAGGGTTCTTTTCATTCATTGCAATGTGTGCAAATGAATTATTTAAAATTTGTGCTCCAAATATTTATCAAGTTCTCACTATATGCAGGAACTATTTTAGAACTTGTACCCCGAGTTCTATGAAATTTTCTGTTATTTTTTCCTATGTCCTACTCTTCATTTCCCATTTTTTTCAATTTATGAAAAGCTCCTATTATCTGTGGAATATACTGACTTGATTCTCTAATTTACTTACCATTTTATCATTTATTTTTAATTTCCTTTTCTATTAATTTTCCTATCCAAGAGATATCCTAAATTATCTTTTGTTCTTATTTAAAAATGCAACTTTGGGCTGGGATTGTGGCTCAGTGGTAGAGCGCTCGCCCAGCACGGGCAGGACCCTGGTTCGATTCTCAGCACCACATAAAAACAAAGGCGTTGTGTTGTGTCCATCTACAAAAAAAAAAAAAAAAAAAAAAAAAAAAAAA
>NW_025999968.1:38015289-38047373 GCF_001458135.2 Marmota marmota marmota | reverse complement strand
AAAAAAAAAAAAAAAAAAAAAAAAAAAAAGATTCATTCTCTCTCTTTAAAAAAAATGCAACTTTATCTCTTAACTACCTGATTATTTTAATTAAAATATAATTTTTTCACTTGTATCTTCTAAGTGGTTTTTTTTTTCTTTTTTTCTTTCTTCTCTGTTGTTGTCAGTATTTAATGACAGAAGCTTTTCTCAAATGACCAGATCCTATGACTCCCTTTCAGACTGAGGCTCTGAAGAGAAGATAGCAAGGTTAAGGGAGGCCAGGCTCATTGACTGCAAATGTTTTATCCAAGTCTAGTAAATTTTGCTAAAGCTGATCTTTCATTTCCCTGCTAACTGGGATATAAACCTGGTTTTCTACAATCTGTATCATCCAAGAGAAGCGAGACAAAAGGGTGAGCCATGTGTCTCACCATTTAGAGTGAATATAATCACTAAATACCTTCATTTTCAGTGCTGTGGTCTGTGTACCTGGTGTCCACATCTCCAGAACTTCCTTTTGATGGGAGTGTTGATGGCAACCTTCTAGTTGCTCCAGAGTCGGGGAGAGGCAGTGGATCAGCGGTATGGAATGAGAACAGATACCATTCCTACACTTTTCATTCCATCCATCTAGGTCAGCCACTTCTTGGCCTCCTCCTTCTGAGCTGCTGGTGCTTCCATTCCCTGAGTCTTGTCAGGGTTTTGTGGTCTGCTCTTGGCTTCTCTCCATCCGGCATGTCATTTCCCAGAAGACTCAAGTCTGTGTCAGTTACCCTTGGTGATGACTCATGTATGCTTTGTCTGCCCCTCTTCTCTTTATTTTTGACATGTGGGGGCTTTTGGAAGATGAGCATGTGTATCAATTGGCAACATTTGATTTATCGTTCCCTTCCAGCTATATTCCCTTTAGTCAAACTGTTTTCTTTTCCCTTCATTTTATTTTTCCTGGTTCTCGAAGTGCTCCAAAGTAGTAACCTTGAACTGCCACCAGTCTGCAAAGTAAACAGCAAAGCTATGGTAGAACTGACTTTCAAGATGGTGGGAGGAGGGCTGGAGCTGTAGCTCAGTGGCAGAGCCCTTGCCTAGCATGTATGAGGCACTGTGTTCAATCCTTAGCACCACATAAAAATAAACAAATAAAATAAAGGCATGCTGTCTATCTACAACTACAATTAAAAAAAAAAAAAAGATTGTGGGAGGAGAGAGAGAAACTGAGAGAGGCAGCTTGACCTCAGCATAGGCTATGGGTGGCAGGGACTCTGGGGTGTCTCCAGGATGGGAGGCAGCTGGGGAGCAACAATTACTTCAGATTAGGATCTGCTCCCGACAGCCTGAGGAAGAAAAGTTGGACCTTGTAGAGATTGCCTGGCCCTGGGCTTGGGCCAGGGAGATTCTCAGAAACTCTAAGCAGATCTTAAGGTAGTTGTGGTCACTATCTAAAAGGCAGGAATGGACTCTCTGTCTACTGCACTAATGTCACAGCTCCCTGGTTTTCCAGCTGTGAAGCCCCTGGGAAACTTGCTTAACTCTCTGAGACCCTGCTTTTTCAACTATAAAATGGGATAATTAGGCATCACTTCCTCTAGGGTTGCTGTGAAAATTAAACCTGTTAACATCACAGAGCATTTAATATGGTCTCAAGTAAGAGCTCAATAAAAAGTGAGGGAGCTAGTATGATACATAGTAGGTGCTCAAAAACCTTTTTTAAAAAAGTAGATGAGTGAAATACATCTAAAGGTAATTGTATAGGAATATCTTTGTCTTTGCATTTTATGATCAGTTTTCTGGCTTGGCCATTAAACTACAGAAGCACTATTTTAATGGTTGCTTTTAGTTGGAATAATTAGCCACACAGCACTGCAATTGAAGAGACATCCACTTCCCAAGCTCTTCCAATAACACCACCAGGTAGACAAATCGTGACTGATTAACCAAGAGCTATGCTTTGTTTGGTCCAATAACAACTCTGCCTCAGGCATGTCTGCACAGTCTTCCAGGGACTCTGACTGATCAGCAAGGAACCAAATGGCTGGTAATTTCTAATTTATAAACACTGCTTGACGTAGGCAGTTGGGCATTCTGCCACACTGCTATGGCCTGAAATGGCCCAACCACTTTTCAGCAATGCTAAAAGCAATTTCAAATGACTTAATAACTCTTTACCTACCTCTCTGCTGGGGTCCGCAGACACCATTGGATAAAGAGGGCCATTGGGTGGCCTCAGGACAAGGGGTTCAGGTTACAGCTTCATGGGGTTTCCAGCTGAACAATGAGTATATTGTGAAAGTCCCATCTGTCAAAGTAATCAAAGGATAAAGAGGGAAATAATACAATTAAACCTTTAAGACACATACATTTATCTTTGGTTTTCAAAACTGATCTCAATTTGGCAAGATGTTCTTTGGCAAAAAAAAAGTTAGGGACTGGCATTCTTTGGATACAAACTGAAATGTGCCTAAAATGCATCTCTGGGTACAAAGACGAGAATAAGAAGAATCAGCTAGTACTATTGACGGGAATAAAAGAATTCTGTCTATTAACCAAGTGTTCTATTAAGACAGATAATTAACTAGCTTAGCTTATGCACCACTTATTTAAAACAAGAAACATATTACTTGCCCATGGCATGAGAAGATTAAATATGAGAAAAGGAAAGAACTGAGATAATCCTTGATGATAAAAGGATGCTATCTTCTTTGGTTGCTCTGACCCCAAGCAGTGTCTCTGCTGGGATCCCAGTTCCCAGATGCTTTCTCTATATGCAGTTCAAAGTCATTTTTTTCCGTCTGCCATTAGACATTTATGCAGCAACTATAGGCAAGTCCCACTGTGTCAGGACAACCATCTTCCCTGAGTCACACTGGGGCCAGACTATCACACTCAGTGATCCATCTTTGGAGTCTGCCTAGGTAGCATACTAGGACCACATCATATTGGTTTTGATTTTTTCACATCTGGTGTTCAGTGCAATGTCAGAAATTATTTCCCTCTCTGAAAGAAATTTTTCTGCCTCTTCTATTTTACACATTCACTTAGACTGAGCTAAACACGACACATTATCTGGGTCCAACAGCCTCTCCTTGTTTCTCTGGTGGATTAATTATTGGGTATTCGGGGCACCTACAACCTTGTCTGGATCTGGAAGGGCATTGAATGGAAGGCAGACATTCAGACATCCCTTAGTAACTCTGAAAGCCATTAGGCTGGTGTCCTTCCTCCAACAAGGTGCCTTAGATCAAGGGCTCATCATCATTTGTCTAGACAAAATCCTATCTGTTTAATGAATCTAACCTACAAGAATATCATATCCATGCAAGAACATCACCCCAGGACCAGTCCAAAGAAGTGCATTCTCACCCTAGTAGAGGCAATTCATGCATGATGAAAGGTCCAGGGATTGAGGGAGGAAGGGAGAAGCTGACACTAGAGGAAACATTCAAATATCAGTTAATAATCAGCAAAATAATACCCATCACTTAATCTGTAGGGTCCTTTTGAGGATAGATAGAATGGATTGCCTGAAAGGTTGGAAGTTTGGAGAACTATCATCGTTGGAGAGTTAGATTAGGACCAAACTTTGAGGCAACCTGAATGTCAACCTAAACTCTAAGGTAGGAGCCAATGAGTGGAATATAGTGTAGCTATTGGACTAGGAAATAGATCATGATATTAAATAATTGGGGAATATATTTTTGTATGTTCCCATTGATTTTCCTACTACTAACCAGATTTTTCTCTAAATCTAACTGAACTAATTTCTGTGGAGGCTTACTCTTTCATATTCTTTCTTTTACCCTTTTATTCAATGTTTCCCCTTTCAAATTTTTGTTTTTCCACATGCAAGAACTCCCATTTCATCTTGCCTTCAGCCCCCTATACTTCTGTCCCCTGCCTGCTAATATTATTCCTACTTATGACCACCACTTTCAGAGTCCTTATTCCAGTTCTCATCCTCCAAACCCAAACTTTCCATCTCATGTTATCCTCACTTTCTTCAAAATGCATCTCATTAGATCATCAGTTCATGTTACTTAAGACTTTCAAATAAATTTTTCTATGACATGTATAAAATTTCTATAGACCCTTAGACATTCTCCTAAAGGAAAAGTTCCAAATTAACACTATTAAAACTTATATCCATCCTAACGCTTTTTACTGTGCCCCACTTTACTCTGAAATTTTATTTCATTCTTATCTCAGACTATTTTCCTTCTTACGACACAGCTATAGTTTGAATAAATTCAGGACATCATTGAAAATGTCTCACCATTTAAAAATGCTCATAACAAAAGCTAGTATAAATGCTTTTGGTAACTTTCTAGCTCTCACAGTATTTTTAAATAATGACTATTGGTGATATTAATTGTCATAGGAAGAATATACAAATTCTATATCTGTAAAACTATGTTTTTCAATACACATTAGCATCATCTCGTGAGACTGATTTCCAATTTCCATTTGTTTACTTAATGCTAAAATCCTGGAACAACTCTCGTGGGATGTGTGCAAAGACAGTGTCTCTGGTCTCTGAAGTCTTTACTGATTTATTAAAATTTATTAGGGAAGGAAAATTACTGTCCTGACAAAGACCCATAACATTTTGTTACATCTGCTTATTTTATTAAAAGAACTCATATTTGAAACAGCAACTCACATTTGATTCAAGATTTTTTGTTCCCTTTATTTTACATAATTACATTATCTAAATGTATTTTCAAATAAGTGTGTAGAGAAGGGTTTTATTTATGCTTTTAGCTTTAATGTTCACGAGGATAGGTGGGTATGTATGTTTTAAAAATTCTTTTATATTTGTTTGACTAAACCTATTTTTGTTTGTGTAACAAAATCAATTTTCTGTTTTGTTTGTATAACAAAATCAATAATCATTTTCTCGTTTCATGTTAAATAGTTCAGATAAAATGCAAAAGCAAGAAATTGCACCTGATGCTTGAAAGTTACTGTTCCTGACAGCCCTTCATCTTTTTTCATGTCCATATTGGCTTTTCTCCCGGCCCATCCATTCCTTAATGTAAGTGTTATAAATTGCTCTAAAGTGTCATAAAGCATAATAAACATAAATCAATATTTCTTGGTTAAAAACTTAGAAATGCTGATCCAGCCCTGGTTGGTTAGAGGTGTCCTGAATCTATCATGTCCCTTGGTTATTTCATCTTACCAGAAGCCATTCCTGGGCTCCAGAATACCTCTTTGTTTTTCCTCTCTGACCCTGGTTCCCTGGACACTTGCAATGACACATCAGGATGGATTGTGGGGAAGATATCATCCAGCAGTCTTAGAAAAAGCCCCATTCTTTTTCCTTTTGGCCTCTGATCCTGGCGAATCTGGGAGAGTGGAGTGACATTCTCAGACAAAGTTAGACCACAAGCTGGCAATATGTCAAGCCTGTCTGAGGTAAATTCCAGTTTGTCATGGGAAAAAAAAAAAAAAGAGTACTCATTTTCTTCTGGGATTTAATGAATTGAGCAAAAACCCTCTCCTTTCCTTCTGGTTTTTGCAAATGTGGCATCTGATCTAAATGAAACACCTGCAGGCAGCTTAATGACAAAATGCACCCATTTGAATTCTGCTATCTTTGGAACTTTTTAGTACCACCATTTGCTGTACCCTTGGATAGAAAGCCATATCTCTCTCCTGGAAATGACTGCTTTGCCCCCACAGCCAACGGGTGCTATTTATGTGGCATTGTTGTTATTTATTCTCATCTCAAAGGGAATGATTGGATGGCTTTGTGGTTTCTCCCAAGAAATTGTAGAGCTATATAGTATGAAATCTGCAAGCTCAGGAGATCATCTTTCTTGAGGAGATTTTCACAGGCGGCCCTTTGGAAAGAAAAGATTGGTAGGGCATCAGAAAAGGTGGTTTTATTAGGCTTTGACTCACAGTCCACTTTTCATAATAATTTTGACCCTGCACATGCAGAGGGCAGTCTGCCTTCTCCTTGGAATGTTACTGTGCTCCAGTCAAAAGCAGACTCTCCCTGACATGAAGAGGCAGCTTTTGCCCTAGGAAGATACTGCTGCTCAGACTGTGTTTCATGGGAATGGAAATAGAGTCTAAGTCTCCATTCTACCAATGATCTCCCTTCCGCTTCTTCCACTTTGATATACTGACATTAGCCATTCATTCCTTTGGATTTGGGAAATTTTTAGATCAATAGAAAAAGAACTGATCTCTGAACATATAAATGATGATCGACTATCCTCATATTAAGAGTAATAGAAATTTTAAAAATATCAGCTATCTTTTTTTTTTTTACTAACAACATTGGCAAAACACAATTTAACATGTCTTTTTTGGTAAAATTTGAGAAAATAGGTACTCTCATAACATGGGCTGGTGGGTATAAGTCTGGTACAAGGGCATTAGAAATAGCTATTAGAATTGCAAACACATATGCCCTTTGGTTTCAGCAATCCTAATTTTGGAACTGGATCCTACAGTAAAAATTCACATATGAATGACAAATATATAAAGTTGTTCATTGCAGAACTATGTAAATACCAAAATTTCAAAACAACTACTAAGGGATTAGTTATATTAACTAGGGCATATCCACACAATGAAATATTATACAGCAGTATAAAAGAAAGGGTCAACTTTCTGTGTGCTGGAAATATTTCTAAGTTATATCTTTAAATAGACAAATGAAGTCATAGAACAGTGTGCATACAGTAATACATACACATATGAAAAAAGAGAAATAAAAATTTATATTTATTCTTGCTTATGATTTGCATAAAGATAGATTGAAGAGATACACAAGAAAGTAATAACAGGGGCTATATGTGGGGAGTGGTAATGGGAATAAGATAGATAGGACTGAGGAGAGAAATAAGAACTCTCAAGTATTTGGCCTTCATTGTTGAACTTTGTAAATGTGTAACCTAACCAAAAGTGTGCTTAACCATAGGCCATATTTTATTTGTCTTGTAAAACATTTATTAAAATTATTTTTAGTTGTAGATGAACACAATAACTTTATTTTATGTATTCATTTTTTATGGGGTGCTGAGAAATGAACCCAGTGCTCCATACATGCTAGGCAAGTGCTCTACCACTGAGACCCAATCTAAGCCCAGTCTTCAAAAACATTTTTATATATGTAGCAAAATTTGCCACTTTTAAGTATTTTGAGTGTATAATTCAGCAGCATTAGTTACATTCATGATAACGTATAACCTTCATCACTATCATTTTCCAAAACTTTTTCATTATCCCAGTCTACCCATTAAGCAATAATTTTCTGTTTTTACTTCACCTCGTCCCCTAGAAGTGCTAATGTACTTTCTTTTTCTGTAGATTTTCTTGTTCTACACATTCCATGTCCCGTGGAATCACATAATATTTACCATTTTGTATTTGGCTAATTTTGCTTCACATAACATCTTCAAGGATCATCCACATTGTAACATATATCAGAACTTCATTTACTTTTATGTTTGAATAATATTCCATTGTATGCGTCTAGAATATTTTGTTCAACTATTCATCTGTCATGAACATCTGATAATTTCCACCTTCCGGAAGTGAAGCATACAAGCATCTGCTTGAGCCTGGTTTTCAGTTCTTTTTGACTATTGACCTAAGAGTGGAACCACTGGGTCAGAAGGTAGCACCACATTTAGTGCTTTTTATGGTAGCTGCACCCATTTATGTTCCTAACTGCAATGTACAGGGTTCAGGTTCCTTTACTTTCTCACCAACACTTGTTATTGTCTGTTATTTTGAGTTTCGTCATCCTAGTGAATGCAAAGTGGTATCTAATTGGAGTTGAGCTATTTAAAATGCTTAAATTATCAAGTCAATAATTGAAGTTATTAAACTATTAATGCTAAATTTAAAAGATTTTTTAATACATGTGTTCTATTTAGCTGTAACACTATTTTATATCTGTTATGAAATCATCAAGTTGGTTGACATGTAGCAGACATGAAGTTGCCGAGGAACTGGAACTGGGCAGCCTAATCCTCTGAGTGCACATGAAAGCCACTTGTGATTACAGTCGTTATTACTGAATATCTACCGAGTACTAACCACTTTATATTATGTTTCTTCTCTTGAAGTTCTCTGGGATAGATTTATTCATTTATTTTTGCAATGCTGGGGAATCAAACCCATAACCACTCATAAACACTCTAGAATTGAATCCCATCCAGCCCCTGGGGGTAGACATTTTATCTGTTTTACAGAGGAAGGAAATGAAGGTCAGTCTTCTGGGTAAAGAATATAGCCAAAGTCAAACTGCTCCATAAATGCAATGCCAAGATTTGAAACAAAATCGGTTTGACCTCTGGACTTGGGCTTTCTTCACCATACCAGGTCACCAAGCCTGTCTTCTTCCTTTTCAATTTGATATTGTGCCTTCCAGGCTAATTTGCATCATTTTCTCCGAAATCTAGGATTTACAAGATGCCTTGCTGAAGAATATAGGGTCTCCTACCAACTTGGCACCTGGGCCTCTCTCCTTTCTGTGGGACCTGTGGATGTCCCAGGTCTCAGACCACAATTTTAAATATACCTGCAACCAAATGGCAGGGTTCTCCATAGGAAGGGGTCATTCATAATTCAGAAGAGATGGGCTGATGGCCCAGCTAGGCAAATTGGCAGTAGGAGAAAGATAAGCGTGCCGAATGGCCAGGGCTTTCCATCCATGATCTGACAGGTAGAATGAATGGTCAACCCCTCCTGTGGACCTCACATTCTGCTCTGGGCATGGTGCCCTCATCTGTGAACAACTGCTGCCAAAATATGACTTGGGGTGGCCTAACCCACTCAAGATTGTCTACTGCAGAGCTAACCAATCACTTCACCAGGTGCACATGTGAGAGCGGCTGTTAGCAAGACTCGGGCAATCAGAAGCACACAGAGAAATGTCAAGCCCTGGAAAATTTATGATCTTGCCAACTGTGCTAAGTTCTTTTCCCAAAGAAACACAAAACAATTTTTCACCACTTTGCTTCAACACGAAGAGCCTTTTAATGGAATATTTTACAATGGATATAGTTCACCTGGAGAGTAGCATGTCAAAACTTAAGCTATTATTCCAAGTTGGATTTGTGTCCATTGAAACAGTGATATTAAAATAATATTTTTTCTTTCTCATTTTGGCCTAATTTATGAAAAACATCTTTATATACTCGTTCAGGAAAAAAAAATTGGTTTTGGTAGACTACAGATTTGAGCTCAAATGAAAGGTCAAGACAATGTGAATATGAATATTCTTTGGAAAGATCTACAATACGTATGCTACACTTTGTCCTCCTCTGAGCCACCTATAGCACTGTGACTGTCAACCAAGCCCAGAATCTCTAAGATCTTGTTCTTGCTTTAAAAAAAAAAAATTAGGTTTTTTTTTTTTTTTTTTAGTCAGGCATGGTGGTGCATGCCTGTAATCCCAGTGGCCTGGGAGGCTGAGGCAGGTGGATCGCAAGTTCAAAACTAGTCATGGCAATTTAGTGAGTCCCTAAGCAACTCAGTGAGACTCTGTCTGTAAATAAAATATAAATAGGGATAGGGATGTGGCTCACTGGTAGAGAGCCCCTGACTTTAATCCCTGGTACCCCCCAAAAAAAGTGTTATTTATATTTTAAAAAGTAAAAGTAAGGGGATGTGGCTCAAGCGGTAGCACGCTCTCCTGGCATGCGTGCGGCCTGGGTTCGATCCTTAGCACCACATACAAGCAAAGATGTTGTGTCCGCCGAAAACTAAAAAATAAATATTAAAAAAATTCTCTCTCTCTCCTCTCTCTAAAAAAAAAAGTAAAATATAAATCTGTTCTCATTGTGACCATTGAATATAGAAAAAGCAAAATGTCCTTAACTCTCTTCATTCTTTGTCTTTCCCCATGGGAATTTTCTATTACCAAGTCAGTGTGAATCTTCCCAGGTTTTTTATAAACAGTTTACATTAGTACGTTGTGATCCAGCTCTTCAATCAAAAACATCTCTTTAACAAATATTTTTTGAGCACCAACTGTTTAGAAGCCATTGTGTTAGGCACAGGGGATATGGAAAGATTAGTTCACAATGTGCTGAACACTTAATTAATGCCAGAAATTCTGCTGAAGGGCTCACCTTTGGTGTTGTATTTAATTGGTACAATAACCCTGAAAAGATGTATTACAATTGTCATTTTATAGTTGGGAAAACTGAAGCACAGATAAGTTAAGTGATAGGTCACATAGATGATAGATGATAGAGCTCTGATTCAAACCAAGGGCACACTGTCTTGGATATAGACCTTGACAAAACAGCATGACCATGTGTTAGAATGATAGTCAGCATTTCTCCAGCATGTGACAGTCATCTCAGGACATTACATACATATATTGGCTTGTTCAATTATCATCACAACATAAATGCAAATTCTTATAAACTCCATCTTACAGATGAGGAAACTGAGACACATTGAGGTTAGTTATTGCATTTAGATTTTACTGGTGGTAAGTGCAGAGCTTAGACTGGAATCCAGACTGTTGGGATCCAAAGCTTCCTCTCTTGATGCCCGCATGATGCTGCCTATTTCAATATTATGTGCATAGATAAAACTTCATGTTTAAACACTATGTAGCTCTTAATCGTGTTTGTCTAGTATTTTTAATAACATTGAAAATGCTTTAGTTATTGTGTAAATAAAATAGTAAATTGAGAATTGTGTATATAGTATAATGCTAATTATATCAAACGTATAGTACAAAATTTCATAAGAAATTAATTTATTTTGGGGGCTGGGGATATAGCTCAGTTGGTATAGTGATTGCATCACATGCAAAAGGCCCTGGGCTCAATCCTCAGAACCACAACACCACAAAAATATAATAATTATTTATTTATTTATTTTGGCTCCAACTGTTTTAAGGGTTTCTTCACCTGCCCCTTTCTATTTCCAGAAAAAAACAAGAAAACTCAATAAGTCTTTGAGTTCTCTTCTCTGAGTAGATAATTTAGGTGCAATGTCAGAAGTTTTCCAATACATATCATACCCACCTTCATGCCACTCCTAAAAGAGATTATGCTCAATGGGTGGGTTTGGAGGTGAGAAGATTAAAATAGAATTAGTGAGCGGTTGTATCAATGTTTCTATCAGTGTGAAGTGCCTGGACTTTGTTCAGGTTCCTCAGTTAATGGTTACCAATTTGTATACCCACAGTGACACCTAGCCCACTGATAATAGGACTTTTGGAGGAACAGTGGAAGTGTGTGGTGGGAGGAGAGAGGAAAAGGAATAAAAATTAAAAATTGTGGGCAGGACCAGGTGAGGTGGTGCAGCTGAGACAGGAGGATCATGAGTTCAAAGCCAGCCACAACAAAAGTGAGGGGCTAAGCAACTCAGTGAGAAATAAGATACAAAATGGAACTGGGGATGTGGCTCAATGGTCAAGTAACCCAGAATTCAATCCCTGGTATCAAAAAAAAAAAAAAAAAGGCTGTGGTCTGGCTGGGCATAGGCACACACATATAACTCCAGTGACTTAGGAGGCTTTGGCAAAAAAATTGAAAGTTTGAAGCCAGCCTCAGTAACTTAGCTAAACTCTGTCTCAAAAAATATGTAAAACAGCGATAGGGATATAGCTCAGTTGGTAGAGTGCTTGTCTTGCATGTACAAGGCCATGGGTTCAATCCCCAGCAACACACACACACACACACACACACACAGTAAAATAAACAAAGAAACAAAAAAGCTGGAGATGTAACTCAGTGGTAAGGCAACCCTAAGTTTAAACCCTAGCAACACACAAGCGTGCGCACGCGTGCACACACACACACACACACATAAAATAAATGCATATACAATTCAATGAATAATAAATTACCCTGGGGACTGGGACCCCATATTTAACGTCCTTATGCTTGGCATTATGAAATTCCACAACTGTGGTAACCAGTCTGAAATGAAGAAAAAGTCCCTTTCTAGAATGTTCTAGACTCCAAAAGACCACATAAAACATTTTGGAAGACATCCCTTCCACCCACCTTCATCTAATATAGAAGTCGATAATGACTGAGATTTTCCTGTGACCCTTCTGGTGGGAACTTAGAGTTAATTTGACTTAAAGACAAAAAGAAGTAAGATGTTCCACAGAGAAAAATACAAGACAACCTCAACAGCTGAGGTCTTCAGATACTAGAATTGTGGGGTGATTTTTTTCTGTGTATTTTTTTATATTTTCAAGTTTTCTGTGACTCTTGCTTGTTACTTACAAAATCATAAAACCAATTACTTTATTTAAACTCTTATTAGTTATATCACTTCACTGTCCATCTGGCTTAGTCATACTTTATTTTCATCTAGACATTTTTACACCGCAAATGTTTGTTACAAGTAGGACAGCTATGATTTTTCTCTAGAATTCAATCCTAGAATTTGCATTTAGATATATGTAAATGAAAACAATTTAGGCCAACACCATTCTATATCCTACTTTAAAAGAATTTTTTAAGTGTTAAGGAAAACTGGATTTTAACAAGTTTGTTCCATGGCACAATTTAAGTCTAGGATCAGAAACACAAATGTGGAAAGGGGCTGGGCCAGAATCATGAATGAACGAAGAAATACCTTAACCAATACTCCTCAGTGATCACTTTTGGCAAGTAATTCAAACTTAAAAAATAAATAAGTAAAAGGAATGTGAGCCAGATATACAGGCCTTCACAAAAAAAGTCCCACAGGTTGCTTTCAGAATAAAAGTAGCCACTTTGCAATTTCTGCTTAAGTCTTGGTTTGCAGTTGTAGTTACGCAGTCCAATGTGAATTGATAGCAGAAATAGACGTACTGTATGAAGTTAATTTTTAAGAAGACTGTGGGGACTGCGGTTTTGACTCAGTGGTGGAGTGCTTGCCTAGCATGCGTGAGGTACTGGGTTCGATTCTCAGCACCACATATAAATAAATGAATAAAATAAAAGTCTATCAACATCTAAAAAAATATTTTAAAGAAAGAAGACTGTGGGAAGTCTATTATAATCATTCATAAAAACTAGTTCTTTTAAAGGATCATCTCAAAACAGATTTACCCTAAAGCAGAACTCTTCAGCACCAGGGCAGTTAGCTTCAGATACAGTTCCTAGGTCCTCCTTGTGTTTGTCTCCTGCTCCTTAGACACTCTGAGAATTCCAGTAACATGATACCAATCCTACCTTCTGTGTCCTATAGTCTCGCCTATAATTTGCCTTTCAGTTTTTGCAAGAACTTTTACCTCCACAGCACTATTTCCCTTGAAGCACACCACTATGTTTTTGAGTTTATGGTCCCATTGTTAAGCTAGCAGAATAAATGCAAACTAGGACCTAATGCTTAGTTTTGCACGATTTCTTCAAGCCTGCCTGCCTACCTCGCAGACATTGTCAAGAGGTATGATGGGCAAATGCTTGCCATTTATGGCTTAAGGCCTGAACCATGTTTCTCTGTCCATCCATGCTAAACCATGTTTCTCTGTCCCTTGGTCATCATCTTCTCTCAATCCATCTCTCCCAATAATAGGAGTGTTCATCCTATTACCATCTTCCTTACCCTCCAACGAATCAGCTTTTTGCCTTTTCATTCTTCACCACTCATATAATTAAGTTCAATGAACACTTATCAAGTAACTACCTCAGGTTAGCGATTTTTCAGGCATACAGGTGAACAAAACGAGATCTTCACGAAGCTATACTTTAGTGAGTATATTAATTTCAAGGGCTGCAATAATAAAGTACCGCAAAAATTTTTATGTTGCCTGAAAGAACAACATAAATTTATTGTCTCATAGTTATGGTGGTTAGAAGTCTGAAAACAAAATGAAGGCTGCGAGGAGAAATCTGTTCTAGACTTCTCTCGTAGCTTTTGCATTCCTTGGCTTATAGATGGTGTTTCTCTGCATCTTTACATCATCTTCCCAGTGTGGTGGTCTGTGTCTGAATTTCCCCATTAAGGATCTATCCTTGACCAATCTGACCTCATCTTAACTAGTTACATCTGCAACAACCTTATTTCCAATAAAGTCAAGTTCTGAAAATGGAGGTGAGCAATTCAACACCTGAATTTTGAGGTAGTTCAATTCTACCCAAAACAGTGGGCAAAATGGGATCAGCTAGAATAAAAACATGAAAAACTGAATACTAATGATAAGACCCAAATGGAGCAAAGCACAATGGAGGAGTATTGCCCTGTGACTGGGGTAAAGTGGGCAGAGGAACCTCATGACTGACGGAAGCTGTCACTTGAACAGCATTGTCAAGGATTCCCCTGACACAGAGTAAAAACTCCCTCCTGTTGCTAAATGTAGGAAAGCTTTACCCTGCTCTGGGCTCTTTAGAGCACACCTTTGACCCATGTCTGAGTTCACCATAGAGGAAAAGGACTCCCCACAGCATAAGCTCTAGATCTAATATCTGGGTGTCAGAGTCTAACTGCACTTATCAGATTTATTAGATAAAATCGCCTGAGGGCGGAAGTACCAAAAAAGTATGAGTAATTAAAACACTGAGCAGCAATATTATTAAAGGTATATTAAAATCAATGACATCCATTTGAAAAGATGTATTTCACAGCCGGTCCTCCACAGTGGGAGATGAGGCTGGGCAGAAACAGGTCAAGCAGGGAGTATTGTTAATGAAGGTCCTCGTGGAAAAGGCTGCCTGAGACAAAATGAGTTAAAATCTTTATTGTGTCTTGACAGCTCACATGAATCTATGATGATGATAAATGTCCTCATTTAGAACTTTTTCTTTTCCTGAGACATTTTACATGTTATCTCCAATTTGCTTTGAATTTCTCAAAAGACATATGTTCTCAGAAGAAAGTCTCTGTTGCTTTTCATTAAGGAAGATCTTATCAGGGTGTTTGCATGTGGCCTCACGTTTGAACTATTAATCTTATGACAGGATATTAAAAAGGGGGGAGGGGGATTCCTTAACAGGTTGAGGGCCATTACACTTGAGAAACAGCTCTCAGCACCCAGCAATAAGAACTGGCCCAGGAACTGCAACTGTGATGATTAATAGGACTTTTCCAAAGCGAACACTCTAGGCAAGAAGGTTGCTCCTTAGGAGGGTGCGCAGTGGACAGTGGAAGTGAAAATGACTTGTGTGCCACTGGGCTGGAACCTCATGCTGCTGGATCATTGATCTGCGGGATCCTGGCAGGGAGCCAGGGAACGTTTTCTAACTCTCAGAGGCTTTAAGGTGTCTCCAGTGGGAAACTGGCTCAAGAGGAGGCTTTAGAGGTAAATGGGGTCTAGCCTATCTAGGCCATGAGACTATGAAAAGCACTTTGACATTTGTCCTGGAGCAATGTCTGGTGGATTTTAAGCAAGGAAATGCATTCAGTGATCCCTTGGTATCTCTGGGGGATTGGATCCAGGCACCCTCCTCTCACACCCATGAATAGGAAAATCTATAGATGTTCTAGTTCCTTATAGAAAATGCTGAAATATTCACATTCTTCTGTGTACTTTAAATTATCTCTAAATTACTTTTAATGCATAAAACAATGCTATGTAAATACTTGTTATACTGTATTATTGAAGAAATAACAAGAAAAAGTTAGGTACAGTTGCAATTGTTTTCCAAATGTTTTTGATTTATGGTTGGCTAAATATAGAGGGCTAGTTGTAGTAATGTTTGTATTTTTTTACAGGTTATTTCAATGACAGCATTGATAACGCTTAAAATAGGGTCAAAAAGCCGTAGAATAAATCTAGCAGATCACTTTGACCTTTCGTGGTCCTATGGAAATGAGAAAAGTATATAAATCTAGAAATCATCCTAGAGGTCAAAGAGAAGAACTTTAGGATAGCCTGGACATGAGTAATGGAGATAAGGGTGATATTAAGAGAGACTCCAAGTTATCAAGGCATGAAAACATACAATAGGAATTCACAGAGACAGGGAGAAACATGGATAGTCCGGAGATGGTAGGGTGGTCACAAGTTGGACTGTAGGCATGGTGGATTTGCAATGCCTATAAAGTGTCTAAGTAGGACCACTAAGATATTGACTACACCCATCTAATGATTATGTGCCATAAAATAGTCTGGCACATGATCTACCCAATACTAACCAGACATCTTTCATTTGTTTTTCTAACTTTCAACATTATTAAAAATATTCAAACATTTCTTTTATCTGGAGAGTAAAGGAAATCCTAGAATTGTATCCAATTTATAAATTAAATGTATTAGAAATGTCCCAACAGTTCCCTTCTCCTTTTTCTATCCAGGAAAAGTGCTGTTGTTTAAAGGAACAGAAATCATATAGATTCAAGGATCTACCAGACCACCAGAAAAGGTAAGACAGCCATGTTGGTGAGAGTCTAGTAAAAATGAGAGTCATCATTAGTAGGGAGTATGTGTTTTCTTGCTATACTTAAACCAGAGTTTTCTATTCTCCAGATTATTTCCATTTGGAGTCTCTGCTCAGGGGAATAGAATGTGGCCACAGGTTTACTCTTCTGCCCAGGTAACTCATGCATCAGGATTATTCACTGGGTACAAGATACGTCTGTTCCATATTCCCTTCAACTAGTTTGAGAAATGACTTAGAGTTTCTCTTAATGTTATTCTGAATTTTTCTATGAAGTGAATGTCAGATATTTTATTTCCATTTTCCTAAAAGAGAGAAAAGGTTGCTAAGGGAAATGCCCAAGCTAATCATAAAGCATTTCCAAAGGGAGGACATATTGGATGAAAATGTTAATTCTTCTCCTGTTTAACAAGCTCTCATGGCAGCTCCAGGGGACAGTAAAATTTATGCTCCTACCAGGACAGCTCTAGAATATGGCAATAGCATGGGATGGAAGATAATTCTGGAAAACATAGTAGTGTCATTGCCAGCTCCCCTGTATTTAACTGAATAGTTTGTCTCTATTGTGCTTAGGAAGTCCAGGGTGAGAGAAGGAATGACCAGGTAAGATTTTTTTTTTTAATTTTCTCATTTCTTGGAAAAGGATGACTTTTTGTGGGGGCTAGAGTGAAGTGGAACTGAGTTTTAAATTTGTAGTTGCCTTTGAAAACTGGATAGTGATAATGTGCTCCTGGGGATGCCATGGGCTGAATGGGACAGCTGGACAGTTAGAGGGATCCCAGAGGCACTTGGAAGGTTAGAGCATTGCAAGCCATCTTCCTGCCTCAAAGAACACAGAAGTCTACAGAACCCACCAGACTTCAGTAACATGAGGTTTATCCCAATCTTTGTTCTTTCTGATCCTCATTTTTTCTCATCAATAACGTGAAATCAACAACCTGTACTGTATAACTTTTCTGTGGAGATTAAGTGAGATGCAAAACACAGAGTTCTAGAGCAGTGCCTGATACCTGCAGGGACTCTTTATGAAATAGATTATTATTATAATTGAGAAGGAAATAAGGTAAAGGCATTAGGGATTATTAGGAAATTATTATAGAACATGTTTTTATTAGTCACTATATATATTAAAGGATTATCATATAAAGAAAATTTTCTATTTATTTATTTATTGGTATAAGGGATTGAACTCAAGGGCACTTAGACACACTGAGCCACATCCCAGCCCTTTTTACTTTGAGACAGGGACTTCCTAAGTTTCCTAGGGCCTCACTAAATTACTGAAGCTGGCTTTGAACATGAGATTCTCCTGCCTCAGCCTCCTGAGTCTCTGAGAGACTGAGGGCATGCACCACCACACCTGGTAAAAGTTTTTTATTTAGAATTACAAATTACAATGTTTCTGCCTCTTATTGTGACATATAATAATATATTAGAATATTCTGTCTTTTACCAGTAAGAACGATGGGTATGTAAGCTGTGCCTAAAAACCTGTGATCATGCTTAATGAAAGATGACAATTTGAAGACTTTTAATATTTCCTGTGTTCAGCAAAAGACTCTGCTAGGCTTTTCTGATTGGATCAAGAGAAATCCCATAGAATATTTTGAGGAAGAAGAGTAGAGACAAGAAAACTAAACCTAATTCAAAATTTGGACATTTATTTTCATTAGAATAAGACAAAATACCCTGAGGAGCCACAGAGTAAATGGTTCTGGATGATAGTCTTGCATGCTGTGCTTCACTTAAGTCACACAAAAAAATGAAAATCTCTTCCTGGAAGCTTCTCATTTTCACTGTCCATGTGGAGAAGCTCTCAGCTTTGATTTAGCCTAAGTGAATTCCTCACCAATTTACAGTCTATTCACATCTACTCTATAATCCTGCAGAAGCTGGAAATGGAACTAGTGCTTGAGAATCTTAGCAGTAAAAATTTCAGTGAAGGTTCTAGAAACTTATATTTGCCCTCTGATGGCTCAGGTTGAAAACACTTCCAGTAGAACTTCTCCATTTCTGCCACATCTATACTGAACTTCATTCTTTTGTTTGTATTTTGATAAGAAATTAAAGATGAATTTTCTCTTTATATAAGAAATTGCTACTTTTTCCTCCTGTAGTCAACCTCCTCATTAGTACAACAACCCAGATTTTTATAGCTGGGCACATTGCCACCCAGCTAGAGATTTAGTTTCCTTATAGCTAAGTAAGGCCAAGTGACTACACTCTTTCCAGTAAGATATAAATGGAAGCGTACCATGATACTTTTGGAAAGTCTTTTTAGAAAAGATGGGTATCATCTCTTGTTTTTTCCTCTTTCTCTTCCTGTTGCTCAAAATGCATGTCCAGTGGTAGGTGCTTCTATAGGCCATTTTGACCCTGAAGTGTCTTTGATTGAAATCAAGAAAAGTAGGGAGATAGGATGGAAGGATTTGGGATGCCAGATACCACAGAACCATTATGACAGCCAGGACCACAATATTAATTACAATGAAAATAATGCTTCCATAGAAGTTAGTCTTTCAAGATGATGGTTCAAGTGAGTTATAATTTCATTTCTCTTTCTCAGAGTAAAGAGTCAGGCTGTGCTACTCAAAAATCATCCAGCAGTCCATACTCAGAGCATTCATGCTTTGAGACTGCATTACGCTTTGCCGTTTAAAACAAGTGGGAAAAAAGAGAATACAGAAAGCACATATCCAAAGACTAAAGGCATCCATAACTTTGTTTACATTCTTTTGATTAGACCATAATAGTTTTTTTGCCAAACCTGAATACTGGAGAAGCCAAGAGGTATAATCTGGCTGGACAATGAGATCCCATTATCCTACAAATTTATTATATAATGGAAGGGTAGAAAACTTACTAGTAATAGGGGAGTAGTCTCTATCAAAACTGCTCATCTTTATAAATTATCCAAATGACAGAAAAATATTATCTTGTTAATATTATCTTTTTTCAATCTACTGCATTTGGGTCTTTGTTACTCATAGCTTAACATAACGGATATACACCTTTTGTAGTTTATTCAGTATACCTTTTATCTGTAAACTGTGAATCTGAATTGCTAGGTAAATGCTAAATTATCTTCCAGTTGTAAAAATCTAAACATCCTTTTATTTCTCTTTTTTAATATCCTTAATGAACAACTTAGAGGGTAAAAAAAAAGCATTCAAAAAATATTTTCTGCAAAAAGCCCTGTGGTATTGTATCATCCACTTCCTCATGGGGGCCCATCATGAGTTGTTGTCTGGAGAAGGTGATGAAAAGGGTAGAGTGGACGAGAATCCATCTTATCAGGAGCTGGAAAGTGTAAGTCCCTCACTGGTACAAGATGTGGACAGAACTGCTACCAAACTTTCCTACCACAGAGAACAATAGCAGTTGGATTACCAAGTTGGAACATCTTTTGTTCAACAACTCTTCATTCTCTCGCCAATTCCAACAAAAGTCAATCCCATAGCATAAAGGACTTGTGTTTCTTGCGAGGCTTTTATTTGCAAATGACTGACAACTTGAGCCAAAAGGGCTTAAGCAGTGTATGGTTAATATATCTAGAGTTATATTTGTTTAGAGAGAAAGAGTTTGGTTCCTGGTTCAAGTGATGTCACCATATTTATTTCTTGGTTCTGCTTCTTCTGAGTTGGTTCCATTTTCAGACTCTATAGACGAAGAGAAGACTCGGGCTTTGAGTAACACAAAAGAAAGAGTCTGCTTCCCCATTCAGTAATACCAGACTTGAGTCTCATTGTCCTGATTCGATAGACTTGGCTTATATCCCTGACACAGACCCAAACACTGTGAACAGGAAGTAGCACAAACAGAATGACATGAACTTGGTCACATAATGTGACCTGTAGACTGAAGTAAAATAAGCCTCATGCCAAGCACATGAGCTGGACATGGGGAAATCAGGACACTATGTTCAAAACAAGAGAGAATAGGCAATGAGCAGCAAAAACAACAGATGAAACTTCTGTTTCCCTTTGTTTTGTACCAAATGTGAAACCTTAAAGAGACATGAATCAACATCTCGTTAAGTTAATGTACCCATTTTTAAATCTAAAATTTCCAAGTGGTGTGTCCCCAGTCAGATTGGAAGACAGGTCGTTGGGGTCCATTGGCTCGAGGCTAATGAGTGAATTTAACCATCCCAACACATCCAATGGGCAGTGGTGGAAGAAGGACCAGTGACTGTAAGAAAAACTCCAATTTAGAAAGAATGGGGGAAGAATGTTGGGAAAAACACACACTGTATCCCAGTGCAGACTATGCCTCCTATCCCATGGCAGGAAAGTCAGTGACTCACTGCTCTGGCAGGTCAGACTCCTTTGGTCCATCAGTCTGGCTGACCTTGGCACTGTTCTCTGAGATGATTGCCATCATCTCTTTTTTTTTCCCCCACAGCTCCTGGTTCCAGTCTGTGGAAGGATCTTCCTTAAGCTTAAAAATGGGTCTTGGAAAGGGTGTCCTTTCAGGGGGCTGCATTTCTTTTGGAGCCCTCTTTGTCTGGAATATATCAAGACCTTAAGAATTATTTTATGTTTTTGTACTGGGTATTGAACCCAGGAGCACTTAACCACTGAGCCACATATCCATCCCTTTTTTGCATTTTATTTAGAGACACAGTCTCACTGAGTTACTAAGTGCCTAGCTAAGTTGCTGGGGTCTGGCTTTGCATCTGAAATCCTCCTGCCTCAGCCTCCTGAGTCTCTGGGATTACAAGTGGATGACTTTAATTTTTGACCAGAAAACTTTATTGACTATCTTCTCACAGCCAATCTCACATTCTAGTTTCACATTTTTGTAATATACCACTCCAGAAACTCATCAATAAATTTAGTATTCATTTACTTGAAAATGATTTTTTTTAAATCACATCAATCTGACTTAAGCAAAAGGGGAATTTATTGATATAGATAAGTGAAAATCCCAGGAATAATGCTGGCTTCAGATAGAATTGGTTATTAGATATGTACCAGCTCCACCTATTGATCTACTTTCACTAGGACTATTGACACTCAGATTCTATATATTGGTAACTGGAAGATTCTGGTTTCTAGGTACCAGAATGATACCTTGGAACTCTTATTCCTCTGAAGCAAATCAAGATATTTTTTTTCTAAGCGAAGTAAGCCAATCCCCCCAAATCCAAGTTTTGAATATTCTCTCTCTGATAAGTAGATGCTGATCCATAATAGGGGGCAGTGTGGGGGAGAATGAAGGAACTTTGATTGGGCAAGGGGGAGGGAGGGAAGGGTGGATATATGAAATCAGGAACAGGAACAATGGTGGAATGAGATGAACATCATTACCCTAGGTACATGTATGACTGCACATATGGTACGACTCTACATCATATGGAACCAGAGAAATGAAAATTTGTGCTACATTTTGGTACAATGAATTGAATTTCATTCTGCTGTCATATATAACTAATCAGAACAAATTTTTTAAAAAATTAAAATAAAAAAGATAGTTTTTTAATAAGGAATGCAGGTAGTATTAAAACAACCTCAACAACAAAAACAACAAAAACCCACCACACAAATATATTTAACATGTGGGTGAAAAACTAGAGACTGTTACTTCTTCACTTTCACTAGGTGAGAGGAAACAGCTAAATCCATATTCCCTGTGTGGGGTACTAAGTCAAATAGAAAATTTATGGTTTAATCTTTGTCTTACCAGACCAGCAGAGGGCGCAGTACAGAAAAATGTACTGCCAAAGACCTTGTATTTATGGCTTTGTTTCTGTGAATAGCCTATGTCCCTGAGAATCCAGAAGGACAAATATTTACATCAGAGTGGCAAGAACAATGATTGGGATGATGATCGCCATGTAGCCTGTCTCCTGACAGGCTGTGATGGTTAATGTGATGTGTCAACTTGGCTAGGCCGTAGCACCCAGATATTTGGTTAAATACCCATTGGGATGATGCTTCAAGATATTTGTAAAGATGAGATTAACATTCAAATCAGTAGACTTTGAGTAAAGCAATTACCATCCATAATGTGGGCATGCTTCATTCACTCAGTTGAAAGTCTTAACAGAAGAAGATTGAGGGTCTTCTAGGAAGAAGAAGTTCTGCCTTCAGACTGTCTTTGAACTTGAGCTGTAACATCAGCTCTTCTCTTGGTCTCCAGCCTACTGGTCTACCCTGCATATTTTAGACCTCCAGCCTCTATAATCATGTGAGTCACTTCCTTAAAATAAAACCCTTTTTCCCCCCCTTTTTCTGCCCGTCCCTCCCTTCTTCTCTACAAGAAGTCATTCTCTGTCTTTGTCCGTCACTCCCCCAACCCCCGACCCTGTGTTCTGTTTTTCTGGATAATTCTAACTTGTCTACTAATGTGAGGGGGCTGCTCATATAATGGGAAGAGCCAACTTAGCCTTTGCTTTAGTTTCACATTGCCACTGTAATAACTTGCCATAAATTTGGTGTCATTAAACAACATACATTTATTATCTTGAGGATTAGAAAGTCAGCAACATGACACAGATTTCACTAGGCTAAAATCTAGGTGTCAGAAGGGCTGCATTTCCTCTGGAGGCTCCTGGGGAGAATCCATCTGGTCCTCTTGCCTTTCCCGGCTGCATTCCTTGGCTTCTTGTCCACTTCTTACATCACTGAAGCCAGCAGCATAGCATCTTTCCATCTTTCTCAGACTCTGACTCATCTACCTCCTGTGATTAGAGTGGACACACACCTAAGTAATTCAGGATACTCTTCCTCAGAATTTTTAATCACATCTGAAAAGTCCCTTTTGTCATGTAAAATGATGTATTCATGGGCTCTAGGTAATCAGGGTGTGGGCATATTAGAAGGAGACATTATTCTGCCTGCCACATACCTTTCAAAGACTGGCATTTTGTGATGCATTCAGTCATCCATTCAACAAGTACTTTCTGGCGCTTGATGTATTATTTTTATTATGACAGGAGACTACTTTGTGCTGTTCTTCAGGCTGGCATTTCAGCTAATAGTCAACAAGACAGGTTTGGTTTTCACACTCATGGAGCTTGCATTTAATAGGATCAAACACAAGATAGATAAGAAAATGCTATTATCTAAATTTGTGTGTGCCTCCAAAACTTATACACTGAAATCTTAGCCCTCAAGGTAATGGTCTTAGAAGGTGGAGACTTTGAGAGGTAGATCTTTTACAAGTGGGCCCATGTCTTTACTAAAGTGTCCTCGGAGAGCTTACTAGTCCTTCCACTGTATGAGGGGCAGTAAGGAAATGTCTGTCTATGAAGAAGTGGGCCTTCACTAAAATTCAACATGTTGGCACCCCGATCTTGGATTTTCCAGCCTTCAGAATAAGAAGAAACAAGTTTCTATTTTGGATAAACTTGCAGTTTACACAAATAGTAGTTTTTATTATAGCCACCTAAATGGACTTTGGAAATAAATGAATAAATAAGGCAAAATTTTAAATAGCAATAAGAATAATCAAAAATAAAATAGAGTAGTGTGATGGAAAGTGATTGGTGGTAGGGTGGAGTAGCTTCTCAAGTGAGGGCTCTTGAGCTGCAATGTGAATTAGAAGAAGTCTCCAACTATGCAAGATCTTGAAAAGAGCATTTCAAAGAAGGAAAACCATTGCACAGGTCTCTAAGTTTGGGACTACTTTAATGTTTGAGAAAGAACAAGACAGTATTGTGCAAGATGGCATCAGATGTAGGTAAAGCCAGACCATGTAGGGCACTGGGGATAGAATTAAGAAAGTTGGATGGGGGAGCCCATCCTTTTCCCCCCCATGTTATGTTCTTTTATAGAAAAGGATATAAATAACATCAAGCCGCCAGGTAAGCTGCTGGTCACCCTTTTCTGGCTGAGAAAAAATTGTCAAGAATTCCCTCTTCAGGCATTGTTCTTGGCAGCAATTTATATATTCATATAGAATGTTTCTTCCACACCAGCAATTGGCCACATCCATACATCTGCAGAATTGACACAGTTAACAAAATTTCTTTGAGCTTATACGTAAATATCTGGATTTGCTGATCATTGTCCAGATGATTTTCGCTGTGGGTATTTGCAAGTACCCATGGAATATTCACAGGAAAAGAGGGGTTTGGTTTAGTTTTCACACTCATTAGATGCATGGTCTCTTAGTCAATAATTGAATATGACTATAAATAAGCTTCTTTTCACTATTCAATAAAAACACAATGCTCCCTACCTCTCTCCACCTCAACCCAACTAGGTTTGGATAAAATCTAATTTAGTGAGGGTTTTTTGTTGTTGTTTTGTTTTTTACTTCTCAGCAGGATAAAGTATCTGTTTCTCAACACAGAAAATGGGTAGAAAAAGAAAAAAGAGCTGAAGGCAAGAAGGGGTGGATTAATTTGGCAATCTTGCCCAGTCATTTAACATGGAAAAAAGTCATAACATTTTCTTTATTAAAATCCAAATTTTCAAATAAAATGGATCCTATGCTATCTAGGAAAGTCAGCCAGAAAAAAAGAAGCTAGTTAAGTAGCAAATTGAAAATCATAATCAGAAAATATCAAAGTAAGCAGAAAGCATCATGGAGGTGGGGGAGGGTAGGAGAATATCACAATAAACTTAGGGCTGACTTGATTGTTGCCAAATATCAATCTATATCTCTGTTTCTATCATTACCCTCTCTATCACCTCATCTCTCTCACTCTATCTCTATCTTCTGTCTGTCACTTTACCTCTATTCTTTCTACCTCTATCCCCTATGCTCTGACTTTATCTATTTACTTCTATCCTATCTCTTTCTCTATCTTCTGTCCTCTATGGCTCTTTCCCTATCATTTCTAGCTCCTTCATAGTTAAATCTCTGTCTTTATCTCTCTCTCTACCTTTAACATCTATATCTCTGTCATCTCTCTGCATCTCAAACTCTACTGTATCTTTAGCTCTATGTATGCTCATATCCATAGCTGAATTCTTCCCTCACATTCTCATCCATTGAAATTTATTTTTATCCTTCCTATGTTCTGAGCAAAAATAAGAAAATACATACTCTTATTGCCTTTTCTTTCTTAAAAAAAAAAAAAAGTTGACTCTTTTGCTTTTGATTCACATGTAGTTTTAAAAAAGCTCCTTGTTGGTTTTCCTCCTCCCTAAATTCATAGTACTTCATATTATAGTTACATTGTAGTTTACTCTCTTTCCCATGAATGGATGTTAAGGTATTTTCTATATATTACCATTATAAATAATGATGCATAGTTTACTTGGATTCTTTGTGGGAATCTATCTTCAGGCAATTCCCCAGAAGCAGGATTGCTGTATCAACAGTAAACACATGTCACCAATTTCCTTTTTTAGGGTACTGTCATTTTGCCTTTGTACAAGTAATTTGTGAGATTGCCTCTTTCTCTGTAGCCTCATTGACAGAGTGAGTTATGAAACTTCTTATTTTTTGTCAACCTGATAAGTAAGAAATTATATCACAGAGTAGATTTAATTATCATTTATCTTATTATGAATAAAGATGAATATTTTTATTATGTTCAAATGTCATTTTTATGTCATAGTTTGAGATTTTTTTCCCTTTTGATGATATATGTAGTCAGGAAATCAGAAATCTATCTGTGATACTTTACATATTTTTTCATAGTATTATTTTCTTTACATTTTGCTTATGATTTCTTTGTCTTACAATTTACTAATATTTTCTTTCTTTGAAGGTGGACTTTGAGTCTGATTAATTATGTGTATAACACACACACACATACACATATACATATGTATGTCTGGAATTTCCTTTGTTAATGGTTTCATGGAATATAATGTTTTTTGGATGAATAACCAATTTCCTCAAACTCTATGTCGAATAGTCTGTACTTTTTCTTCAGTTCTAAAATGACACCTCTGCTTTGTATGAATTTCCCTTTATTTATGGTTCTACTTATGAACTTTGTATCCAGTTCTTTCTTAATATTATATGATATTACATGATATTGCTTTATAATCAGTTTGACGTCTGATAGGAAATCTATGTCTGTTTTCTGATTATTCTTTACTCTGAATGTCAATTTTATAATAAGCTTGTCAAGATTTGTGATACTTGTTGGGATAATATTTGAAATGCTGATCTACTTATGTATATTGAGTCATCCCGTCCATACATATGGCTTATCATTCCATTTATTTAGATTATCTTTCCATGCAATTTTTCCATAAATTAAATGTGTTGCTGTTATTTGTGCTATTTTTTCTTATTGTTAATAGCCAATTATCTTTTTAATAAATTTGAAAAGCAAGAATCATGCCTTTTATTATTTTATTAATATTTCTGGTGCTTTTCTCTTCACATAGATTTGATGTTTCATCTGTTATCACTTTCTTTTTAAGTCTCAAGAATTTTGTTTTAATATTTCTCACAATGGTAATCTATTGACAATGAGTAAATTTGTTCATAATATTCTCTTATTATCATTTTCATATGTATAAATTTTTGAGAAGAGATTCCCTTTCTTGCATACTGATATCGATAACTGTGTCTCCTTTTTTCTTCTTGATCAGTCAGTTCATCTAGAGGTTTGTTAACTCACCTGATCTTTTCAAAGAATTCAGTTTTTCCTTTGATGACTTTCTTTCTTTCTTTCTTTCTTTTTTTTTTAGTATTTTTTGACTTCTGTTTTCTTTCTGTCCTCTATTTACCCTTATTTCCTCTTTTTTTTTTTTTTTTGGCTTAAGATGACAACTTGGATCATTTAAACTTTTCTTACATCTACCAATGCAAGCCTGAAAGCTATGCATTTACCTCTAGGCACTATTAACTGTATTTCACAGCATTTGTTTGTTATGTAGTTATTATCATGCCATTTAGTATAATTTATAATTTTTCTTTTGATTTTTCCTTTTATCCATGAGTTATTTAAAATTTGGTTAGTTCTTTTCTCTTAAATTTTCTTTTTAAAGTTTTCATTTTTGAAGAATATTTTTACTAGAGATAGTATTCGATTTTGATGATCTTTTTTCCCTTTTAGTATTTTAAAAATGTTATTCTGCGGTCTTCTAGTTGGCATTGTTTTTGATGAGAAATCAGTGGCCATTCTTTTTTCTTTTTCTCACTGTTTGTATCTCTTTCTTTTTCTCTGGCTGATTTAAGATTTTCCTTGTATCATTGTTTAATTATGATATGCCTTATGACCTTTACTGTGTTTATTTTTCTTGGAATTCATTGAGCTTCTTGGATTTGTATGTTGATATTTTTCATTAAATATAGAAAGTGTTTGCTCAGTATTTATCCAGATATAATTTCTGACTCTGTGTCCTCCATGAGATCCAATTACAAGTTAGTAAGCCTGCTTCACATTATCCTACTGGGAAGTGAAACTCTGCTTTGTTTGTTTCAACATTTTTTTTTCTCTCTCCTATTTGTTCAGATCATTTTCTCCACATCAAGTTCCCGAATCTTTTCTCTTACAGTATATAATTTGTTTTTAAGCCTACCTATGGCTACTTTTCACTTCAGATATTGTATAGTTCAGCTTTTCCAAATATAAAGTGTACATATTACATTTTTTAAAAAATACAATTTTTATTTCCCTCTTGAGCGCCTTTAAATCTTTGATCGCATGTACAAGATCTCTTTTAATTACAGCAGACAGTTCATTTACTTGCAACTCAACTTGATGTTTTCAAACTTTTTTAAAAAGTGCTTTATTATTATGTGTCTAGAATAGTTTGTACCAAAAATCTGGTTTAGTTCTACATTTAATACATGAGCTTTCTGGTATCTCTACTGGATGCCCAACATATTTAGCAAGCTCACTCCACTTGGGATGATTGATACTTGAACATCTTCCAGTTCCATAGTCCATGAGCTTATATTGTTTTTCAGTTTATCATTACTTTTCTTTCCTCTAAGAGGTTTTTGCTGCTCTGTCTTGTGGTGTTTCACCCTATGTGCAGCATTTACCAGTGTCAAGAGAGACTTTTGCAGATTTCTGGGGTTCTTTCTTTGATTAGTTTTCTTTCTTCCATTTGGTTACATGAATTGTAGCCATGCAATCCTCCCCAAATTCTGATCTGTTTCTTCAATTCAGTAAAACTACTATGTTTTACAGTGTTTCTTCTTCCATGAAACACAGTCTGGAAAGTTCCTGAATGGAGAAACCTGAGGAAATGATTGGATGTATTTCATTTGTTTCCTTTTTTTCAAAAACCAAAGTCTTGCAGTAATTTTTGTCAATGTTAAAAACAAAAGCAGCTATTTCGTATATTCTTTCCACTTTTAAAATTTTTACATCAAAAGGGCTAATCTGGTACAAATTACTCCATTGCAGCCAGTTCTTTGTATAGCATTTAACACCTCAAAGAAATATCAAGTATCACTCTTTTGAGGAGAACTTTGTGAGTCACCAGTAGATCAATCCACCCACCCCATAAAACTTGAATTTACTTTTGTAAATATTCAATAAAAAGATGCTCAGTCTACATTTTATTACCTCCTATAATGGTGAGACCACTGTCTCCCAGGAAGGCCTATATCTCAGTCTGGTAGTAAGTCTTCATCATCAACAAAATTCCATTTTTTTGTCTTTCCACATGTTCCTTGTTTTTACCTCTTTATTCCCTCAAAAAACAGTAATCACAGCATCGTGTTCCCCTAGAACCATCTCTTCTCCAAACTAAACATGCTTATTTTCCTCAACTTATTCCACAAAACTGAACAAATAAGACAGAAAGACAACTGTTTCATTCTTCTCCCTGCCCTTAAATATACGCCCCAAGACTTTTCAAATCAAAGAGAAAATTCCCTTTGAAGTTCTCCTGACTCTTACACTGAACCATATAAGCTTACTCTCATCAATAGATCACTGCCTCAAACAATCTTTGGTGTTAGTGTCTTTAAATTTTCATAGTTCTATGTCAAAAAAAGTCTTTTCCTGGGTGTGGGTGCTAAGTGTGGTGGTACATACCTGTAACCCCAGCAGCTCAGGAGACTGAGGTAGAAGGATCACAGTTTGAAGCCAGCCTCAGCAACTTAGCAAGGCCCTAAACCATTTAGAGAGAACTTGTCTCAAAATTTAAAAAAAAATTAAAAAGGCTGGGGATGTGGCTCACTGATTGAGTGCCCCCTTGGTTCAATCCCTGGTACACCTCCCACCTCACGAATAAAGTCCTTTCCTAGTTCTTTGATCCAGAAAACTTCACTCCTAACCATGCCTTCAAATGTAGCTACAGAACAAGTAGAAAATGGCTTCATTTATTGGAAAGTGGGAGCGAGAAGAGAGGAAAGAAAGTACAATTCTATCGAAGTACATAGTACCATTTCCTAATTTATAACTTTAAGATTGCACATAAAACCTCAGCCCTCTAATAATCAATTCAGACATCTGAAGACCATGGCTAATTTATAGTCCAAATATTATTTGTTGCTTGATCTCATTTTGTTCTAAAATTGAGCTTTCAGCATTTTGTTTTTATTCTAAAATTAGGATTAATCTTAATAAATGTCTTATAGTGAAGTTAATACAAAGTACTGAAAAACACTTTCACCTGCACTTTTCCATTTTTAATAAGAACATGCCTGGGGGCTGTGGGCATCATAGCCTACACCTGACAGTTTGTTTTAATTGGTTTCTAATTCATATCTTTAGGCTATGCCTTATTTCTTTCAATCTCCAAGTCTGTACTAATCTGTATAAGAGCATTAACAGAACATTGTGAAACATAATTCTCACTCATTAAAAAAATGCAGATGCTAAATGTCACACATTTACATTTTGAAATAGTGATTTCCTTCAATCTACTTTGTCTTATTTAACTTTTAAAAAATGATTTCCCAAGGGCTAAAGTGTAGGAAAATCTTGGTAAGTAACTTTACCTTGGGCTTATTATTAATCACAAAGAGATAGCAGTGGTGGCAAAGTGTCTCCTTACTAGCATGTACTGTCTCATATGGCCTGATGGATTCTGTAGCCAAAGAGTGGTAATAATCATTTTTTTGTTGCCTAAGACAAAATGGTAGATGGCTAATACTCACTTTCTCTTCACAGGCTCATTTTTGTGCCCAATTAAACTTGTCTCATAAATTTTCTGTTTCTTTATATGATGATGAAGCTGTAGGAATAGATCAGTGGTGGCATCAGATATTTGGTTGCTCAATGACAATAACCAAGGAGAAGAAACATTTTTCCAGTGACTTATACTAAAAAAGAGGAGGGCAGATTTGATTTTGAGTCTGATAAATTTTTTGCAACCTATTACTTTTTCTTGTCACTCCAAGACACATGGGCTGGAAAAAGATAGGAGATGATCAGGATTTGATCCCAAAGAGAGTATTAGATAGACATTGCTGGCTTTGTCAGTAAAGGGTCAGAATATGAGTAGCAAGAAGTAACCTGCAATTTCAATCATTTAGTCTTTGATTCATTTTCTAATTCTTGCTGAGTGTAGATGACCATAGACCAAAAGGCATTTAGTACTGAATTAAGGTCAAGAGCTCTCTAACTTTATCTTATTTTCATTAACTTCTTTGGCTCCACTCCTCCTCCAGCCTCCTTCCTTCTCTCTTTCTCTCTCTCTCTCCTCTCTTTCCAATACACGAAACTACAGTGCTCTCCTGGTTGGTCCAAACATAATACAAAAGACAGGTGCTAGGAATGTAAAAATAAATGTCAAATTTCCTGCCTCGAAGGAGTTCACAGGCAAGACAATAATATGAAGAATTTTTTTTAAAAAAGAGTTTAATAAGGATTAAGACCAAGGTGTGCCAGGTCCAAAACTAAATATTAGTAGGTCAGAGACAACTTCCTGAAAGAGTCAACACATGAATGAAATTTCTACAGATTAGCAGTTAGCTAGACAATAGCCATGTAGGGGGGCAAAAAAAAAAAAAAAAGAACATTCAGAATGAGAGGGAAAGGAGGCATCAGGTGTCTTTGTGTAGAAGTCTGGAGGAGTGTGAAGGCCCCAGGTAATGACAATAGTGCAGTGAGGTGGGGACAATGGGCATTTGTATCTAGAATCTCTGTTTCTATTAGTATCAACCAGTAGTCCAAATTAAAGGCCTCCCTTTACATTTGTCTTAGAATTATGACCTCAGAATTACCTCTGAGGTGTACCTTCTCTATCCTCACTATCACTGCCTCAGGTCTCCTCTGTACTGTTACAAAAAACTTCCACTAGGTTTCCACATCTCCAGGTGGTTCCCACTCCATTCCAATCTCCATAGGAAGCACAGATAATATCTTTCTATCTGTAAAAAAAAAAAAGAAGGAAAGGAATCAGAAGTTTTGTGCTAACTACAGATATATTAAAAAAAATATATATATATATATATATATATATATATATATATACACACACACATATGGAGAGAGAGAGAGAGAGAGAGAGAGAGAGAGAGAGGAGATAGGTAGATATATATTTATATCTAGGTATATATATATATATATATATATATATAGTCCACCCAGTTGAGCCCAGCACAACCTATCAAACTACAGTCCAGTCACTCCCACATTCTAGAAGTGACTACATCTTTTTACAACTCTAGTACTTTGGAGTGTTCCCTGAGATTTGATTTGAATGTATAATTCCTTTTCCTTCTAGGCAAACACTTACCTATCCATGAATGGATAAAAGGTTCAGCTCAAATGCTGCTTTTCCATGGCTTTCCCAATGAAATTGGTCACTATACTATTTCTCTTCTCTTTTTTAGTCTGTTATCAAAATTCTATTAAATATATTGTATGGTGATTACATTTTCATTTCTACCAATAGATTATGAGGTTGCAGCCATATGCAATTTTCTTTCTTTCTTTCTTTCTTTCTTTCTTTCTTTTTTTTTTTTTTTTTTTTT
>NW_025999968.1:37997492-38015264 GCF_001458135.2 Marmota marmota marmota | reverse complement strand
TTTTTTTTTTTTTTTTTTTTTTTTTTTTTTTTTTTTTTTTTTTTTTGGTACTGGGAGTGAACTCCAGAGGTTCTAAACCACTGAGCCACATCCCCAGCCTTATTTTGTATTTTATTTAGAGATAGGGTCTCACTGAGTTGCTTAGCACCTCGCTTTTGCTGAGGCTGGCTTTGAACTTGTGATCCTCCTATCTCAGCCTCCCAAATTGCTGGGATTATTGGCATGCTCCAACCTGCCCAGTGAAATGGCAATTTTTGATTCTTGGTGCCAACCATTCTCTCTGGGATTTGAAGAATGTACTGTGTGAAATAGTGAAAGGTCCATGTTCAAATTCCTTGGATATGTAAAGATTACCTTATGTGGAAAAAGAGTTTTTGTAGATGTAATTAAATTAAAGCCCTTTTTATGAGGGGGTCACCAAGTGGATCTTAAATCCAAAAACAACTGTTCTTATAAGAGCAAGGCAGAGGGACATTTGACAGAGGAAAAAAGAGAAGAAGGCAATGTGATCATAAAGGTAGATATAATGATGGGGTTGTAGTTCAAGAGGTTGCCAGAAACTGGAAGAGACAAAGAAAGAATCCTTTGCTAGATCCTCCAGAGGAAGTGAAGCCCTGGAAATACCTTGATTTGAGTCTGTTGATCACCAAAACTGACAAGATTAGACTTCTTTCATTTTGCGCTATCCAGTTTGTGGTGGTTTTGTTACAGTATCCTCAGGAAAATAATAGAGGCCAAAAGATGGTTACTATCACTATTATTATCATTAATAGACTACAGACTCATAATCATGTAAAATTTGTAAGTTACATTGCCATTTCCTTTTATGTCATCTATAAATATAAAATAAGATTCAACTCTATCATTTCATTCATTCATTCATTCATTCACTCGGAACTATTAAGTTTTGATCTTTTCCTATGTGCTAAGTACTGTGCTTAGGCTTTGAATGAATTAACTACCCCAATACTCACAATAACCTTCTCAGGGAAAAATAATTACTACAATTTTGCAGATGAGTACTCAGAGACTTAAACATTTTAAATAATTTGTTCAAAGTCATGAAAAAGTGACTGAGTCAGAATCTAGAAGAGATCTTCCTGAACCTATATGTGCCCTTTACCTGGGTTATCCATACCATATGATTTTTAAATATACAGCCCAAATTAGATATTTGGCAATATGAACAGTATTTATTTTAGTGATTCTTCCTTTGCCAAAGCTCAGAAGTTAGATGTCTACTAAATAGATATCCTTAGATAATTTCACATGGGATGAAATAAAAAAGACCCGAATTCACAGTTTTTATTGCAAAAGTTGCTTAGCTTCATTTCTAAGATGAATATCATTTGCCTGAAATTTCATTCTTTTCATCTAAAAATAATAAAAGATCTCACTCTGGTAGTTTTCTATTAATGGTTTAATTATAAGGATCTACCTGAACCAAAGTAATAATGGGATTCACCTCAATTAAAGAGAAGAAAATCTTAGCTTTCACTCAAAAACACAACTTTGTTCTATAAGAAAATATTTTTTTCATCAACTACCTTAATATTTTCTTGGGTTACTTCAATTACATTTTTTTTTCATTCTAATCTCAAGTTCTCAGAGACTGAAAGACATAATTTTGTTATCATATTTTATTTAAGTGGATCATGTTTATGGATAAGTTGGTTGTAGAAACAAAAGGATTATCTGATCTATTAAATAAAGGATATAATCTCAAGTCATTAAAGCTTCTATTAGAATAGATGTGAAAGCAATTATAGAGTCCAGGCAGGGCTGAGGTAGAGATGGCAAAGGCTATCGATTTCTCACAAGTTTTCCACCAAAAACATGAAGCTCTTACACAAATATACAAATACCATCAACTCCAAGTAATTGCATTATTTAAGTCTGTCTTGGATTTAAGCCAAGACACTTGTTAGTTTTCTTGTTTAAGATCAGTGTTTCATAAATAAAACCATGTTTATGCTAAGACAAAACCTAAATTAACTCTGTCACTACAGAGCTGAACATTTCTACAAAACCACCTTGATCTTATTTTTCAGGAAATAACAGATATAAAAGATTATTTGCAGAGTTCTAGCTTCATACTTCTCAGAACCCAGTTATGAATGCCTGCCAACATGGTGCTAGGAAAGAGCACTGGACTATTCAGAGGTGGGCACTCATCCTGTCTTTCATTACTAATTGCAGGAACTTGGATAAGACACCACATCCTCTAGGCTTTGATGAACAAGGTGGGGTGTCACTAAGATAAGTTTTAGCCTTAAAAATTTGTCATTCTCATTTTATAAAAGGGATTTAGGTAACAAACTTATTTTGCTCCATCCATGATCAGATGACACCCATTCACAGAGCAATTTTTCAGGAAATTTTTAGCTTCATGTTTCATAGATAGAACTTTGGCTCTGCCTCATCTAGTTATTTCACAAAAGGATGGGTTTGACATATATTTTGGAGGTTATATTGACAAGATTTGGTGGTGATATAAATGTGAGAATAAAATGCTTGTACCTGGCATAATCTATCAGGGTGGATACAGAAATGAGAAACACTGAAGGTGAACTGTATTAGAGGGGAGGATCAAAAATTTAGTTCTGGGCAATTTAGGTTTGGGATCCTTCAAAGAACCAAGTACATATGAAGTTAAGTATGTAAATCTAGAGTTTAAAATAAAGGTCAAATAATGAGAGAGAAAGACCAAAGTTGTCAGCATCTAAATGATATTTTTAAACCAGAAGTACCAATGAAACTTATTAGGGAGAGAGTATGGATTGTGAAGACAAGGGATTGTGGACTAAGTCCTAAGAAAGTCCCACATTTAGAGTTCTGGGAACGGAGGATGAATATGCAAAGAACCAGAGAAGTAGCCAGAAAAACAGGAAAAATCAGGCCAGCATGGTGGAATAGAAGCTGATGCCAGTTTAGCAAGAAGAGCTTAGTCAACTGGGCAGAATCTCATGAACAGATGGGGCAGAAGTCAAGGGGTCAAGATGGAGGGGTAAATTTATTTTCTATCATACCTTTTTTTTCCTTTTTCTTTTTCTTTGGGTGGGTGAGGTAGGATGGTAGGCCTGGTAAATGCTAGGCAAACACTCTACTACGATATCCCCAGTCCTTTTTAGATTTTATTTTATTCTTGAGATAGGGAACTACATACCCAGACTTTTTGATGTTTTATTTTTGAGAGGGGATCATGCTAATTTGCCCAGGCTAGCTTCTAACTTGTGATATTCCTTCCTCAGTTTCTTGAATAACTAGGATTATAGGTATGCACATTCTATCATAACTTTTTCATTCAAGCACATACATAGACAAATACACAGGCTCAATAACAAGATAAATATTTCCATGTTTATAAATGGAAGTTAATGCAAAGTGATTAGTGGGGCTACAATCATGAGTAGGCAATTGGGCTGCAATGTCTATCGAAATAGTCTGGGGATTTGGAAAGCAGATCAGGCTCACTTAACTCAGGAGCAAGAATGGTTTTAAAAATACTGCTATCATTGGGAGTATGACATATCATGCATTAATGTAGGATTGCACAAGGACACAACTATTCATGTGACTAAAACTTAAACCAGCATCTTACTGTGGGGTGGAAAAAATAGTCTCCCTGTAAAACTGTGTTCTGGACTGACTTTCAGGCATTGGATAGATTTCTAAATATTGGAGGGCTCAACATTTCTTCCAGTTTCATATACCCTTTGATGACACAGTCTATACTTACGTTTTAAAATACCATCCATATCCTGATGGCCCCTAAATTTAAATTTCTAGCTTTAACCTGTACAGTAAACATAGTTCATTGACTACTTGATATCTCCACTTGGATATTCCAAAATGCAGCTCCTAATTTCACCCTCAATTCTCACTCTTCTCATAGTCTTCCTCACTAACCACCTCTCATTAACTCCACAGTGACCGATCTCTGACTTGAGAGTGGTCAATTCCATGGTGGTCCCCATGGTTGGTCTTCTGCCTTTGTATTATCTAATCTCATTTTGAAAACTCAAGTGGGTCTTTATCAGTCATTTTATATTACTCTGTTACTCAAAATATGTTTTTAAAAAAAAAACTTTCCATCTCTCCAGAGTGAAAGCCAGTCTTTACAATGTTCCTCACAATCTGCTGCCTCTTTCCTCTTTTGGTCAACCCTTCGCTTGCTCACCCCACCCGGTCCCACTGGCATCTGTTGTTCCTTGAACAGGAACACACGTGCTTCTTTTGCAGGAGTTGCATTAACTTTTCTCTCTGACTAGACTGTTCTTTCCCTAAGAAGCCACAGAGTTTCCCCTCTCACCTCCTTTAATCTTTTCTCAAACACTATCTTTCAGTGTAGCTTTCTCTGATCATTTTATTAGAAATAGCAAGCCCTATCAGAGACATGCCCTTCCTCCCTTCCTTACCTTAATTTTTTTCCATAGAATTTTCCATTACTTAATAGCTATTATGAGCATACATTTAGTTGTATATGGTCTCTTCATTGCCAGAGAACATACTTCATTTTTGTTTTTTTAAATGTTGAATCTGTACCTCACTGTTATATTTCCAGTACCTAGGACCCTGCCAGCTACTACATTCTCTATAAATAATTGTTCAGGGAAAAAATGAGGCAAGAATCAATGGAGATAAAAAGGAAAACAAAAACAAAAAATCTTACCCACTGAAAAGGAGCCTGTGAATCAGAATTGCAATGCATTTGAAAACATTTTCTGTTAAGACAACCAAATCAACATGGAAAAGATGGCTATGTCTCAAAAATTTGCTGTTGAGAGGAAAAGAAGCAAAATTCCTAAGGATAGTTAGTGTATTATATCATTTAGGTCAAGTTTGACAACATAAAGCATGAGTCTATAAATTGGTTACAGATCATACATATATAGTAATACTACAAAAACTTGAATGGAAATGATAGGTGGAAAAAAACAATGTTACCTATAGCAACGAAGAGAGAAGTTTGAGTTTCTGAACAAGCATACAGGGTTTCGAGTTTGCTCAGAAAGCATTGGTAAGAGTCTGAATAGAGTGAGGACCTGTGAAATCTCAGTGAATATGCCCAGGAGAGAAGGAGTTAGGGTAGATGTATAGTGAGAGGAGTGAGATTGATAAGATGGAAGAAAGATTGACCATTTGAGTTGATGGGTAGAAGTTATCGATGACTCTTAGGATTTTCTGAAATTCTTCATCCCTAAATGGTTTCACAAATTTTTGCACATGGCATAGCAAAACCGGTTTCTTAGTAAGTAATCACACGAATGTACATTTCTCCCAGGCCTAGTAATCCACTTCTCTGCCTAAGTTGTAAGGAAATTTTTAGCAGTTGAACATATACGTGGAGAGTGCATCACCTGTGTCTTGGTGATGAGTCTAGCCTTTTGGTCCAAAATCTTTATTCCTCTATAGGAAGTTGGTTACTAGAGTTTTCAATATTCTTTCTAGCTTGAGGGCAAAAGCTGTTCACTCCAATGACATGGTTGAAATGACTTTTGGAGCTGGTCAGAGGTCCGACCCCTTTATCCATGAGTTATACCTAGCTTCCTGTGTTAGTTATTGAGAAATCAGTTAAGCTCCACTACTCAACCACCTCCAAGCTCAAAGTGAATGAATATTTTGCGGAAAGGGCACATTGGGGTAACTGTTTTTTGGTCTAGGAGAGTCATTCCATTCTTAGTAAACATTTTCCAAAAGTAGCAACTTTTAAAGAAAACATAAAATCATACATTAAAAAGGACTTGGTGGTGACTATGATAAAAAATGTTACCATTATCATAGCAATGTGAAGGAAAGAACCATGCAGAGCAGTTACTGGACTTTTTCAAGCTTATTGCCTCACCAGCCACGAGAACACCTAGCCCCCCATCACTGTTGAGGGAGCCTTGCTTTGCCTGTGGAGAGAAGGGAGATGTCTTGAGTTGCCCACCAGTAGTAACTACTTCATGAACAAAAAGTCCTACTACATCTTCATGGCTTTTCTTTCTTCATTTGGAAGAACCGTCCTCTTTGTATTTCCCAAAGCAATCCTATCCATCCTCCAAACACCAATATATAAATGCCTTAAACCTTCCCTAATTTCCCCAGACCAAAGTGGCTTTTCTCTCTTCTGAGTTCAAATATTCTTTGCCCCTCTGGGTTAATATAATATTTTCTTTTCATAGGATTTTCCTTCCTTATCAAACTGTCAATTCCTTCCCCATCAGGAACAAAGTCTCATCCTCTTTGTTCTTAGGAAAATGTCCTATGTAAGAAGTTAGTAACTCTTGAATTGAAATATAATGCTTACTGGTGATGTGGAAATTAGTGACTCTTACTAAGTTTTGTGGTTCTCCTGTCCTTCCAGACAAATATTTTGTTGAAGTTAGGTGTGCCCATGTGACTTGCTTGGGGCAAAAAAATGAGATTGGGAATGAAAGCGTGTGTCACTTCTGGCCTGAAGCATCTAAGAGCGGATGTGCATTTCCACACTGTCTCCTTGCTGTGGAAGCCCGTGCAGCTGTGGAAGGGCTTCATGAGTGAAGCAGTTCGCAATGCTGAGAATCTACACTGACCACAGTTGCCCTGGAGAGTTGCCCAAACCCAGGGAGCACTTTGTGTGAACCAAAAATTAACTTGCTGAATTAAGCCAGTGAGATTTACAGGTTGTTTGTTACCACAGCATAAACCCACCATATCCTCAGGTGCCCAGCATACAATGGATAGGGAATTGATTAGAGTGAGAAATCTGCAGATCCGGGATTTGCCTCTTTAAAGCAACAGAAATTTGGAGGTGTATGAAAATATTTTACAGGTTAATTTCTTCTTCTGTAAAATGGTTGCAACTACTCCCTGCCTTGTTGAGGTTACTAAAGGTTACAGATAAGTGTAAGTATTTATCATAAAGTATGCACTCAACAATACTACCTATATATTTATGCATTTATGTATCACCTAGCACAATGCCAAGAAAATACCAGGGCTGAATAAAGTTGGCTGGTTACTCTGAATGTTTACAGTAGAATACTTATAGATTATAGAATGAGAGACTTAGAGAAGTACTCAAGAGACCATTTCCAAATTAACAAAGAATGAAAACAAAGTCTTGAGTATAAAGTTGACCGTGACATTTAGAGAATCCAAAGGGTAATGTGCTCTTAAATAATGAACTATACTTGAACAATATCTCCAATGTTTTGGTCCCAACCCTTTGACATATGCCACATACCAGACCTCCTTGTTCTCACTGCCTAGTTCCTAAACAATTGTTCTGTAATTAACCTCAGAAAGCTCCCACCCTTCATTTTTACTCTCCTTGTATCCTTTGTAATATAATATTTAGCTAGTCCAGGGTCTTGGCTTGAGTCAGCCTCTCAGGTTTTGATTTTTTAGACTCATTATAGACTGGCAAAATGCCAAGATCATCAACATTAGCAATTTCTATTTAGTAGAAAATTAATTATTCTACTTAATAAAATTCATGGGTTTCTTTCTTTCTTTCTTTCTTTCTTTTCTTTTCTTTTCTTTTTTTTTTTTTTGACTGCTATTGCTATTTGCCTAACAAAGATTTGAGATTTAAAAACCCTCATTTAAAAAATGGCATTTTGTTTTAAAGTTTAACTAAATTAAACTAGGTTGTAAAGATTTAAAGACTGCTTTGGAAGACTTGATGTTGTCAGAGAGAGATCACAGGCTTTGGAATGGAAGAGAATCTGAATTAGAGCTTCTCTGCTTGATAGCTGTTTATTTTTGAGTAAGTCTTGCTTTTTCAAACCTTTCTGTCTTGCTTATCTGTTAAGTTCAAATTGTAGTAATAATAGTAATAAGAAGAAGAAGAAGAAAAGAAGAAGCACATCTTGACTTGTAATATTAAAATGAAATAATCTATGTAAAGCCTCATAGCAGAATGCCTACTGTGTAGTAAGCACTGAAAAAAAAATGTGCCATCATGTAAATGGGATAATAGAGAGACCTAAGTAGATATACTTGAACTTGGAGAAGGAGCTTGAATGAGCACTTTTACACAGAAAGAATAGGGAAAGGTGACTTCTGTGATATAGATTTTAGGCACACCAGGAAGGCAGAGGAGAAAAAAAGCAATGAATACAGAAAGAGAGAACTTTAGCTCTCAGAAAACCAAATAGAGAAACCAACATTGAAATGGAGGATTTAATATTTCATCTGAACTCTGAAATATGGACCCAACTTGGAGAGACGATGACATTAGGTGGGTGGTGGAAGGTGCAGCATGAGCTATTATATAAGAATAACAGGGTTTTTTTCATGTATGAGAAAGAATGATGATACACTGATTTATGCTGAAGTTTTTCCTTAGGGACCAACATAAAAAATTGGAGAGAAGAGTTAAATACATTTAGGGAAGTTTTGAAATATGCAAAGTACTTAACACTTTACCTGAAGGAAATATGGAGCCCTTTCAGGACAGTGACATGATGGAATTGTGCTTATATATGATTTTTCTGTGACTATTGTGAATACAAGATGATGCCGTTTGTAGAAAACATTGGGACACAGCAGTTTGTTACGAGATTATGAGAGTACTACTGATGGGGAGATGGAGATTTAGAATAGTGGCAAATGTGAATGGAGAATAAATGGTGATCCCTAGAGTCAGTCTCAAGAAAGCAGTTAAAGGGGTGGATAGAGGCTTCCAAATGAAAACTTAGAAAAAAATTGGGCTGGGGATGTGGCTCAAGCAGTAGCGCGCTCGCCTGGCATGTGTGCGGCCCGGGTTCGATCCTCAGCACCACATACAAAGAAAGATGTTGTGTCCGCCGAGAACTAAAATAAATAAATATTTAAAAAAAAAAAAAAAGAAAAAATAACAATCATGAATGACTTAGATGAACATTTGTGCATCACACTCAGAAAGTTCATCGCATTCACCAAGGAAATCTGAAAACTTTCTTTTGTGAAGCACTCATTGAAATCCGAGTTATGAATGAGATTGATCAAAATTCTATATTATTTTTAAGATGTTCTTGGTGTGAAGCAGCTTATTGGAGAAGACAAATTGTAAATATCAATGGCAGTGTGCTTTGCCTGTCATCTTAACAGACCTATGGATCTAAAGTAGAAGACCTAGCCAGGAGTGGTGGCTCACGGCCTATAAATCCCGACAACTCTGGAGGCTGGGCAGGGGAATTGCAAGTTCAAGACCAACCTTAGCAATTTAATGAAGCCCTTCACAACTCAGCAACACCTTTTTCAAAATAAAACGGACTGGCAATGTGGCACAATGGTACAATACCTGGTTCTAAAAAAATGTTATAAAAATTTTTTTTAAGTAGAAGCAGGATACCTTGTAATTTATTTCTACTTTATTCACTTTTTGCACCATGGAGTCAGACTCATAAAAGATCCTAGACAAGTTCCTGCTCTCCTCTAAATATGGACATAGCTTCAGCAGAAAGAAAGGGCTACTAGGTGAATTATCCAAAGATCTGAAAATTCCTCCTGTGATTGGCTTTCATCCCTTGTGCTTATCTGACCCCACTCTTTTCCTTTTATCAGTGCTGGTTTATTTATCAATTCTTCCTTTGTTACCCAAAATGCCACAAGAAAAGAGAAAAAATGAACTAAATTAAGCAGGAGCTAAGTGGAAAACTGTGCACATAAAATTATATCTTTTAGCACAATCTTAAAAAAAAAAAAAGAAAAAAAATTGCAACAAGAGAACAGACCTGGAGAGATCATTTATAGAGTCCATTCAAATGGCTTCAGCTAAAGAAGTGGTTCTCAATACTGAATGCATAGGAGAATTACATGGGAACTGCCCAAAAATACCAATTCCAAGATCCCATCCCCTGATTCTATGGTGTGGGGGCAGTGTGGGGAGGTCTCCCCAGAAATCTGTGTGTTTTGCATCCTCCCCAGGAGATTAAAATATTCACCCATGGTTGAGAAACATTCTTCTGCACATAGCCTGACTGCTTATTAGGGCCACCTGGGAAGCCTATATGCTAGTGGCTGGTTTTAACCCCCCAAAGAGACTATCAAGTGGTGTTGTGTAGAACCTGTATATGTTTGGTATATTTAAAATCTCTTTGGCTGATTCTTTTATGAAGCCAGTTTGAGAATCAATGAGCACATCAGGGCTCTGCAGCATCAATACCTTGAAAAGGTTGTGAACACAAAAATTGTTGGCCCCATTCGCAGAGATCTGATTCACTAGGTGTGAGATGGACAAGAGAACGTTCCTATCAAACAAGTTCTTCCATTAGGTGGATACTGCCAGTGTGGGGACTATACTTTGAGAACCACTAGAGTAAAATTCATTTATATTTAAAATATTTCCAGCCAGGAGCGGTGGCGCATGCCTGAAATCCCATCTATTTGGGAGACTGAGGCAGGAGGATTGCACGTTCAAATGCCAGCCTCAGCAAAAGCAAGGCACTAAGCAACTCAGTGAGACCTTGTCTCTAATAAAATACAAAATTGGTCTGGGGATGTGGCTCAGTGGTTGAGTGTCTCTGAGTTCAATCCCTGGTACCCCCCAATCAATCAGTCAATCAAAAAAAAAAAAAAAAAAAAAAAAATATATATATATATATATATATATCCAAACCAGAAGATTAAACTTGTTTATAAATATCCTCCAATACTTTAGCCTCACCTTAATATGATTCAATTTTTTTCCTTAGCAGTTGTGATATATTCAAGTTTTAGTTATTTGAAGTTGAGAGGAGTAGTAGATCTACATTAATGCTACTAGTTACTAATTAATCCCTTCACTTTCTGCTGCTCTCCTTCCAAAAGTGATTTTTTTTGTTTGTAATTTCAGTTCAGAAGAAATATAAGCAAATGGTTGCTAAAGATTCATAATTTAATTTTCTGCTACTAAGGGTTCAGGTCCACTGACCTGCAGTGATTATTAAAAATTATATAAACACAAAAGATGAGGAGACATTAATAAGACACTATTGTAGATATTATATAATAAAACTAAAGTTAAGGTCACATTGACCCATAGTGTTAAGAGAACACCATCTACTAAGCACAAAAGAAAACAAATTGTCACATTTTATTCTTTCAGCGGTTGTAAATGAACGAAGATATTTTAAGGAATAGGATTAATAACACATTAAAATAACTGGGAAGAAAGGCTGATAAGTAAAGATGTACTGTAATTCAAACCCAGAGTGAAAAATGGCTCTTCTCCTTTGATTCTGCTTCTTTTTAATTACAGAATTAACACTTCCTCTCTCTACTGTCTACCATCTCCTACAGAGACCCAGCCAGTTCTAAACAGACCAAACCTACAGAAATGATTCATGCTTTCTGCTTCCATTTTTTTCTCCCCAGCTTAGTTCTTCCTGAAAATATAAGAAAGTAGCTGAACCGTTGACTGGTAAAATGACTTCCAAGCGTCAGGCATCAGTCACACCACAATCACTGTATTATTCTATTTTAGTTTCTCTCAACCATGGTCAACTTTCTGCAAGGGAAACAAACCAGGGAGAGCTTAGGAGCATGGCTTTAAGCAGCGGTCAAATGGAATTCTTTACCAGGAAGCAGATTGCCATTGCTAGATGAGGACGCTCAATTCACCAAAAGTTTAAATGAAAACAGAACAGAGAGAGAGAGAGATTTAAAAAAAAAAAAAAATTGGAAAAACATAAAAATTAACTGCTCTAGATTTTTAAAGAGACTTTATTCAGGGAAATCAAAATGTTGACAGTGAACTAACTTGGAGGGTTATTTCAGCAAGGACAATATGATTGACAGCTTTCAAATTAATGCACATATCCTAGAAGACATGGATTAGAAGGTGGGCATTGTGCTAAGTCTGCTGTCTACCTAAAAGTGCAATTTATTTTGTCTTTAAATCAAGGTCAGATTAATAAATGAGGGTGTTTTCATCCCTAAACACACTTCTATCATTATGCTTAATTAATCATCAGTCTCTTACATTGAGTTACTTGGGATGTGATGAGAGAAATTGAAAAAAAAAATTAAAAGAATAAATACTAATGAGTAAATGCAAGAAAATTTAAATGTAAGTGAAAGATTTTACAAGATGCCTTATAGATAAAATGATAGTAATTGGACTACTCCACAATAGTACAAAACATTTGTATTTTCAAATCAATTATGTTATCATTAAAAATTACCATATAATGATAGACTACATCATTGCTTTCATTTGACAGATGTATAAATTGAGCCAAGGAAAACTTAAATATCTGCTAAATTCTTACAGCTTGTTGGTAAGAAAACTGAGACTTGCAAGCGCATATTTCAACCCTAGTATTAGTCACTTCTTCTCCAAAGATTGTGTCACAATATGAGAAATAAGCAGAAAGCTGGAAATACTACCCTGTATTTTATAATTATTTTTTCCAACTGGTAATTAAATTAAAATTTTCCAACTGGTAATTAAATTAAATTAAAAAAAAAACAACAAATGGAGATAAAGCATATAAAGAATTGGCTAAATGCTAAGTTGTGGAGCCACTTTGGAAAGGAGTCTGGTAGTCCAGTTTCTCAAAAGTATAAATGTAACATGACTATGTGACCCAGCAATTTCACTCCTAGTTATGTATCCAAGAGAAATGAAAATATGTGCCCACATAAAATTTATACATTAATGTTCATTGTTGCTTTATTAATAATAGCCCAAAGTGGAAATAACCCAGTGTCCATAGGTCATGAATGTAAAAATAAAACATGTTATATCTACAATGGAATATTTTTGGCAGTAAAAAAAATGAAATATTGATGCATAGTATAGCATGGATACACCTTCAAAAGTTTATGCTGTTAGGAAACCAGTTAAGTAGAACCACATATTTGTTTATTACGTTTACATAAAATATCCAAAATAAGCAAATCTACAGAATGGAAAGTAGATCAGTGGCTGCCTAGTATGGAGGGGTATGTAGTTATAGGAGGTGAAGTCTAAGGGATATAGGGCTTCTCATTGTGGTGATAAAAATGTTCTAAAATTATTTTAGTGATATTTTCACAATACTGTGAATACCAAAAGTCATTGAATTGTATTACTTATAATGGTTAATTGTGCAATCAATATGTGAATTATATCATAATATATCTGTTAAAAATGAACAAGCATAGTCTATTTCAAATAGTGTATAAGATTATCCCAGAAGAGATAAGAGAAACTCTCCTCATCTTTGACACTTCCCTAAATCAGTCATCCTTCTTCAGAGAACTCAACTCAAATTGTTGTGATGATAATTTGCTGAACAATCTAAGCCCTTTGATATGGGGGGTAATTACAAGTGTATGACTTTTTACCTGTGTTAAGATTTGACATGAAAAGAAACAGTCCTTCCATAGAAACAACACCAAAAATTCCTTTTTGTCTTTTTTCATTTTTTCTGTCTTCTCACCTGTATTCCTTTTCTTTTAATTGACATATAATAATTGTACATATTTATGAGGTACAGTGTGAAAATTTGATACATGTACACAATGTGTAATGATCAAGTCCGCATATTATCATATTCATCTTCTTAAACATATTTTTTGTGCCAAAAAAACTTCTAATTCCTCTCTTCTAGTTCTCTTTTTTTGAAAGGTAGTTAGTGCTTTTATTTATTTTTTAAATTTTATTCAGTAAAATCCATTTCGATAAAATTCTATAAGCATAGGATATATTTTATTCTACCCCGTTCTTGTGAATGGGCACGATGGAGGGGTTCACTTTTATATCTTCATATGTGTTCATAGGAAAATTATTGTCTTTCCTATTCCTGTCCCTCTCCCTTCCTTTTGTTTCCCTTTGTCTAATTCATGGAACTTCTCTTCTCCCCCTACCCCCGCCCCCTTTATTGTGGTTTAGTTTTCACATATCAGAAAAATAAATAATTCAATCAATAAATGGGCAAAAGAATTGAACAGACTCTTTAAGTCCTTTATAAAATACATGATAGAAAGCTGTGTATGTAATCACCCTACTGGGCAGCAGATCATTAGAACTAACTTCCTTCTCTGTAACAGTATTTTGGTAGCTGTTATCCAACTTCTTTTTTTTCCACCTTCCCCTACCTTCCAGAATCTCTAGTGACCACTTCTGTTTTCTACTTCCATGAAATCAACTTTTTTAGCTTCCATATATAAGTGAGAATATGTAATATTTGCCTCTTGGTGCCTGACTTAATAATATGGTCACAAATTTGCACATTATCCTTGCACAGCACATATGCTAAACTTCTCTGTGTCATTCCAATTTTAGTATTTTTGCTGCCAAAGCCAGCCTTCACCTGGATTACTGTGTGACCCCATCCTACTCTTCCACATGCCTATTCATGGCTTCAACTTCAGGCCATTAGATTGCTGGGTGGAATATCACTGTAACAAACTCCATTGGACTCCCCAACTTTTTTCTAGTTTTTAGAGAAATGGCTCTAAGTCTCTCTTGAACACACCGAATCAATGTTTTAATGAGCTATAATAAGACAAAATTTATAGAAAATCATTCCCATAGTAAGTATCCACACAATATGATACAATGAGCACTCCAATTTTAAAAAGTAACCATTCTTTCCAGGCATGGTGGCACAACACCGTAATCACTAGTTAAAAGCCAGTCTTAGCACCTTAGTGATGCACTAAGCAACTCAGTGAGACCCTGTCTCTAAATAATATACAAAAAGGGTTGGGGATGTGGCTCAGTGATTAAGCATCCCTGGTTCTTAAAACAACAACAACAAAAGTATTATCTTTTTAGGTTCAAAGGTAAACTAAAACAACACAATTTTGAAAAATACTAAGATAAATCTAAGCAGACATATTAAACAGTATAGGTGATTTCATCACATGGAAAAAATGACTTTTTTCTCATTTAATTAAAGATTATGAATCTCTTACTGGGAAGTTTTGTATTTTTTTTCTTTTTTTCATTTTTTATGGCTTTCAGTTTCTTGAATATTTTGGATAATGCCAATAATATAAGGGATGCTTAATAGGAGTAAATGAGTGAATAAATAAAACAAGTGAATGAAAGGCCAATCAGTCACACCTTGTTTTAATTCTGTTCATACTAAAGAGCTCTGAGCCCACAGAATTATTTCACTTAACTCTTTGTGTGCCTACACACAACTTCACACTTTTAAGACTCAATGTTCTCATCAGTTACAAGGAGTTGCTCACTGTGTTATGAGGACAAAGAAGGGATCATGGTGCCTTGAAAAGAGAGATCATTAAAACCATGTTGATTATAAGCTTATAGGCATTATTTTACATAATAATCAGATAGGTCACAGAAAAAGAAGTTATAGACAGAGGAGAGTAAAAGATGATGAAACTTATGCACATTTACCACCTGTATAAAATTGATGGCTTTGAAACTCTGAGGAAAGAATCCTATATTCATTGTAAGCCATCATTATGGATCATGCCCTCACTATGTGAATCAGATATATTTTTCTCACTGTCCTGAAAACTATGACAGTGGGAATTTGCAAAGAAACAAATTACAATTTAAAGAAAGGTCAAAATAATTTATTTCATCTGTGGTTTGAGAAAGCTAATTTGAATTAAAAAAAATCCCTTTTTTAAATTTTTCCCTCTTTCCAGTCAAGATTAGACTGAATTCCTGAATTCTAACAGTTATAGTCAACTGTTCAGTATACTTAAAAACATAAAAAAGAGTTATGTGGAAAATGGGCTACTTGACAAAGTAATATCACTAAAAGATGTAAGAATAAAAGTATTTATCCTACATAAAATAATTGATAAATTTGAATGTGAGATTAGACTTGGCAAAGTTCATTTTGATGATTTCTTGGAATTATGATGAGCTGAATATCCAAATATTCATAATGCGCTGTGTCATTTACAGATCAATTTCTTATTCTTAGAAGTATTATGTATGTTCCTGGAGAAATTTCAATTTCATGCTCTGTTATTTTATAATTGATATTTCAGATTGAAATACGTTCACGTATTGAAAAGTTAAACAAAAAAAATACTGAGATTTCTTGGTTTCTCCTCATTTCCTTCTTCTAAGATAACATTTTGGTTATCTTAGAACCAAGATGGTTCATATACAGGGCTATAAAAAGTCTTAATATTTTTAAATTGTTGAAACCATACATAAGGTGATTTCCAATTACAATGAAATTGAACTACAAATCTAAACAAAAATAGTATCTGGCAAGTTCTTAAACATCTGGAGACCCAAAACTAAACCACTAATTAAGCTACAAGTCAAAGAAGAACTCAAAGTGAACTACAAAGAATAAATTGAATATAAAAGAAAAGCAGTACATGAAAGTTTAAGAGGTATAGCTAAAGTATTGCTTAGAGCTTTTGCCAAAACTTCTAGAAGAATTGAAGGATAAAATATTTATATAACTGTGTAAGTGAAAATCTTTAAGGCACAGAAAACATAACTCTTAAAAGAAACAATTGTTGACTCTTCATTGAAATTGGTCTTTTTACAATTTAAATGAGATTTTACCTGATACAAAATATATAAAATTATACATAGTATTGGGGGTTACAAAATGTTTGAATACATGTATATATTGTGCAATGATTCAACCATGATAAACATATCTACTTCTTCAAACAGTTATCATTTCTTTATGATAAAAACTCAAAATCCTTTTTTCTTGTTTTTGAAATGTACAGTTCATTATTGTTATCTATAATCACCTTCTGTTCACTGAGAGATACCATATAGAAATTAAAAGCCAAGTCACAAGATGGAAGAAGATATTAATAATATGTATTTCTACAAATAATTTATAACCAGAATATATTAAGAATTTTTATAACAATAAGACAAATAATTTAAACATGGGGAAAATGTGAACAGAAATCTCCCTAAAGAAAATACACATGAAGCCAGATTTAAAGATAGGTAGTTAGTGTAGTTAGGTAAATCAGGTCTAATATCAAGTAAGATAAAGAAAATGGAGGCCTTTATGGAGAATGGAGTCCAGGAAACCAGAGCAGCACCTGGGGAAATTGAAATGTTAATGTCCCCAAGGCCAGGAACCCATTCTAAGGAACTGTTAATGAAGCAGCTCCCAGCAAATAGGGAAGTGTTAATCAAAAGCCGCCCCAGGCCCTTCCTGCCCAGATTATTCCTCCAGTCCACCATCTCTCACCTTTTGGGCCTTCCCACCTGCATTCTATCACTGCAACATAAAGGGAAACAAAGGACAGGAGTGTGGGAAAGCTAAAAGAAGACCTTAGCTATGAAAGAGGGAAGACCTCCCCCTTCCAGGGATTCTGCCTTTTGGGTCCCCTTCTTCCTAGGGGGAGAAGTCTTTTCTGCTGTCCTCTAATAAAGCTTCTGCTTTCTGCTGTAAACTTGCTTCATGGAGCTTCTCTGGTGTTATACTTCAGCATTCAGGGAAGCAAGGACTCTTCACCGGTAAACATCGGTAACACATAGATGACCGAAAAGAACATGAATATATACTTAATATAATCAGTCATCAGGGAAATGCAAATTAAAAAGCAACAATAAAATATTACTACACATATAATTTAACAGCTACAACTGAAATAACAGGTAGTGCCAAGTGTTATAGAGGATATGGAGCAACTACAATTATCATTGTTTTTGGAAAGAATAAAATGTCACAGCTACTTTAGAAAATAATTTGGGACTGGGTTTGTAGCTCAGTGGTAGATCACTTGCCTTGCATGCATGAGGCACTGGGTTCGAATTTCAGAACCACATAAAATATATATATATATACATATATATATATATATACACACATATATATATATATATATATATATATATATATATATATAGATATATATATGAAGTAATTTGCT
>NW_025999968.1:37970695-37997467 GCF_001458135.2 Marmota marmota marmota | reverse complement strand
AGTAATTTGCTCAGTTTTTAAAATCAGGTTAAATGTCATATAACCTACCAATAGAGAAAGCATCTATCCACATGGAGGCTTGTGCATGAATGTTCACAACAAGTCTGTTCATAAGAGTCAAAAACTAGAAACCACCAGGTGTGTGGTGGCGCACACCTGTAATCCCACCTGCTCGGGAGATGAGACAGGAGGATTGCAAGTTCAAAGCCAGCCTTAGCAAAAGCGAGGTGCTAAGCAACACAGTGAGACTCTCTCTCTAAATAAAATACAAAATAGAGCTGGGGATGTGGCTCAGTGGTCGAGTGTCCCTGAGTTCAATTCCCAGTACCCCCCACCAGAACAAAACTAGAAAACAAAGTCTGTCAAGAGGTGAACAGGTAAGCAAAGCATGACGCATCCTTATAGGGAATACTTCTCAGGAATCAAAAGGCATACATTTTTCCTACACAACAACATATGTGAAAATCAACACCCATACTGGAGAAAAGAAGCACACATGAAGGGATATGATCTATATGAGTCCATTTATAGAAGGTGTAAGGTTAAGTGTGAGGAATATGAAGGAACCATTTGCCTTGGTGGTGTTTCCTTGGGGGGTATGTTTGTCAAAACTTTGGAACTAGAACTTCAAAGGGGCTCCCCTTCCTGCATGTAAATTATGCCTCAGTCAAGTTGTTTTTTTCCCTGCAAAAGCTAATAAGAAACCTATCAAGATCAACTTTCTATTCATGAACTAGGTATGGGATTGCTTTTCTGCCTTGCCTTATAATATTTTTTTTTCTCTCATTCCTGCTTTTTTAAATGTGTGATTTGTTCTTCTATAATGGAAAAGTATCAACATTCTAAAAGCTTTTCTGAAAATTTCTATGCAGATGAGCTCTAATGTATTTCATCCCATCTTCTCATTTCTTCACTTAAAAATATTGGATAGTTTAGGAGTATATAGAGGATAACAACTTCTTTCTCATCTTCAGGACAGACCATTTTAAAATAAAATTCCCTCTCATACAAGTTCCTCAACATGGTTTATTTACTAGAAAATCCTGTGGGCTAAAGAGCTATTCTTTTTGATTCCCCACCCCCAGCTGCCTCACATGGATCTCTATGTAGTCAAAGTTCAACTTCCTAGGAACACAGAGGATGGTGTTTCTTACACCATTTCCAAGGTGACTGCTGACCTTTCCTTGTTCTCTGGTCATAAAGACATCTTAGTAAAGTTGATGGTGGACACTCCCAACTTCTACAGGCAGTCTGATTAAGCAGGTTGTTGAAATGGTACAGGGGGTAATTCTGTGTACATTAATTAAAAAAATAAAAAAAGAAATACCCAGGCAGAAGGCCATGTTGTCCTCAATACTTCATAAATTTAATTAAATTGGTCTATTCCTAAGAGAGGTTTTCTGCTTAAATTTGAATAGGTCTAGCAGGTAAGGTTTACAAAACTCTGTTTGGATAGGTATTCAATTAGATTTTCCAATTTAGACTATGCTGAGCTGATATACATTTTTGAGTGATTCAGTGCATTTTGATTTTCCAATTTTCTGGGTCATGTTTTCAGATACTTTGGAGGTTGAAAGAACAAACTTGATGAATGATATATAATTCAAGGGGAAACAAAGTACTCCTAATAGATTCAGGGATCCCAAAGAGAATACTCATGACACTGGTCCCTTCACCTTCTGATTACAGCCCTCATTGCTCTAAAGCTTTTTTTTTTTTTTTTAAATTTTTTTTTGTTTGTTTGTTTGTTTCTCTTCCTGCCTCTCCCTCTCCCTAAAGAGATTAGGGAGACAGTGTTAACTTTTCTTCCCCTAGTTAATTGCCCGTGAACACACCCACTACAGAAAGGAGATGCCTCCCGAGGATCAGGAAAGTGAAAATCTCCCAAATTAACAAGGGAATGCTTAACACACCACCTGGGCATCCTGGGACCCCCTACCAGAGCACACCTGGAATGTAATACTTGAAGGGTTCTTTTAAAACCCTCCTGTCCCTGGGATCCAGAGCAATAAATGTTCTTTTTCCTTTTTCTCAAAACTGTGCCCTCCTTATTAAATTGGCATTGATTGGCATTGGGGACAGGAACCGAGCTTTTGGTTACAGTAACTTTCTTCTTCGTTTATTTATCTTTCAGTGGCAGTTCTTACTATTGTCATTCATTCAATTATGCATTTTTACATGATGTTATTTATTAACTTATTCCCTCATTTATTCATTTATTGAGTGCATGCTAAGTGTCCAGGGCTCATGAATACAAACATAAGAACAGATACGATTTTCTGAACTTCAGAGTTTTGTGCCATTGTACATACTGTATTTCTAATCCTTAAATCATTACTGCAAAAGATTTCTTATTTTCTAAACGAAGAAAATTATATTGAATCAAGATTTGAACTCAAATACCACCTACTGAAAAACTCAGATTTATTTCACTAAACCACTCTGTTTTCCAAATTATATTTTAGGGATAAGAGCAAAAGGGTCTATCAGGACAACAAAAAATAATTGAAAAAAAGCAGAGATTTAGAAGGTAGAATTCTAGTGCTATCCCCAACAGTCCAGACTTGTGATCTCAGATAAACACCATCTACTAGAGGTTTATATATAAATCTCCTATAAAACAATGGGATGTAATAAATTATTTTTAAGATCCCTTCTTTTTCTATACATTTCTAATCTTTTTGTTTTATAATCACAAATTATTAAAGTTATAAGAATTTATAACACATTATTATAAGAAATTATAAGTGATTTAATTATAAAGAGTCGATTTTGAGAATTCAATTTTTAGAGATTTAAATTTTTTTTTACTAAATTATTGTTTTGCTTTCTTTGTCTCTCCTTCCTAACAAGCTCATCAGTTAAGTTCCAAAAGATAAAAATAAAGAAGTATTGGGTAATTAATTTTGGGGAAGATTAGATGTTGAACCATCAACTGATTCCGAATATTATAAAGGAATTCATGAGACTGATGGCTTTTGAATTCTAGTTTCTAACTTATCTTTTGGGATTGGTCCTCAAACATGAGAATATAATAATGTGCTCACTGTGGTGATTTTAAAATATTTTAATCTTAATTAACAAATAAAGAGAAAGTTGCGTTGTTTGCTTAAATCAAAACCTCGCCAGCATGAGGAAACTATATCTCAGCTGTATGTCCTGTTACCCAGTGTTCTTGGAACCTCTCATGTGGCATTCTGTTCGTGTGCAATCTGATAATGAATTGCAATTAGCAAATGAAATATTTATATATGCTGCCACATAGTCAGTCCATATGTGCAAAATATTGCAAGTTCCTCAGTAGCATTTAGCATCACCCACGGTTATGTTGGTTTCTTGGAAGAGACCTTATGGTGCCTTATGAAGTTGTCCAAAAAGCATGTTATTTCCTTGCTTTATGTGTTTATAGTAGAGCTCATGTCAGCCTTAGTGAAGTGGCCAGTTTGTTCTCTAACAAAACTCAGCACCACCAACACAGAGCTATCTTTCTTTGTCTTTGTGTTACTCATGTACATAACACATTGTGTCACATTGTGTCCCTGCAGAGCTGTGTATCTCCACATAGGCTAGTCGTCACTACTATATTTATAAAAATTCTAGTTTTTGATCCAGTGCACCTAATTGAGGGCATACACGGAGACTCTCAAAAAAATAAATTTCGACCTTGAAAAAAAATGCACACTCTATAATCAGCCTGTGAAACAATAAGAGCTTGTTAACTTTTAAAATTTTTCCCAGAAACCAAGTCCATAAATAGAAATTGAATGTGGCTTGGATTCACTTCTGAACTAAATCAAGGGCATTCCACCAGTTTAAAGAATGTGAGGAGCTGCCCTCAGCAGAATATTGGTATTTGTAGGCCTCAGTCTGATCATGTTGAGTCAGAAGGAAAGTGGAAAAAGTGGGATTCTACCTGCAAGCTTATGGCTGTAGGTAACCTTATTTTCCAGAAAGTTTCAAGCTTTTCCAATGAAATTACAATGGAAGAGAAAGAAATTAGGAGAGAGAAGAGGGAGAGGTGCTACCACATTAATAATACAGCCAAACTAAATTGCTGAAATATGGTGAGCTCACATAGATTCAAGTTATCAGACCAATATAAAGAAGAATATTTCTAACTAACCACAGCTAACATCTAGTTCCAGGGGATATTGATGCCATTAATTTATGACCTCTATGTTTTTTTATAATACAGGCCTTGTTAATAATGCAGTCTCTTGAAATGTACAGTTCCACAGCTCTTAAGAACAACCTTGAAAAAGAAGGTACTTTATACTACAATAATGGCGTCATGTCACTACAGTTTGTAGTAGGGAGGGATACATTATTTCCTGTCTTTTTATATCATAATAGATTTGTGGTGGGATGGTTTAAGAGGCTCCTGCTGTCTCAAACTGTTCCCTTCAAGTGCTGACCATGAACTGGGCTCAGAGATGATTTGGACACTTAACATTGTCAAGGACAAAAATTTCTCCCAACCCAGCTGAAAAAGCAAGATAGATAGAAAAGGTGATTTTATCATTCTGCTTTATTGCCACCAAGACAAACTTAGAGACACATGAAGAGATTCTGATACTGAGCTTGCAGGGTCTAATTGTGTCCTGTATAATTAATGGCATAAATACCTATAAGGAAATAGAAATATGCAGTGTTATTTAAGCAATGGTTTAAACAAGTAAAGCAAACTTTCAGTTAAAAATGCTAACTCGGCCACTCCCTGCCAAATCTCTTTGCAAGGCCTGTCCACCACACTGTTTTCCCTACCGTGAAAGATTGGATTTAATTGAAAAGTTGCTAGTTTAGAGCTATCGCTGAAAACTGGTATGGTGAAATAAAATCGGCCTGGTGACTGTCCTTCATTCTATTTTTACATAGCCTCTTTACCAGGGTCATCATTTTTTTTTTAGAAACTAATAGGAATATTTCCCAAAGCCATAAAAAATATCTAAGAAAGGAGATTGTTTTACTTTAAAAAGTTCTGTCTCAGAAATCATAACCGGAACTGATTCTTGTTTATTGTCAGTGATGACAAGAACTAAGTGCTCTATTGATGACAGAATTTGGGGGAGTTTTGCTTTGTTTCCAGGGTAAAAGTCTTAATCAGCTTTATTTCTTATTCCTAAATCAGACAACACTTACATCCCGTAAAATAGGTGTTCCCCCGAGGATGGCCACTTGAAAAGTGACACTTTAAAAGAGCCACTTGAAATCCAGTGAGCATGCTCTGAGAATAAGGTGAGCTGAGGAAACTGGAATAAATATTATATAGGGGCAGAGAGGGAATTGAAGGTGAATCCAGTGAAAGTTAAGAGATCAAGGAGTTTACAGCCGTGTCCCAGTTGAGAACTCTTATTGCCAAATTTATCCCAAATTTCTCTCAAATTTTTATTCAATATGTATTACTATATGTGACATGGAGCATCTTTATGATAAATCTCAGGAAGTTATCATCTAAGGACCACAAAATTGTCAGGTTTCTATGTCAGAGCAAACTGTATGCAGCTTTAGTAATCTTTTCAAAGGGCCTAGATAGCTTAGCTACTATCCAGAAAATAGTAATTTGCTTATATCTCGGTAAATATCAGTGAGTAATTAACACCATGACTGTGGTCCTCAGGAGCAACAATGCTTCCCTATAGATGTTTGCTCCATAAATCAGCATCACCAGAGTGCTGGGAGTTTATTAGAGGTGTAGATTCCCAGACCCGCCCCCAGGATAGTGAGATCAGAATTAGCAATTTAACACGTTTCCCCCAGTTATTCATATGCTATTGAAACTTCCTAGACATCTGCCCCATGACAGGAGTGGGACACCTGTGTGAATTTCCCTAAACATTTGAAAACATCCTCTGCTTTTGTTATTCTATTTTTTTTTTTACCACACAGTGAAACCCACAGAACAATTCCATTAGAATGTTAGGAGGGAAAAAAAAAAACAACAACCAAACAACAACAACAACAACAAAAAACAGGTCCTAGAAAGGCAGCGTGTTTTTTGACATTGGAGTTTCCTACATCCTGACACCTTAGTCCATTTGGAGGCAGGAAACAACACCCAAAGAGTGATACTGAGGACAGAGCAGAATGATGACAAACTCAATTGCACACAGGTGCACAGGACACGTTAAGTAGCTGTTGAGCTGACACATATTAGCATCAGCTCTGTAAGCATAATTATTGGTCAAGGGCAGATTGTTGTAAAACAGCTAATAAACAGGAAACATTAACTTCCCTCACACAGGGCCTTTGCAAAACCAATATTAGGCCTATGTGCTCTGTACATGTATTTTCTCTGAAGCCAATTAACCTCTTTATTGGAAAACAAGAGCTTTGTTATTGTTGAACATGGCAGCTAATCCTTCACAGTAGATAACTTTCATTGAGCAAGAGTGGAATGAGTTGTGCTAACTTCACTGACTGACATTCCTATACAATTAAAAGAAAGATTAATTGTTTAATTTCCTCAACATTGGTGCTATGGAAGGCTAGGAGATCCATAAAACTGGAAACTATAGTTTTTCATTCATCCAAGGCCAAGGGAGCAGTAGAAATTATTTTTTGGATTGTGTACATCTTTTTATTATCCTGATCATGTAAGGAAGAGTATCATTATGAAATCCATTTTTATTATATCTCTTCCACATAACTCTGAAGGTTCAGACTGGGACAAGATACAAGCCTGTAGATCTGTCAAGTCATTTTTTGAAGTTTCAGACCTAGACTCTTGGCTGACATGCAGTGCGTGGAAGATGCCAACAGACAAGAACAGCAAAGACATGAGCAATGACCACTTCAGTAGATACAAAATGCTGACGGTATATTAAATAACAACTTGGACCATTAAAATGAGTCCACCTAAAGTTGCTGAGAGAAATTTCCTGAGCAAGAGTGCAAAAAATCAAAGTCCTTGCTACCTTTGCTTGCAAATCAAATAAGTGAGACCTGCAGACTAGGGAAACAAAGCATGAGGCTGGCAGGTCTGTGTGGCAGTGCATGTGGTCTTGTTTTGCATTGCGTTTCATCATCTGAGGTCTTCTGCTTGCTTTTTCCAATCTCTTGGATTCCTTAACTCTATTGCCCCTATATTTTCTCACAGATTTCCATCTCCACCTCTCCACGTTAAAATCAGTTCATCATGATTTCATCTTTTAGTGTTGAAATCTCTTGATTCCTTTATTTATTTATTTGGTACCATGGATTGAACTCAGGGGTACCACTGAGCCACATCCCCAGCCCTATTTTATATTTTATTTAGAGGCAGGATCTCACTGAGTTGCTTAGCGCTTGTCGTTGCTGAGGCTGGCTTTGAAATTGCAATTCTCCTGTTTCAGCCTCTGGAGCTCCTAGGATTACAGGTGTGTGCTGTTTCCTTTATTTTAAAAAGTCACCCGTGCTTGAAGTTGCAGGGCAGCGATTATTCAAGACTGGCCTTTATGCTTCTATGTCAGTGCTATTTGACAGAAATATAATGTGGGCTATTGAAGTAACTTTGAATTGTAATATGAAAATTTCTAATGGAATGTCAAAATGTGAGAAAAAATAGTAACATTTTTTACTTAATCCAATATGTCCGAATTATTATCATTGCAACATAAGAATATTATTGAGGTACTTTATGTATCTGTGTGTGGCATTTGAAATTCTGTTTGTTTTTCACACTTTACAGCACATCAATTCAGACTAGCCATTTGAATAGCCACAAGTGGCTAGGGGTTCCCCCATCATCAGATGACAAACTATGGAAACAGGTGAAATTTTTTTTCTACCAAACTATTATTAACAAGGCAAGTACATGTTTACACCAAGAGAAGAACCGTCTCCACCAATGACAATAACATATAATGGGATTCTGGGTGTTTCTTCTTCAACAACTGTCAACTTGAAAAAGAGTACTTTGATAGAAGCTTATGTTAAAAACCTAAACTTCTTCATCCATGGGGACATGACATTCTTTTTGGGGTGAGGGTAATATTAAAGAGGCCATAGATGGACTACTTCTCTAAAAAGGCTCCTGAACACAAAATTTTTTATTTCTATTCTTCCAGAAAAATCAAAGGATGTAGATGATTCATGCTGAAAAAAAAAAATGCAGCTTTCACTATTTATGTTGGTATTTTCCATTAAGGGTTTAAAAAAAAATTACAGCTTTGGCTGTTCTTCGAACATTATGGTTGCTCTAAAATATTTGTGTGGCCTGAACCTGATTCTCCTTTTAAAATCTCTCTTCAGAGTAGAGATGTGCACAGCACACCTTATTAGTCAGAAAGCCCACGGGATGTCCTTTCTTTCAACTACTTTTAAAATCGCTCGCTGTTTGTTCTGCCATTTCTGGCTACCTTTATCAAAGGAGAAAACATAATTCTCAGTGTCAACTTTGTGATCCAGATCACAGAGCAGACTCTAAAATGGGTTTATCCAAGACAGCTCATATTATCTTTTAGGGCATAAGTTAGGAAAGCTGTAAGGGAATAGAGGGAGCCCCCAATTTAAGAGGATCTGAAGTATGAAAACCCTTCTATAAATAGATCCATTAGAGGGATTTCTCTACATTTTAAAATGATTTTTCTTTTCACCACAGAATTGCTTTAAGTCAGTCTCTTTGTCTTCCTTGCGTTTAAGCATTTGTTTATAAATCAATAACTACTTGACAGTGAGACCAGAGGAAAGAGAAAACGAAAGCTTTAGTGATGCGAATGGCTGCCAAATTGAGATTAATCAAAAATGAAGATAAACCGTTTTTAAATTTACTATAAGTCAAAGGGAAATTAGAATTCGCCAAACTTTGACCTCTGCTCATTTTTACCTCAACACTAAGTGCCTGAACAAATTCTGAAATAAAACTCTACGATTCATATAATCATTGATATTACTCTTAAAATTAGAATTCATGAGCACTCCCCTCCCCCCTCCCCACCTCCACACTACCATGACACACAGAGGCACATTTCCAGTTTCATTCCAGTCAACCCCACACTGTTCCTGTGAGGTGACAGCCACTGATTAATGTTTGCTGGAGGAGTGTAACTGTAAGTTTCTAGAAGCTGCTGGAAAGCCAGTTTTTACCCAAAACAGCTGCGAAACCAGACTGACTTTTAACCTCCCTTGTTGAATACAGGAACTCTTGGCACAATTACAGTGCAAGTAGCACAGAATCTATGGGGTTACCATTATAGAAACAGACTTGGCCAGCAGGAAATGTTTACATCCTGCATGAAACCCTGATGTGTGACATGAAACCGGAGCTGCTCACCATGGTTTCAGAAAACAAAAGTCTCCATCTTTGAACTTGCCTCAGAGCCCAAACAAACAAACATTCCTATTTCCTTTCCATCAAATGCTGAATTCCAACTACTCCTTTCATGGAACTTTCTTCATACTCTGCAGATACAGGAAATAAACCGCCCTGTCGTGCTCTGACTGTAATGAAATACGAGCCCACCACGGGTAAATATTCAGTGAGGAAAACAACAAAGAGAGATGCCCCCTGGACTTGCAATTCCTCAAACATCTTCTAGGTACAGCAATTATATCTTAATAAATATAAACTAAGCCTCATACTATGAAAACTAGACAGCAGGCTTTGCTGTAACTTAATTTGAACTTTACAACTCAAGCAGGACAGTGACATCCTGACTTTTGCCAGACACTCCGTGTTCAAAGACATGAAGGGGGAGGAAATTAAAGGAGCCTGGAATGAGAGGCTGGGTGGACTGAACCAGGGATCTAGAAGAAAGGAGTTTGCCAACGTCCAACAGCCCTTGGCAAAGTGACATTGCCAGATAACCACCTGGTCACCCAATTTCCTGCCAGTAGAGGGACAAAAGAGGGAGGCTAGGGAAGATCCACAAAGTACAGTTAATTAGTTTAATAGGCAATTTACACCTGATGCCCCTGATTATTTCCCCTCCCCCAACAGCCAAAAGTTAAAAAGGACAAAAAAGGCAGAAGAAGGCACCCAGTCTCAGTGTGGCTGAACTATGCATTCTTATTTTAAAGAAAATCACTGGGGGTGCGGGGTGGAGGGGCTGGGGTTGTGGCTCAGCAGTAGAGCACCTGTCTATCATGTGCAAGGCACTGGGTTCGATCCTCAGCCCCACATAAAAATAAATAAACAATAAAGGTGTATGTCCAACTACAACTAAATATATATACAAAAGAAAAATCACTGGTTATGCTCTTTTCTTAGATGAAATGAAGAGCCTGTCAGAGGCCAGACGATTTTATTGTGCCTTCAGCAGGCTGCTATGATTAGACTATATTAGTTTGTTCCTTTCTCATGTTAAGTTGACCATGCAAATGCACCCACTTCCGGACTGCAGAAGGCCAAAGGAAATCGGGCAGCCAAAAGGAAATTGTGCCTAATCATCCCTCTTCCAATTTTATTTGGATTTCATAAGCATATATGGGCAAGGGAAAGTTGGAGAGCCTTTGAGGCAATGTGCTAGGGAAGAAAATGTAAGTTTCAGTGCTGGATCCATTCTGATTATTTGGATGATCTGTGAATGTATTTAATCTCTCTTGTGTTTCTATTCCCTCATCTGCTACAAGGGATTAAGTACCAGCTCTCAGGACATGGGGATAAGAAGTGTCCAAGCTGCTCTAGAAACTTGTGTACCCTAACATGAGGGAAGAAAATGGTTTCTCATTTAAAATATTAAAATTCATTATCTCAGCAGTTTTGTCATTCACAGCAAATGATCTTCTTAAAAAAATAATGGCACTCTGTATTAGTTTTCTATTGCCAGGTAAGACGGCAAAGGCCTGTAACCTCAGTGGTTTGGGAGGCCAAGGCAGGAGTTCAAAGCCAGCCTCAGAAATTTAGCGAGGCCCTAAGCACCTTAGTGAGACCCTGTTTCAAAATAAGAAAAAAGCCAAGTCCTTGTGACTTACAACAAATTAATAATAACTAATTATTAATTACTTCACATTTCTCTAGATTAGAATTTTGGTATCCATCTCATCAGACTTACATCAAGATGTTGGTAGGACTGTATTCCTTCCAAGATAACCTGAAGGAGAATCTGTTTCTTTTCCTTATTCAGCTTCTAGATGCCTACCACATTCCCTGGCTCATGATCCCCACTTCCTAACATCTTCAAAGTCAGTAAGTGTGTTTGTCCACAGCCAGGAGAATTCTGACTGAAAGGACTCATGTAATTACACTGAGCTCACCTGGATAATCCAAGGTAGTCTCCCTATGAAAGAGCTTTGCTTAATAACATTTGATGGGTTACTTTTGCCTTGTGGGGTAACAGCATATTTAGATTTATGCAAGTAGAATGTAGACATCTTAGGGGGCCACTATTCTGCCTGTTATTCTCTGGAGAGAGGCAGAGTCTTCTAAATCCTTTTTGTTACTTAAGTGAAAACACCTTTACAACCTTAAATTGGTTTTAGGATACAAATGGAAAATTCTAGAACTCTCCATAGTCCTCCCAGTAGATTCCTATGTTTTCAAATGCATCTAGTTTTGGGATCAAATTATGTTTAAGATGTTTTCTTGACCAAGCTATTTTAAAATATATATATCAGTTTGTTATGTAACAAACTTGGCCAAAATTTGGAATAATCTAACAACTAAATTGAAGAAATTGCATATTTCAAAAATAGTACAATCAAAATTATGTCTTAATGACCATCAAAATATAGTTAGCTCTATTTCTGTCATTTAAAAAATTTCCCAAGATCATCAATTATATCAACAACTCTCATATTCTGATTATATTCTCATTATAACTATAGGCTTTTATTGGCCCTGGTTGTTTTCTAATTTTACTGCCCAATTATACTCAGTGCCAATCAACTCAATGTCAGGATCCCACAGATTTTAGTCCTTCCCAGTCTTTCCTTGCTGGATGTTTCTCATATTACTAACACTTAAATGTGAGCATTCATCAGGAGTCAGTCCTAACATACTGGTATTCAGTTACACTTAATCTTTGCCTGATCATACCTGGTCCTATAGCTTTATATAAATGACACTTTAACAGAGCAACATTTATATCCCCAGCCTCAACCTCTTCCAATTTTATATATGAAATCTCTATGTCGATTCTTAATAACCATTTAAAACCTGTTCCTGTGGAAGTCTTTCCTATCTCAGTGATGGCAACTCTATTGTTTCTGCTGCTCAAACCTTGAAGTCTTTCTTGATAATCCTATCTTGCAATCAACATAAATAAGCTCTGACAGCTCTACTTTTTGTACACATCCAGATTCTGACTCTCACACCACCATGCCCACATATTTCCCTGGTATAAGTCAGCAAACATCTCTCACCTGGATTATTGCAACATTCCTCAAGTGGTCTTCATGCACCCACCCTTGCCTTCTCCTCTACTCAGAAACACCTGTGGCTTCCCATGTCATCTACAGTACTCTAGAGTTCACATTATTAAAAATGCTATATTAACCTGGCCCTAACCATGAGACTCTCATCTCCTTCCTGCCATGTGCCCATTTGCTCACTAGACTCCAGGCACTCTGACCTCCTTGGGTCCTTCATTATTCTGGAGAATTTGCATTTGCCTATAAAGATTCACCATCCATGCTTCTCCCTCTACTGTGACTGGAGAGGAAAAATTATATGGACTTCATCAATGGGTGCATCAATCTGGTTTGGGCCAAAAAAGAGTACTGCCAAGAGATTTTAGAAGAAGGAGGAAAGAGAGGCCAAGTAGGTAGTCACTGTTTTTCTCCATGCAGATTATCTGCTGGCATGCTGTAACCCTCACTTAACAGGCATAATCCTACCAAACAACCCTCTCTGCTTATTCCTCTCTGTATCTGGTTCCTGCAACCAATTTCACCCCTTCCCTCTTGGCATACATAACATATGTAATGGTGACCCATTGCTATTAGTCCCAGGTACTGTATTCTTCCCACTGATTTCCTTACAGTCTGTCTTTGCTCTTTATATGGGAACTCTAGATTAGACTCTACTCAAATTATTCTGTTGGGAGCCTGACCTATATACATGCCTAGCATACTTCTTCTTTTGGACCTCAGCTTTTTGTACTCATTCATTCCCATGCTAGATACACTCATCCCCTCTACAGTGCCATGGCTCATTTCCTTTCTGCATATCTATCTCTATTCCAGTGTTGCAGTAGGGACACATCCTTGCTTATACTACATAAAATAACACCCTCTCCAATTCTCTGTCCCATTGCCTTGCTATTTTTTCTCCTGCAAATTGTGTTCCACCCACTGATGTGCTAAGTATCTATTTGTTTATTACTAGTCTTCTCCCCTAAGAATGTAATGAAAGGAAAGGGAACTATGAAAAGGAGCTATGATGCAGGCTTCAACAGGACTGTGTGTATACTAGGCACACAGGTGTCAAATGGTGAGTGAATGAATGTGGTATCACATTTTGAACAACATAGGTAGAGAGTGTAATAAGTGGCAGTCGAGGGAGGGCTCCGTTATGGTATCTTCACTCCGGAATCGGAAGAAAGTTATTACAGCAAGTTCCTGGTATTTCTCTCATGGACTTCTGGAACTATTTTTACTTCTGCAATTTTATTGCAGTCTTCCGCTGCTCTTTGAATTTCGCTTGTATAAACCAAATGAAGGGAAAGGCAGGAGATGTGTATATGGTTTGAAGACAGAGTGAAAAGAGAACCAAGGTGAAGACTGGGACAAGCCAAAGTAGAGTTCAATCAGACTATGAATGAGGGGAAAGAAGGTGAGTCTAAATCAGCAAGAGGAAAACATCTCTCTAGAGATGCTTGGGGTTGACAGTTGGTCCAGTTTTCCCTGTCAATTTTTAGGAGTAAACGAGAAGTATAAGATTGTCACCAAAATAAGGGTTGGTTGTAACATAGCCTACTTATTATAAGTTATCTTAAGACGTAAGTAGTGTTTATTGAAATCTTACTTTACAGATTATGGAATTCCAATCTGGAATCTCTCTCAGAAGAGAGTAGAAAATGCAAGTAAACTTTCAGGTGTTAAAACCACCTTTGAGCCAGGCAGGGTGACAGGGTGGCACATACTTGTAATCCTAGCAGCTTGTGAGGTTAAGGCAGGAGAATCGCAAGTTCAAAGCCAGCCTCAGCAACAGCAAGGCAGCTCAGTGAGACCCTGTCTCTAAATAAAATACAAAATAGGGCTGAGGATGAGGTTCAGTGGTAGTGTGCCCCTGAGTTCAATCTATGGTACCAAAAGAAAAAAAAAGAAAAAAATCCACCTTTGCTGGAAATGTAGCTCAGTGGTACTGCATATATGTAGCATCTGTGAGGTCCTATGTTCAATCCTGAGCACCAAAAACAACCACCACCAACAGCAATCCAAAACCAAAACTATACAACCTATCTTTTTTTTCTCCTGTTCTTAAGAATTGAAAACTAGCTTAGTGAATAATACCTAGTCAAATCACTGTGTAGGATTGGGGCTGTAGCTCAGTGGTAGAGCGCTTGCCTAGCATGCACAAGGCACTGGGTTCAATCCTCAGCACCATGTAAAAATAAACAAATAAAATAAAGGCATTCTGTCCATCTACATGTATGAAAAAAAAATTAAAAAAAAATCACTGTGTAGCTTAATGATAATTATGATTTTCAGGAACTAGTAAGCAATTTGTATCTTCTTGTCAAATTCCCATTAATTTCGTAAGTAGGATTACTGAACATTTTGCAATAAGAGAGGTATGCCTTTCAGATGAGAATAGTGTAGTGCTTAATATATTTAGACATTTGTTTAGATGTTTAACTCATGAATGTGAAATTTAATTCCTCCCAAATTTAATTTGTTGACTCTTTCCTCTGTGTATTAATCACTTATTTGTATTTTAGGGATAAACAAATGAAATGAATATGACTCCAACTTCTTTTGCTGAAGGAGTTTATAGTTTAATAAAGGAAATAAGCATTTTACCAGTGGTGATTATTATCAAAGATGTTTTACTGGTAACATGAATCAAATGCTGTGGAACCTGGCAAAGGGAAAGGGTACTATTTCAGGAAGGAGAATCAAGTCAGGAAGGGACCAGTACAATTTGTGGGGGAGGGGTTACAAAGGATTGAACCCAGGGGTTCTTAACCACCAAGTCACATCTCCAACCCTTTTTCATATTTTATTTGGAGATAGGGTCTTGATAAGTTGCTTAGGGCCTCACTAAGTTGCTGAGGCTGGCTTTGAACTCATGATCCTCCTGCCTCAGCCTCCCAAGTCACTGGGATTATAGGCGTGCCCCACCACACCTGGCTGACCAGTACAATTTTTGAATGGAATGCTGTTGGCATTGAACTCAGAAGTTGTTTTCATCATTAGAGTAACATCACATAGGTAAAGAAAACATCAAGAATAAAGATATGTCTTTAGCAAATACTGAAAATAGCCCCCAAAGTGAATAAGCAGAGAAAAAATAGTGATACTGAAGATATGTTAAAGCTAGACTCAATAATGTGAAAAACTGAGAAAACCACATCTGTACTTGTTATGGTTTAGAAAGCTCATGTGTGAGACGATGTTTGAAAGCTTACAGGTGAAATGATTAGGTTATGAGATCTTTAACCTAATTGGTGAATCAATCCCCTGGTAGGGATTAGCTGAGTGGTGACTGGAGGTAGGTAGGGTGTGTCTGGAGGAGGTGGGTCCCTGGGGGCATGCTTTTGTGGTATATATTTTGTTCTTGTTGAGCAGAGCTCCCTCTGCTTCCCAGTATGATGTTCTCAGCGGCCTTCTTCTGCCCACTATTCTGCCATAAGGGTCTGCCTCACCTTTAGCCCCAAGGAATGGAGTTGGCCATCTATGGACTTAAGACCTCTGAAACCATGAGCCCCCAAATAAACATTTTCCGCATCTAATTGCTTTTGTCAGGTCTTTTGGTCACAGCAGTGAAAAGGCTGACAGAAACAGTGCTATATGTAAATTATGGAAGAATGGGTAAGTGACAGATGTAAAGTTATTTTAAAGTCAAAATTGGCTCCTAGATTTCTAGCTTGGGGATCTGAATGTATGATAGCATAAGTAAAATATTGAATGGAGTAAGGAGATCAGGTTTAATGAATTGGGTGCAGCTTAGAACATAATGTGGTGAGGAACATCTTACAATATCTATTTGGGGGTTGCTTTAGTCAGCTTTTTGTTGCTGTAACTAAAAGACCTGACAAGAAAAATGTAGAAGAGGAAAATGTGATTGGTGTTTAAAGATTCAGTTCAGGGTTAGCCAGCTCCATGGTCCGGGACCCAAAGGGAAGCAGAACTTCATGGCAAAAGGGCCTGACAGAGGAAAGCAGCTCAGGACATGGCAACAGGAACGGGAGAGAGAGAGAGATCCACTCATCAAAGACAAAATATAAACCCCAAAGTCACCCCTGGTTGGCCATGTAGATTGTGTCCAGTACAGTTCTTTTTTTTTTTTTTTTTAGCAAGAATAACACTTTTTTAAAATTTTTGGATCCTTTATTTTCCTTATATACTCATTTAATATACACATGTACTTTCATAGACTGATATATATATATATATTTTTTTTTTTGAGAGAGAGAGGAGAGAGACAGAATTTTTTAATATTTATTTTTCAGTTTTCAGTGGACACAACATCTTTGTTTGTACGTGGTGCTGAGGATCGAACCTGGGCCACACGCATGCCACCTCCTCTCGCTACTTCTTGAGCCATATCCCCAGCCCTTTTTTTAAAAATATTTTTTTGGTTGTAGATGAACAGAATACCCTTATTTATCTTTAGGTGGTGCTGAGGATTGAATCCAGTGCCTCACATGTGCAAGGCGCATGCTCTACCACTGAGCCACAACCCCAGCCCCTGAGTCTAGTACAGTTCTAGGGAAACTTGGTTTCTCTAATCTCTACCCTGAGATTAGAGAGACCAAGTAGACTATGTCAAGAGAAGAGGCAGGGGGACAATGAGAAACACCAAATATCAAGGACAAAAGAAGGAAAAGAATCAATACATGTGAATGGGAATTGTCAGAGAGGTAAGAGCAAGGTCACAAGCATACTGTTTGGAAATAGAAGCCATGATCATCAATATTAAATTGTATGAAATAGTCAAGTCAGATGAAGGATTTAAGGTTTTGTTTTATTTTTGTACTTGGAAATTAGAAATGATTACTGGTACCAGTAAGACCTGATATTGGAGCACACATCAAAAGTCAGAGTGAAACAGTTAAAAAAAATGATTTAGAAAAGAAAAAAATGGGATTAATTAATGGAGACTATTTATAAGGACCTTAGTTTTGAATATTAAATATATACCTAAATATTGATATTTAGGTATATATTTAATCTCCCTAAGATTTTATTCTTTCTAATTCTTTGACACTCACACAGGATCCAGTGGTGTTCTACATCTTAAGTAAATGAACAGACATTGCTATTTTTCTCTTGTAATATTTACCTGACTCTACAAATATAATTTATTGATTAACTATTAATTGACATGTCTATCTGTTTAGCTATAATGGAGATACTATTGCTATGCTGTCTCTAAGAGATTGGTAGTTGTTGTTCAGAAAGATTCTGAGATTGCATATCAACTCAGTTCAAAAAGGCAGAAATACCTGTCATGAAGAATTGGGTAATGCACCTCGTTCATTTTGAGAACAGGACTTTACATCATCTGTTTTCATATCACCAATACCTTTTGCAATACATAGTCTAGGCAATGAATAACTGCTGAATGAATGAATAAACAAATGAATGAAGATAGCCTGAATTATAATGGATTTTTATTGAGAGTCAATGAGTAAACAGGATTCAGTGTGACTGGGTCAGTGTAGGTCAACCCATGTTATGACTCAATACTTATGGCAAGATCTACAAATAACTTGTTGCTATAATAATTTACAAAACCTTGCCCATTGTTTCATTCAAAACAATAGCTTGAATTCATAGGGTAAAACAGCCACATCTTTGCTTATGTTCCAACTTGATTTCTTGAATGAAAGATAAATGGGGAGATTTAGGGTTGAATTTTTAAGACCTATAGAAATCGTATGTTGTATGCAGTTATGGTGGGGTTTCCAAGCATGTGCTTTATCCATCATGATAATAAGGTACAAAGAAAATTGTGAACAGTATTGTGTAGCTAGATATAGGGCAGAGAAAAGTGTCAAATGGAAAGAAGGTATTAAAAGTCATAGAAATGATAGGAGCAGAGAGGCTGGAATGAGCTGGGTCTGAGTCATGGCGCACACTGGCCTAATTCAGCAGGATGGGATGTTCTGCAGAGATGCTGTAGAGATCTGAAAAAAATAAGGGCGTGTTACTGCTGCTCATAGGGGGAAAAGATTGGGAAATATGCTTTTCCTTCATCTGGAGAAAGGGGCCTGATTTCTATTTAATCAAAGGGGCAGTGTACATTATTACTAGGTCAAAAAAAAAAAAAAAAAAAAAAAAAAAAAANAAAAAAAAAAAAAAAAAAAGAAAAGAAAAAAGGAAAAGAAAAAGCCGTTTAGTAAGTTTGGAGACTTGTTCAAAGAAGACAATGCCACAGAAACATTCACTCATCGAGTTTTTGCAGACCAGCCTCCAAAGTGTGAAATAGCTGTTATCCTATCAACACATGAAATGCATACAATATAAGTAAGGTATATTATTTTATCATTCTGGGTCATGTTAACCTTCTTGATGATGGAGCCAAGTACTCCCTATGTTAATCATCACTTACTTCGGAGTTGGTAGCTATTTCAGCTTGAAATTTTGTTCAGAACAGGAATGTGAAAGGCTGTTGAAATGCTGTATTTGTTTATGTAAGGTCAGGCTAACCCAGAGGTCTTTAAGTATCACAAAGCGGGAAAGTTTAGATTTGTCCACCGTTGTGTGTGTGTGATTGTGCAAAAGATAAGTCATTCTTTGCCACGCTACAAGGTCACAGTACTCCTACTGCTAAGTGTACTTTACTGAAACAGTAACTATTCTATTGAATGTGAAATAGACTTGATTCATAGGTATGTCTTGAAAGTTATACTACAAAACTTTTTTTTTCAGTGTTTAGAAGAGGCTAAACTTCTACACTGAGAATTGTGTCAAATATCAAGAATTAGTTTAAGACATCACCAGAAGAAAGTCCTCCCTTATAAAGTTTAATATTTCACTGACTCGTGTCTAAACAATCAGCACTTGTCTTGGTGAAGAGCAGACCACTGGCCTGAAAATTAACAATTAATTTTATATTAAGTTTGGCAGGATGGGAATAGCACAGTCAATAGTGCTAGCAAACAGCATGATTTATATATCACTTTTAATTAAACATGAATTCTTAAAGTTATTAAAAAAATGAACACATTGAATTTGGTTCCTTTATCATTAATATTTTAGTAGTGGTATAATGGGTGCATTTTTATACATGTGTATATTTTTAGACACTGTCCATCTGTTCCATCTGTCCAAATGCCAATATATGGATCAAAACAATGATCACAAAGATAAATGATCCAAAGGAGACTTTCAGAACGAGTGGTAATGGAGCTGAGATGAATTTGATATTTTAAGTGATCTTTCTCAAAGAACAGTGTGTTATTTGGAAGCAGCCATTCATATTTTTTTTTCTTCAGCATTAAATGTTTGTCAGCTATTATAATTGAAACTTGAGCTAAAAACATGACTAAGTAAAATTCAGGGGGAACAGAATATTTTTCATAAGTCTAGCTTGGATGAAGAATGTTCAGAAGAAAGACTGCCTTTTTTTAACCTTCAGATAAGCATTTTTCTTTTTTTGGTCTTTTTTAGGGGTCAGTCTGGATACCTTTGGAAGGATGTAAGATGATTTGCTTTAAATTAGGAAACTTCCATTAAAATGGAATATGTTATCTCAAGCATTATTTTTTTAAAAAACAGTGCAAAAAATAATGTACAAAGGAAGCAGAAATGAGAACTCAAATGACAGAGAAACATTTACTTCTAGAAATCTATTGATAAACTACAAAGTTGAACAAGGTGGAATAACAAAGAGGAATTACACTATAAATATTTAACTTTAGAAATATATGAGTAATAATAGCCCTCTAAATCTAAGTCACATTCTGTGAATTATCCCATGAATATTTTATTTGAGAAATATTAATAGAATATTTATTAATTTCCAGGCACCATGCTAGAAAATGTGGGAAACATGAAGTAGAAAGACAGATGTGATCCCTGATCACTTGGAACTCACAGGCCAGTGAGGACCACAGACAATTATAAAGCAACACCAGCAAGTATGCAATCACAAATGATACAGGGGTTTATGTCAAAGAAGTCTGGCTTTTGCTGAGGATTCAGAGGCTGTTTGAACTTTAGTTCTTAAGATTTAATTGAAATTAACTAGGTGACAGGCACTCTTAAGTAATAATTGCTGAATGAATGGGAATAAATTCCAGATATTGTCCCATAGCATTAGGCAGTCTGATCTACCTGAAAAATGGAATTAAGGTGAGACTGCAAAACAGTGAACAGAGTATTAGATGGGGGCCGAAGTGGGTATGGACCAAGCCATAAAAGGATTTGGTCTTTGAAGGATTTAGGAAGAGCAAAATGATCAATTGAAATTTCCAGCAACTTTCCCAACTGCAGGTAGAAGATGGACTGTCAAAGTACCCACACTGATATGGGTAGAAGAGGTAGGAAGCAACTGCCTTGGCATGGGGAAAAAAAGATGCTATATCATGGAGTTGGGTGGTAGTTGTGGTGAAGATTGAGACACGTGGATGGTTTCAAGGCCATTAGATAGAAAATTTAAAGTAATACTTATGCTGATCAAGTTTTTTTGGTTAAGAATAATAGAAACCAGCCCCAGAGGAAGAGGAACTAACGGAAAGATATTAAGAAACTGTCAGAATTGTTGGGAAATTGGAAACCTGATCTTGGAAAAATATGTTGAAAACAAAAGAAGGGCAGATTGCTAGGAAAAGAGGCAAATTCTTCTTATAGAAATAGGCTAATAAACATCTCCACTATGGCCGCTGTGGAGGATCATAAACTGCTCCAGCCTCTTTGCATCTTGACATTGAAAGAGTCGAAAACCTAGCCAGAACACCCACTTCCCTGAGCCTAATTTACAGGCCAGTGCTTCAGGGCTAAGGACACAAGTAGAGGGAGTATGTACCCTTTGGCTTCTATACTCAATGACAGTCCCTGTCTCCCACAGAGAGTCATGTGATGAGGAATCCACACCACCACCACCATTGCAAGGGGATTCACCTTATACTTAACAGTCAAATTACAGTGAACGGGCCCTAAAGCGATGAATTGTATGTGGTTGGTAAAGGATAAAAGACATAAGGAAGACTATGGCATATAATTTCCTGTGATGATAAAAAGTGCTGGAAAGAGTTGGGGTTGTGACTCAGTGGTAGAGTGCTTGCCTCACATGTGTGAGGTCCTGGGTTCAGTCCTCAGCACCACAAAAAAAAAAATGGGTATATAAAATGAAGGTGTTGTACCTATCTACAACTAAGAAAATAAATAAATATTTTAAAAAATAATAAATAACTATTTTTTTAAAGTGCTGGAAATGTGATGGGTTTAGGTTTTATTTCAGGGGAAAAGGAAGAATAAACACTCCTATGTTTATTGAAACACTATTCATAAAAGCCAAGAAATGAAAATAACCCAAGTGTTCATCAACCGATGAATGGATAAGAAAATGTGGTGATGTACACATAACAGAATACTACTCATCTATTAAGAACAATGAAATCTTGTCATTCGATATAATCTGGAAGGAAGAGAAGAACATTATGTTAAGTGAAATAAGCCAGGTCCTGAAGGACAAATAGTACATGATCTCATTCACACGTGCACACTAAAAAAGTTGAACTCTTAGAAGGTGATGGTAGAATAGTGGTTAGCAGATGTTAGGAAGAGTGGAGGGGAAGGAAAAAAGGGTCAAGAATGGTTGATCAGTACTGTTATAGTTACAAACTAAGTTCTAGTGTTCTCTTGCACAGCAGGGTGACTATCGTTAGGAAGAATGTACTGGATATTTCAAAAAGACTAGAAGAAAGGATTTTGAATGCTTTTACAATGAAAAAATAATACATGTTTGAGGACATGGATATGCTTATCCTCATTTGAACATTACACAATGCATACATGTATCCCATGTATTTGCACAATTATGTGTCAATTAAAACAATTTTTAAAAATATTTATAACTCACATAGTATTACACCTGAATAGCTAATTAATTTTGGTTAATTGGGTTCCTTTGATTGTTGCTAATCAAGAGTCTTCAAGTTATTTCAAATCCTTACCACCCCTCCCTCAAATGTGCTTGCTGGCCATAGTGGGTACTCTACCACTCTTGACCATTATTATATTGTAAAGATATGCAAGTGTAATAAACAACAGCTACATAAATCTCTACCTCTGGCCCCATTGTAGCTTTGAGGTAGATCTGGACTTCCTGCCTGGGTTGTTCCAGTTCTGCCAATCTGTATGTTTCTTAGTGGGCAATTTTATGTCACTTTCTTTACTGTGGTTCACATTCTTTTTGAAAATTGTTGTAATCTCTCTTATCATTTACAGTGGCTTTGATTCATGGGTTGTGAGTCCACACTTTCACAGACAGTTAGCTCCCTTCTACATTCCCTACTGTGCTTGGGTGGTCACTGTGCTGTGGACAGTCTCTTAGGACCTGGGGATGGCCTTACCATCTCAGGGCTGCCTGTCATGTGCTCTTACACTGCTCCTTGCTGTGTCCTCCTTAATGAGCACTCTCCTCCATAGCCCCTGCCATTTGAACTCAGCAGCGGCAATGCGAGAAGTTATAGTTTTCTCTTGGATAATTTTCAGATTAGAACCTGAAGTAATTTCCAGATTAGAACCTGAAGAGCCTTCCCTCACACTGGAAAAGGAAGAAAGTGTGAGGGCACCAGGGCACTTCCTATGTAACAACACTGAGCATCTCCTGTGTGCAGGATTCTGAGTTCTTAGTGTTTATTCATTTCTCCATGTCATGCTTGTTACCAACTTTTTATTCCTGGCCACTGTGAATAATAAAACTTTTCATGTGTGCTCTGAGTAGGATTCAAGAAAGAGAAATCATCACCTTCATTCTTGTCAGCATCAGAACAACAAACTCACACATAGGTTTCACCAGGTGCCAGGTACTCCTCTAATCTGCAATTCATTAAACTTATTTATTATAATATTAAATGAATCTTTGTATTGATTTAATACAAACTTCAAAAAGAGTTTATTCTTTGACAGGAAGGGTCAAACTTTGATCAAAATTTTATTATCTTAAACCTTTTGCCACAAAACATCCTACGATTGCTACACGAGTAGAAAACTATCTAGTGTTAGTTAAAATGAACAGTTGAGTCCTTATTGCTGATAGGTTTTTGTTTATTTGTTTGTTTTTGGTGGTGTGGGGATTGAACCCAAGTCCTTATGCATGTGAGGTAAGCAGTCTACCAACTGAACTGTATTCCCAGCCCAGTTCTTTTTTATCTCAATTATATAAGACTCTTTTTCTTACCCAAAAACATTTTTTTTTAATAATGTTCACATTAGTTCAACATATGAGTCTGTTTCTCAAACAAATGTGATAAAATGAAATGGGTCCCCTGATTCTGTGACTCCATATGACTCTTATTTTAGTCATGTCTTAGGTAAAAAAAACCATGGACGAGAAACATTGTGCTGCAGTTAATTTCAGTCAGGAACCTACCAGTAATCATTTGGAAAACAAATTCTTAGTATTCCTGAAATTTTAATAAGTTAACTATAAATATTTTCATAATGTTGAAAGAAAGTGAGTCTGCAAGTACTTTGCTTGGACATAATAGGAAATTATTCTCCAGAAATTAAAATGAAACTCCATGGAAACAGGGTATTCTGAGAAAGGGCCACTCTTAATAATAAAGAGGTGGTCTAACTCTCCAGTACATTGCAATTTTAATAAACAAAGTAGTGGAAAATTTACTAGAGACAGTGCACAACTCAAATGATATTTTAAGTGTCTTACTGGGATATAAATCATATAACAAAATTCGTTGTTTAATTTTTTGAAATCAATTTCTTATTGACAAGTAAAAAACATACATGTTAATTGTGTATAATGTTTATGTAAAAATGTGGATGTGTAACCGATGTGATTCTGCAATCTGTATTTGGGGTAAAAATGGGAGTTCATAACCCACTTGAATCTAATGTGTGAAATATGATATGTCAAGAGCTTTGTAATGTTTTGAACAACCAATAAAAAATAAAAAGAAAAAAATTGTGTATAATGTAATGTTTCAAAATACGTAGATCTGTGGAATAACATACTTATTTTTTGTGTGCTGAATACACATAAAACCTACTTTCTTAGAGATAAAAATCTTCTCTCCTAACTGAAATTTTGATTCCTTTTTCACCAATATCTTTCCAATGTCCCTGGTTCCAGCTCCTGTTATCCACTATTCAATTATCTTCTATCGTGTATACATACTACATTGTCTTTATCCATTCTTTCTTTGGTGACCACTTAAGTTGAGTCCATATCTTGGCTATTGTGAATAATGTTACAATGAACATAGGAGTGTGTGTATCCTGTTGAAATACTGATTTCATTTATTTCCATTCTATACTAAATAGTAGAATAGCTGGATCATATGATAATTCTATTTTTATTTTTTTACAAAACTGCTATACTGTTTTATAGAATGGCTGTCCAAATTTATATTCCAACCAACAGTGTGCAGGGGTTCCCCTTTCTCCATATCCATGTTATCTTTTATCTTTTTTCATAATAGCCATTCCAAAGGTATGAGGTGAACCTTCATTGCAGTTTTAATTTGCATTTCTTTGATGACTACTGACATTCAGCATTTTTTCATATGCCTGTTATCAATTTGCATACATTCTTTAGAGAAAATCTGTTCAAGTCCTTTGCCTATTTTATGATCAGGTTCTTTGTTTTCTGAATATTGAGTTGATAAATTTTCTAATATATTTGGAGTATTAAACCCTTATCAGATGTATAGTTTGCCAAGAGTTCTTCCCATTCTCTATGCTGTTAGTTCACCCAGCTGATTTTTTTCATTGGCTGTGCAAAAGCTTTTTAGTTTGATGTAATTTCGTTTGTCTATTTTCATTTGGGGGAGTCACATTGTAAATTATTATTGCCAGACCAATGTCATGGAGCTTTCTCCCCATGTTTTCTTCTATAGTTTTAGTTTCAGGCCTTACATTTAAGCCTTTGATTCATCTTGAGTTTGTTTTTGCACATAGTGTGAGAAGAGGGTCCAGTTTCACTCCTTTGCATGCAATACAATTTTCCCAACCATTATTGAAAAGACTGTCTTTCCTCATTTTGTGTTCTTGGCACTTTTGATGAGAATCAATTAGCCATAAATGCGCAGATTTATTTCTGGGCAAAATTCACCATTTTAGAGTGTACAGCTCAAAGATCCTTTATTATATTCATTATCCTCTTCAACTATCACCATTATCTAATTCCAGAACATTTTCATTACCTCAAAAAGAAACTTGGTTTATATTGGCCATTTGTTCCAATCACCTCCCTCCACAATTCCCTGGCACACACTAATCTGTTATCTGTCTGTAAGGATTTATTTACCTATTCTGAACTTTGCATACACATGATATCCTACAATATGTGACCTTTTTCTTCATTCATCATAGTGTTTTGATTCATGTTATGGCATTTAATGGTACTTGCTTTCTTTTCATGGTTAAGTAATATTCTCTTGTATGAACATACAATATTTTGTTTATCCATTTATTAGTTAATGGGCACTCAACTATTTCCAACTTTGTGGCTCTTATGAATAATGCTGGTATGAAATTTTATGTACAAGCTTTATATGGACATACGTTTCCATTTCTCTTGGGTATATAACTAGGAATGGAATTGCTAGGGTACATGACAATTCCATGTTTGAATTTCTAAGGAAAACAAAGATGTTTTCCACAGTAACTGCATCATTTTATATTCTTACCAGCAATATACTAGCATTCCACTTTCTCTACATTCTTACTAACTCTCCTTTCTTTACAAAAAAATTATTATCATCACCCATCTTAATGAGAGTGAATAATATCTATTTCATTATAGGTTAGATTTGTGTTTAGCTATTGACTAAAGAAGTTAAGCATCTCTCATGTGCTTATTAGACATTATTATTTACTTATTCCTAGAAATGTCTATTTCAATTCTTTATTTTTGATTGGGTTAACTGTTTTCTGTTGTTACGTGGTAGGTGTTCCTTTAAAATTCTGAATACTAGACTCTTACTGGCTCTATGATTTATAAATCTGTTATCCCAAACTGTGAGTGGTCTTTTTACTTTCCTGATAGTATCTTTTGAAGTGCAAATGTTTTAAATTTAATGTAGTCTAATGCATCTATTTTTTAATTGTTGCTTAAGATTTTGCTGTCATATTCAAGAATCTATTGCCTAATCTGAAGATTTGCAGATTTCTACCTGTTTCCTTCTAAGAGTTAAAAGGCTTAAGTCGTGTGTGGTAGCAGTGACAGGTCCAATTTCTTTCTTTTGCATGTGGATATCCAGTTGTCCTAGTACCATTTGTTTAAAAGACTATTTTTCTCCTTTTTGGGCTTTCACTCTGTAGAAATTCAATTGACCACAGACATATGGATTTCTTTTGGGGACTCTCGGTTCTATCCTATCGTCTGTTTGTTGTTATGTCACTATCACATGGTCTTAATTAGAGTAGCTTTGTAGTAAGATTTGAAAGTGAGATGTATGATTCCTTTGACTTTCCTCTTCTTGGTTGTTTTTTTTTTATGATTGTTTTGACTCTACTGTATCCTTAAAATTTCTCTCTGTATAATATATATATATA
>NW_025999968.1:37938682-37969830 GCF_001458135.2 Marmota marmota marmota | reverse complement strand
TATATATATATATATATATATATATATATATACTTTTTTTTTGTTGGGGGGGTATTGAAGGTTAAACTACTCAGGGGCACTCAACCACTGAGCCACATCCCCAGTCCTATTTTGTATTTTATTTGGAGATAGGTTCTCACTGAATTGCTTAGGTCCTTGCTTTTGCTGAGGCTGGCTTTGAACTCATGATCCTCCTGTCTTAGCCTCCAGAGCCTCTGGGATTACAGGTGTGTGCCACCGCTCCTGCCTTCTAATTTAATTTTAGCATTCAAATTGTTCTATAACATTAGACTAAAAGGATTTTCTTAATTAAGATACTACTTTCTGAGTTTTGTATGCTGTTTTTTTAGCCATTTGTCTAGTTGAAAACACAATAAAATATTTTATATTTTAAAACCTTTATGGAGGCTGATTTTGATATCAGCAAGATGCTGAAATAGGAAATACCAACCTTCATCCCTACATGTGCACACGCAAACAATAATTGATCCCACAGCTATCCATGAATGAAATTAGCCCTCAAGAGTTCAGTTAGGAACTTGCAGGATCGTAGTATAAGGAAAAGAAAAGAAAAAAAATAGTGAATAATCACACAGGATTGCTGGGGAGATTGGCATAACTGAAACATCTGGAAATAATGAGCCACACAGTAGATGGGGAAGACCTTTCAATGTCTGACAAGTGGCAGGTGACATTATGATCCCCAATGAACTACTGTGCAGAGAACCACAGCAGTGTTTGTGACCAAGGACTCAAGAGGCAGGTAGCTGCAGACTCCCCATAGCCTTCATAATTCTCTGGTCATTCATCAGCACAAATCCCAGCAGCCAGCTCCACAGAAGACACTGTGGCTTTCACTTCTGGGTAACTAAACCGCAAACCTCTGGAGAAGCAGCTATTCCCACATTTTCCTCTCCACAAGAAGGAGCTGTTAATATTCTATCCCTGGACAGTCTGAACCCCAAACCTGCACCTGTGTTCATCATCAGAGCTCCACTGCAGCCCTTCACATACCTGTACTTTGCACACAAGAACCACCACCAAAGCAAGCTAGGCCACAGTCAGACCACAGCTCAGTGCTTCATGAGCCCTTGCACTGTAGACACCGCTACAGCAGACTCAGAGCAGTAGCTGCTCTGCATATGGTTTTGTGGTGGCTCCAAAAGTACCCAAACCAGGGACACTGAAGCTGCCACTATTTCAGTAGCACCTGAGGCCAGAACCCAGAGCCACTATAGCATTGGCTAACCTGTGTTTCGGACCCTGACATCTCAGGTGCTGTACAAGCACCTGTGCTTCTCTCAGTACTAGCAATGCTACTGCACAGATTCATTGGTCCTCACATTCGAGACTGTTCCATGGGTGCCATGCAGCAGATACCAATACAACCACCATTGCAAGTGTGCCCATAGTATGAAACACTGATATGAAGGATCTTATTTGCCTTTACTTCCCTCACTGGGGGAAAAGAAATCAGGACAACCTCTTTAGCTTTCCTCACCGAGAATCCCAATAGTCCTCACCTCCTCTTCAGTCACCCATAGCATTGGTTGATGAGAACTCCTGTAATCTTCACTCACACTGACCTCAGCTAACAGAGCTACATGGAAACTATATCACTGGGCCCTTCTTGGATCTGGAACCACCACATTCTGCACAACTGGTGCCTCAGAACCATCTTTAGGTGAAGGTTTTTTCCCACCAGAACCAGTTTGTAATATCTAGAAGAGATGAATGCTCTATCAAATACATAGACATTGATACATGCAAAAAGAACATGGAAAATCAAGGAAACCTGATGTCCTCAAAGGAGCACAGTATTTTCCAGTGACTGACCACAATGAAACGAAAATCCACAGACTGCCTGACAAAAATATAAAATTGCTTTAAGGATGCTCAGCAAGCTTTAAGAGACAATTCAATGATATCAGAAAAACAAAATGAGAGGTTCAATAAACAGAAGTCCTATAAATAAGTGGAACAAATTCTGGAGCTGAAGAATAAAATAAATAAAAAGAAAAATGCAGTAGAAAGTGTCAATAGCTGACTTAATCAAGGAAAAAAGGGATCTTTGTTAACTTGAAAAAGTTGAGAGTACTGAGTCACAGGAAAAAGAAAAAGAATAAAGACAAAGAAATAAAACTTATGAGATTTATGGGATAATATCAAGAAAACTAATGTTCATATTTAAGTAATTTTGGAAGACGAGAGAGAGTAAAAGGGGAAGGATATTTTTCTTTAAAGAAATAATGTCTGAAATCTCTCAAAATTTGGGAGAGATATGGGCATGACACCAGGTGCATGAAGCTTAAATGTCTTTAATCAGATCTGATCCAAAGAAGCCTTCACCAAGACACATTATAGTCAAAATCTCAATAATTAATACAGAGAATTTTGAAAGCATTGAGGGAAAAGAGGTTTCTCACATACCTGGGAACTCTATGAGGCTATCAGTATACTTAGCAGACATTTTTCAGAACAGCAGAAAGTGAGTCAACATATTAAAAAAAAAAAAAAAAAAAACAAAAACGAATACTTTTACCTGGCAATGCTGTCCTTCAGTAATGAAAGAAAAAGAAAGATCACCCAAAACAAAAATCAACAGAGTTTATTTTTACTAGACCTGTCCTTAAAAAAACAAGCTAAAGTGAGATCTTCAAGCTGAAACAGAAGGATGCTAATTAATGACATGAAAATATATAAATATATGGAAGTATAAAACTCAGTGAGTCGGGTATGGGGGCACATGCCTGTAATACCAGCTGCATAGGACACTGAGGCAGGAGGATTGTGAGTTCAAAGCCAGCCTCAGCAAAAAAAAAAAAAAAAAAAAAAAGACACCAAGTACCTCAGTGAGACCCTGTCTTTAAATAAAATACAAAATAAGACTAGAGATGTGGCTCAGTGGTTGAGTGTCCCTCAGCTCAATCCCCGGTACCAAAAAATAAAAATAAAAAATAAAAATAAAACTCAATGATGAAAGTATGTAGTTGAATTCAAAACAGTACTATAATAGTGGTGTATAAATCACTCCTAACTCTAGTATAAAAGACAAAGTATCACAAATAGCTCTAGTTATAATAATTTGTTAATGAATACACAATATAAAATATGCAAATTATGACAGCAAAAAACATAAAACAGGGAAGTAAAAGTGTAGAGGTTTTATGTGCAACCAAAATTGTTATCCATTTGAAATAGACTGTTACAACTATATGGTGGCTTATGTAAGCTTCATGTAATAATCATAAAAGAAAAACTTATAGTTGATACACAAAAGATAAGAAGAAAGGAATAAAAGCCTACCACTTCAGAAAATTATCCACTTACCAAGGAAGATAGCAAAAGAAAGAAACAAAGGGGCTACAAAACAGCTAGCGAACAGTTAGCAAAATGTCAATAGTGCTTACCTAGTTATCTTGAATCTAAGTGTATTAAACTCTCCCATGAACAAGCATAGTGTCTGGATGAGTGGATGGAAAAACAACTATATTTGCTCACAAGAGACTAGATTCAGTTTTGTTTTCTTCTGTTTTGTTTTTGGTACTAAGGATTGAACCCAAGGGTGTAACCACTGAGTAATACTCCCTGGCACGTTTTTATTTATATTTTGAGACAGGGTCTCACTAAGTTGCTTAAGACCTCACTAAGTTGCTGAGGCTAGCTTTGAACTTGTGATCCTCCTGCTTCAGCCTCCCCAACACTGAAATTACAAGCATGTGCCACCATGACCAACCTCAATTCCGTTTTAAGGACACAAACAGAATAAAAGTTAAGGGATTGGAAAACGTATTCCATACAAATTGAAACCAAAATAGATTGAGTGAGAGTAGTTATATCAAACAAAATAGACTTTTAAGTCAAAAACTCCCAGGAGACAAGTGAGGTAATATATAATGATGAAGGGGTCAATTCATCAAGAGGGTACAGCAATTTTGTTCATATGTATTCAACATTGGAGTCCCTAAATATATATCACAAATATTAATAGTTTTAAAGTAGAAAATAATGACATAGTAATTGTGGAGAAATTCAGTATCCCACTTTTAACAATAGACTGATCACCCAGATATAAAATCAATAATTAAGCACTAGAATTGAACAGCTTTAGACTAACAGGACCTAATACATGTGCAGAACATTTCCTCCAACAGCAACAGAAAATATGTTTTTTGCAAGTTCATGTGGAATATTTTCCTGAGTACAGCTTATGTTAGGTAACAAAACAAGTTTTATCAAATTTAAGAAGATTGAAATTATATCAAGGACCAGAGGTTCATTTCACAAATATGTGGAAATTAAGTAACATACTCCTAAATAACTAATGGGTCAAAGAAGAATTCAAGCGGAAACTTAAAAATATCTTAGTACAAATGAAATTGAAACAAAACATATTGAAATATACAGGATGCAGGAAAAGCAGTTCTAAGAGGAAAGTTTGTAGTGATAGGTGCCAACATGAAGAAAAAACAAAAATTTCAACTTAGCAACCAAACTTCACACCTAGAACAATATGAGCAATCTAAACCTGGCATTAGTAGAAGGTAGGAAATAATAAAGCAGGGGAAAATGATATAATAGAGACTAGGAAAATAATGTAAAATAACCAATAAAACTCAGTGTTAGATTTTTGAAAATATAACAAAATCTAACTTTTAGCAAGACTGGAGGGGAGGTGGTGGAGAGAGAGAGACAGACAGACCTCAACAAATAATCAGAAATGAAAGAGGGGACATTACCACTAATACCACAGAAACATACAGGGTCATAAAAGATTATTATTATCAATTATATGTCAATAAAAGTAGTAAACTTGAAGAAATATATAGATCCTGGACACATACAATTTACTAAGATTTAATTATGAACAAATAGAAAATTGGAACAGATCAAAAGTGAGTAAGAAAATTGAATTCATTAAAAAATAAATTTAAAAAATCTCCCAACAGTGTTGGGGATATAGCTTAGTGGTAGAGCATTTGCCTAGAATAGCAAGGTCCTGGGTTTCTCCAGCACCATACACACACACAGTTTCCCACTAAGGAAAGTCTATAACCAGATAACATCACTGATGGATTCTATTATGCGTTTAATGGGAAATTAAAGTTGACCCTTTTCAAAATTTTCAAAAAGTTGACAGGGAGGAAACACTTTCAAACTCATTTTAGAAGGTCAGTTTGACCTTGATAACAAAGTCAAGAGAAGGACACTACAAAAAAGAAAATCATAAGCCAATAACTCTGGTAAGCCTAAATGCAAAAACCTCAACAACAATCTTATCAACACACCAATTTATATATCATATTAAAATGATTATATACCATAATTAATGAGATAAAAGGATAGTTCAACATATGCCAATCAATAAGTATGATCTATCACATTAGCAGAGTGAAAACAAAATCTATAAAATTGTCTGAAAAAAATGTTTAATTTTTTTTAACTTAACATTCTATCATGATTAAAACTCTCAACAAATTAGATACAGAGAGCACACACCTTGACACAATGAAGGCTATATGTTGCAAGTCCAATGCACATACTGTACTCAGTGATGAAAAGTGTAAACTTTTTCTCTAGATCAAGAACAAGACAAGGATGCTCACTCTCACTACCTCTGTTTTACATTGTACTAGAAATCTACCCATATCAATTAGGAAGAAATGCAATAAAAGACATCCATATGGAAAAGAAGCAAAATCGTTTCTACTTGCAGGTAACATGATTTTTCTTATCAAACTGTTAATAAAGTACAAATAATTTTGGAAAGAGTATTAAAAAATTGGCATTCTCATAGTTGACATATAAGTTTGGGGGGACAACTACCCAATATAAATAAAAAGACTTAAAAACGAACACAGTGTAATTAGCAGTTCTACTTCTAGAACTTAAACCTAAAGAAATAACAAAGCTTACATATATTTGTATCTAAAAATGTGCACTGCAACCCAGTTTATTGTGATAAATACTATGTATGTACATGCTACAGGTACAATATATTAATGTGAAATAAGCACGTTAACAATATTAGTGCGCTCAGTGTAACATTAGTGTTCTTTCATTTGTAAACACAAAAGCCATCCTTGGCTCAGGTGGGAAGGAGCATCCAACAAAGGAGTTTAGGCAGCAGGATGCAGCTGAAAACTGGGCAAGGAATTACTCACTTTTCCCATCCTTTCTATCAAGGCAAATGAGCTCTGTTTTATATCCCCAACCCCCATTCCACCCATCTTTCTGTTACTTCACTTAAGAATCCAAAGTCCTAGAAAAAAGAAGCTGATTGTTCTTTCTTGGGTCAACAGCCAGTCACTTGGTTGGGGAAGGAAAAGTGTTATGTTTTAGACATGTGGTATCCCCCCAAACCTCTTGTGTGAGACAATGCAAGAAGGGTTAGAAGTGAAATGATTAGGTTATGAAAGCTTTAACCCATCAATGAATTAATCCCAATAGGGATTAACTGAGTGGTAACAGTAGGCAGGTAGGGTGTGACTGGAGGAGGTGGGCTCCTGGGGGCATGCCTTTGGGGTTTGTATTTTGTCCTTGTTAAGCAGATATCTCTCTCTCTCTCTCTCTCTCTCTCTCTCTCTCTCTCTCTCTCTCTCTCGTTCCCAGTGCCATGCTCCTAGCCGCTTTCCTCTGCCATACACTTCTGCTGTGATGTTAGGCCTCACTCCATCCCTGAGGAGTGGAGCCAGCTGCCTATGGACTGAGACTTCTGAACCCATGAGCCCCAGATAAACTTTTCCTACTCTAAAACTGTTAGTCGGCCCTCTCGGTCACAATGACAAAAAAAATGACTAAAACAAAAACACTTCTTAATTGATCATTCCACCAAGACAACACACAATGGTGAAGTGATAATGAAAGAGGAAATTGAGAGTCCTTAGAAAGGAAATATACACTAGGTGAATCCAAAGAGCCAAAAAATATCTATAGTTTGGTGTTTCACCAAATATGTAAATAATTTGTGTATGTATATATGTGTGATATACCCATAGAGTGGAAAAATATTACAAAATAATACCATGATAATAATATAGCAGTTGCCCTTAACATTTTATGTTTGAATTTTATTTTATTATTGGTCCTTCTCTGTGCAATCTAAATTTTTGTTTTGGGTACTGAGGATTGAACTCAGGGGCACTTTGCCACTGAGCCACCATCCCCAGCCCTATTTTGTATTTTTATTAGAGATAGGGTCTCACTAAGTTGCTTAGCACCTTAATTTTGCTGAGGCTGACTTTGAACTTGTGATCTCCTGTCTCAGCCTCCGAAGTCACTGGGATTACAGGCATGTGCTACTGTGCCCAGCTTGAGGTCTAAAATTTTAACAATAAGAACCTATGGTTGGGCTGGGTTTGTGGCTCATTGGCAGAATGCTTGCCTTGCACTAATGAGGCACTATGTTCAATCCTCAGAGTCACATTTAAAAAAAATAAATAAACAAAATAATGAAATCGTGTCTATGTATATCAAAAAAAAATTAAAAACTAAAACTTAAAAAAAGTATCTATGGTTTGGGACATAGAAATAAATTTCAACACATTTTGGAAAACATGACTTGATTTACTTTCTGTTGACTTCCAAATTTCTTATATTAAATATAAGATCTATTATTTTAAGAGTTACATATAATCCTATTCCAAATATTGAAATGTAGTGAAACACAAATTTTGCTTGCTTTACATTAAATACCTATTAGTCTTACCTTGAGCCTGTGGAATGCATCTTTTTTTTTTTTTTAAAGAAAGAGAGAGGGAGGGAGAGAGAGAGAGAATTTCAATATTTATTTTTCAGTTTTCAGCGGACACAACATCTTTGTTTGTATGTGGTGCTGAGGATCCAACCCGGGCCGCACGCATGCCAGGCGAGTGTGCTACCACTTGAGCCACATCCCCAGCCCCTGGAATGCATCTTAAAAATATACTCATGGGGCTGGAGATGTGGCTCAAGAGGTAGTGCGCTCACCTGGCATGCGTGCGGCCCGGGTTCGATCCTCAGCACCACATACAAAGAAAGATGTTGTGTCCGCTGAAAACTAAAAAATAAATATTAAAGTTCTCTCTCTCTCTCTCTCTCAAAAAAAAAAAAAATATATATATATATATACTCATGGAGATGCTACAGTGTGCTAAGATATTGCTTCTGTTTTGTGCAAAATCTAGACTCATTATTGTTTTCCAATGATGCTCCACTTCAATGAACTCCACAGAGAGATAATCTACTGCTACTCTTTCTACAATGATCCCTGATTACCATGGCCAAGAACTAAAACTGCCACATATTTGGTCATAAAATTCTTGGAACATTTCCATTTTACATGTATTTACGATTCGGTTTTTGTAGCATTAGGGTGTGGAATTCTGATTCTACTTGTTCTTAACACAACCCTATGCTCATAATGATTAGGATCAAAATCAGTCAGGACACCCATAATATTAGATGCCATTCACTTCTTAAGTGTGCTGCTTCAAGCTCAAGTTCTTCAGCAATCACAGTTTTTAATAACTAAGGTACATAACAAGTGGGGCTTATGAATAGAATTCTCAAAATTTTAGCAAGAAGAGTAAACACTCCTATTTTCTCATTATCAGCAGAATAATGAATGTATTTTAAGTATATCACTATTATTGTTCTACTTCACAGAATTCTGCTTTTCTCAAATTCCAGTATTTTGAGCAAATATAATGTTCACATGAAAAAATGATTGAGTTTTAATTCCCAAAGATTAGATTCACAGTATACGGACAGAAGTACAATATAAAAATGCTCTTTCATGATTGTATTAAGCTATTAACTCTAAAGTAAAGAGTGAAGAATACTAAAAAATCTGTGACTTAAAAGAAAAGTAAAGAATAAAGATGAACTAGTTAATCATTAAATTTAAAGTAGCAATAAATAATCAAATAATGTGTGTATTTTATAATGCAAAGGTGCCTTTATCCTCTTTAAATGGAATCATAGGGTTTGTTACACTAAAGTAGCATTTAGTAAAAGTATTAGTATTTGCTGAAAGTCTCAATTTGTTAATACAGTCTCTAAAAAGATTTAGCATTAACTGAACTTGGAAATCCTTATTTAAGTATGCATTTAAATAAAATATATATGAAAGAGAAGACATAAACTCTCAAGGAATGACTATAAGTAATATATTGATAAACATAAATTAACCTTGTAAAAATTGGAGAGGGATGGACTTAATCAGTCAACATTTATCACAGAAATTTAATTCTGCATGAAGTTTTAACAGAAGAGAGGGGGATGTTATGGAAAAGCTAAAAATAGGATTTAAAGTTTCTGCATATATATATATATATATTTTAATAATGTGTGTCACTGCAGCTTTAAAGCCCATCTGTATAATACAATTCAAAAATTTAGTGACTGATGAAGAAAAAATACACTTGAGTTTATTTGTATGAATATATATGTAACAGATACTGTTTTATATTCAGTTTTTCTTTGAGGTTTTCTAAACAAAAGTATTTCAAATCAAAGTCTTTAAATTGCAAACATGTGTGAGCAATAGATTTACACATATCAAATATCTAAACTTAGAAACAATGTAAGACTTTTTTTTAAGCAAATGTGGTTTTGTTCCTAACATAAAAGTATTGAATTGAATAAATTAAAATTCATTTAATCTATTTCCATATTCTCTGATAAATACTGATTGATATATCCAATAACAAGGGGATAGTTTATTCTACAATTATAGTAGAGATAATCTTTGTACAACCAATCAAAAAGTCAACTTAATCAAAATAATGAGAGACATTCATACCATTTTAGCAAAAGTCTACTTTGGCAATGGCATATTAGAAAAACAACAGTCTTTTCCTACTTTATAAATTGATGTAATTTCAATGTATTAAATTATTATTAGCTATATTAAGCAAAGTCAGTCTTACTGAGCTTTCATCAAATTCCACACTGATTCTTAGAGAAGGAGTAAGATCTTGTGACTATGTTTTCTTACTACAGATAAAAGGACCCTAAGCTTCTTCACTCTTATCTAGTTTATTCTGCTGGCCTATATTTCAAAGATGTGATCTTAGGGTCTTATTAGATATTTGAGTGTTTTGTTGGAAGTGACCTTCAGCCTCCAGCTGAGATGACCTCCAGATATAACTCTTCTGGGGCATTATGTTCTACTTCAGATTATCAGCTCCAAAGGTTAGGTTGTCAGGGGTGGATGGGAGGATTTTTCACTTTTATTCTGAAACTGCAAGTAAAATCTCCACTCAGTTTATATCTGTCCAGTGTCTTACAGAACTGTTGGAGGAAAATCTGACATGTTAGATTTAATAAAAAATAAGCCTATCAATATAGCCATTTCATTTTATTAATCATCAATTCAATGGGCAATGATGTTCTGTCCTTTTATTTCTATGACAAATGATTTTAATAGCGTATTATGTAATAGAGCATATCATGCTAAATATTGTGGAATTCTTAACTGCGATTTGTGGGATCCCATGTTCATTGTTATTAGTTGTGTTAGTAATCCTTATTTTCATTAAAACAAATGTCCTATTATTAAATTTGGAAATAGTAGGATGTTTACCTCCTCCCCCATTTTGAAATAAAGGCAGAATTAGTTTGGTTGGGGTTAAAAGGTCAAAACAGAGGGTCACCCTCTTTGTCAATATGCAAATAGAAAACTACTCAGACAGAGGGATACAACTGGATGGACCAGTGAGCTCCATCATTAATCGGCTGACAAGAGTATGTTCACTGTTGGACAGTGGTCTCAGAAAATGAGAAATGTGAGACCCATCATTGTTAACATTTCCTAGAGTTTTGAAGTGGCCACATTTACTCACTTGATAAGTAATTTAAATAGTGCTATCACACATCATTTCAGGTTAATAGTGATTGCAGAATAGGCATTTTATACCACAAATTTCTAATGGTAAAAATCACAGCCTCCAAAATGCATAAGAACAATAAGTTAACAACAAATATATGAAAAAAATGTTCAACATCTTTACCTATTAGAGAAATGAAAATCAAAACTACTCTAAGATTTTATCTTACTCCAGTCAGAATGGCAGGTATTAAGATTACAAACAACAGTAAGTGTTGGTGAGGATGTGGGGAAAAGGCACACTCATACGTTGCTAGTAGGACTGCAAAATGGTGCAGCCAATATGGAAAGCAGTAAGGAGATTCTTTGGAAAACTTGGAATGGAACCACCATTTGCTATCCCACTTGTTGGTCTATACCTGAAGTCTCACATTTTTACTTACATATTTAGGCACTGGATAACAAAGTCATATTATAGAACATGTTTTGACTTTGCAAAAGTTGTCTTGGAAATCACATTAGATTTCCAAGGTACATATTTTCAAGCACATGAATCACTGCCCACTAAAGCTACAAACAGTAAGATCGGAAAGGTCATCCAGAAAAAACTTTAGCAGGTACCCCAAAATGCAAACAATATACAAAAATTCTATGTAAAACACACAATCCCCATACAAAATTTCTATGTAAAACACACAATCCCTTTTTCATTGTTGCATTTGCCAAGGAACACCAAATTTTTATCTGGTATAAGCTATAAAGTGTGAACCTTTCATTAAAATATACTTCTTCTTTAAAGTTGCTGTAGACAGATCTTGGCGTTGTTGATGAGCAGTGGGCATTGAAACCATGAGCAATTCCAATCAAATCATAGTTTACAATGATTATTAAATCACATTTAATCATATGCATACATTTAGTTATTGTCAAACAAAAAGTCAACAAACTACATAGCCCTTATATAAATGACTACAAAGACCATTAATTTCATACAGTCATGTCTGAAATTTTCATTTTCTTCTTTCTCATTATTAGTTTTCCCATTTCTGTAAACGGGATCAAGGTGAAGAACCACCCATTTAGTTCAAGTCTTCCTTGTAAACCCTTGCCCAACAGACACATATGAAAATGAAAAATGTCAGGGATGTGACCTTTCTAACCCCAGGCTGACAGTGACTGAATCCTTCCCAGTACCTTTTCACTTCTCCAGGCCTCTTGCAGACCCCAGGAACCCACTAGGTCCCAAACAACCCATCTAGCTGCTCCTCTTACCCCAAACTTTTCTCACTCCCACCTCATCCCTGCAAATAGTTCCCTACATTCTGGAGGGTATTTTTTTGGTAACTAAATATCTGGATCATTAGGACGCTTTCTACTCCTTTGGGTAAAATTCCAATTTCTATCTTTTAACTATAATGTAGATGATGACATCAGGAGATATAAGTATTTTGTCATGACTAATAAATTGAATAAACCAAACTCATCCTCAGGAATATATGGTACGACTTCATTGGTTAAGTAAAATCTGACAAATATCTCCCTGATGGCTGGTGCCTGAATTTTCTAAGGATGAAAAGATGTTGTATAAATAAATTAGAGGTTACTTAAAATAGCACTTCTAAACAAAAAGACAACTGATTGAGATCAGAACCACTTTCATGGAAGGAGCAAAGGACAGCAAGACAAACACCAGAGGCCAGTGGCTAAACAGAAGAAGCCACCTGCATTAAAGGCAACCTGAATTGTTGGTCTGTGACAGGGAGTTAATACCATCTGCATTTGAGCATAGAAAGGAATGCTGCATACTTCATCCATTTCAGTGGAAACAATCATTCTGAACCATCTTAAAAAGGCCATTTAATATTATTATTCTACTTAAAATAGCTGCTTATAACAGACATCCTACTTTATGCAAATGTGGAATAATTCTACATTTTAAATTTTAACAGCATCACAGAACTTCAGTTCTTAATTCAACAACTGTTCAAAAAGTACCTCCTAAATGTCAGCCATTGCACCAACAGCAATGGGAATGAATAAATCAAGTTAGGGGGTTTACAATCTGGTAGAAATCCTTTGTTTAAAAATAGGATTAAAACAAAGTGATAAATGATCTGTTGCTATATGTGGCATGGGAATAAAAAAGCAAAAACTGTGATGGAATTTGCCTTACTGTGGTGAAGGAAGCTAAGAGAGGTGGTGCTATCTGAAAACACTCCTTCAGCAAATGCTTACTGAGCACCAACAAACAGGAAAGCACCAACAGGGGCAAAAGATCCAATTGTGGGAAACAGGCAGAAACCTCTGCAGTTGTGGAATGTACATTCTAGTGGGTAATACAGACATAAATTACAATAAACAAATAATATATCATAGGTTAAAAGCGAGAATAAAAGGGCACAGGAGAAGAAATGTTGAAAGGGTTAACAGTTCTGATAAGGTGCTCATGGACAGCCTCCTCGAGAAGGTGAGTGGTAAGTCAAGAACAGTTTGGGGAGAAATGTGCCAGGTAAATGAGAATTTGGAAGAAATGTATTTGAGACAGAGAAAACAAAGGGATGGAAATTTGCAGCCTAAGGTATGTTTGATAAGGAGTAACATGCTATGGGGCTCAACTGTGGTGTATGTCTGTATCATTACTCATGCACTTGGGGGGTAGACAAGAAGAATGACAAAAGAGATTGGATGGAGACCAAGGTGTGAGGGGCCCACTTCACTTGCTAAGGAATCTGCTCCATCAGGACAATGAGACCTCATTATAAGCTTTTTTAAGAAAAAAAAAACAAAAACTGATACCTAAAAATACAACACATGTACATATAAATGGATAACATGATGTTTGTATACTTGTAGACATTGTAAGAGTTTAAATCAGGTTAAATATATCTACCCCCTCAAACCTTATCATTTCTTTATAGTGAAAACTTTTCAAAATCTTTTCTTCTAGCTTTTTGAAATATATGTCTCACTGTTGTCATCTACAGTCACTTGACAGCAAGAGCATGCCAGAATTCTCACTCCTATCTAACTGTTGCTTGGTACTTGTTCATACTTGTTCTCCTCTTCCCTTCTCTGCACCCTCTCTGGCCTCTGGTAACCACTGTTCTTCTCTGAATTTCTGTGAGAGTGACTCTTACAGATTTCACACTTGTGTTGAGGCCATGTAGTCCTTGTCTTTCCGTGCCTGGTTTATTTCACTTAACATAATCATCACCAATTCTATCCAGGTTGTCATAAATGACAGGATTTTATTTATTTTTTTAATGGCTGAACAGTATTTTATTGTGTATATGCACCATATTTTTCTTAATCTGTTCATCTGCTGATGGGCACTGTAGCTTGTTAGCATTTCTTGAACTTCTGTGTATTCACATGTGAGTACAGCTGTTTCTTTTACATACTGATTTCATTTTCTTTGGATATATACCCAGTATGGGATTGCTGGTTTATATGGTAGTTCTACTTTTAATTGTTGGAGGAACCAAGGAACTGTTTTCCATAGTGGGCTACACTAAATTAAGTTCCCACCAGCAGTGTGCAAGTGTTTCCTTTTCTCCCCATTCCTGTCAACACTTGTTATCATTAGTCTTTTTGATAATAACCACTCTTACCCCTTGTCCTATGTATAGCTTACAAATAGTTTCTCCCATTTTGTAGGTTGACTTTTCACTGTGTTTTTTTCCTTTACTGTGCAAAAGCTTTAAGCTTTGAAGCAAAGGAAGGGTAAGTCTTAGAAACTAGGCTGGAACAATATCACTCTGGAATCCAAGTGTACCCCTAGATAAATGAAGACTTCCTCAATCAATTGTTGTTATTACACTCATGTATGTTGTTTTATCTTGATGAATGAATCAAATTGGTGGCACCAGACTGTGATGGTTGTCAACATCACTCCTTGTTGACTGCTACACACTCATTGGGGGAAAAGAAGCCAATGTCACATAAGATCCTCTTTGACTAAATATTAACTAAACACCTGTGAACACACATTTTTTAATGTGTTTGATTAAAATGGGGCATCTATGTATAGCATGTCTGACAAATACGGTATTGTCTTAAGGAAAATATTCATGCCATGAGCTGAACCGGTGCTTTTTGATGGAACACTATCTCTGCTTTACCAAGCAACAGCCTATGATTACTCAGACTTGGGTCTTTGAAGACAATTTCTTAAAATTGAATAAAATGGAATTTTTTACATCAAGGGAAAAAGTTGTTAGAGTCTGTTTGCCAATGATAAAATTTATACTTTTAAGCAAAATTAGTGTTGTGGAAAACTTCTATCTATCCATCTCTCAATAGCTACAAGACAATCTATCAGTACTTAAAGATACTTTTGATGAGGTGGGTGGAGACTTTAGCAAAATATGATTCTTTGACAGTATACACAGACCATTTGAAAGAACTACATAAATCAGTAAATCAATTATTTTCCAAATGGCCAATACTTATGATGCTATAAAACCAAGCAGGAATAAAATATCCATTTAAAGAACAAATTAGAAAAATAGATTTTAAATGACAAGAGTCTGAAAAATTCACTGCCATGCCTTCTGATTCTTTATTGCAACTAACTTTTAAGAAACTGTCAGTTGTTCATTTGGGATGCAGCATCATACAATATCCACAATTATCTGAAAAATATTAAAGTGCTCTTTTTTTTCTTAAGCTACATATCTGTGTGAGGCAATAGATTCCTCAGATATTTTAACCAAAGCAATAGAATGCAACAGATTCAATGCAGAAGTAGGTAAAATAATCTAGCTTTCTTCCGTTAAGCTAGACACTAAAGAAACTGTCAAAAATGTACAATGCCAGAACTTTCATTGTTTTAAGAAAAGTATATTTTCATTAAATTAATTCTATTGTTATCTTTAAAAAATTAATATGTAGCATTAAATTTTTCTTCAGTTTTAACTTATAATATGCAAAATACCAATGGATATAATCAACATAAATAAAACAGAGTAGAATTGTCAGATTGAGCAAATAAGAACGCAGGACACACAGAAAATGGAATTTCAAAGGAACATAGGTACTTGTAAGTATGCATACATCCCATGTAACTCTGTGACCTAAGTGTATTAAAAACTTGTCATCATTTATTTGGAATTGAAATTTAGCTAGGTATCCTAAATGTGATCTTGCAGTCCTACTTTGGCATTCTTGATCAATTTTTGAGACTCTAAAGAAATTCCAAAACTATGGTCTGAAAAACACTGTTTTAATGCATTTTACAGTTCAGCCTTTTTCCATTTTGTGCTTCTCTTTTGATTCTACTTACTCAGTTACTGAGGTTTGTCTATAGCTAATTACTATACGTGGCTTTTGCCTCTCGACCTAATTGCTGTTGAATATTTTGCTTTTGCAGTCAGCTCTACACATGTCTTACTCATCTTTGCATATTTTGTTCAATCAAAAAGTAAATATATTGTATTAGCAGAACTAATAAATTTATTATAAATTTTATAACATATTTCATAAATAATAATTATATACTCATATGCATAATGTAAAGCAAGGTTGGAAAAACTCATTAAAATATTAAGTAATCATTAAAATGGCTCTTATATATATAATACAAGAGTTTTCTCATACAACAATAAGAAAATAAAATGTTTGGTATAGAAGCCTCACAATGTGAGGTTTCAGACAAGTGTTCAAGAAGGGCCTAATAGAATGCAGTGCTTCTCAGATGAATAATATTAATTTTTGTTTAATGCTAGCAAGAAACTTGCCTAGTTGGGCTTGATTAAATGGCATATTTTTCCTGAAAATAATAGCATGTTGTACTACTTGAGAAAAATAATTGACTTTGAAATGGGCTGCAAGTAAAATCTTGAAAGTTAAACCCAAATTTATCAAAGAAGTCAATTCTTTTTTAGCACACCAAAATTATACCTGTGAAGAAATCAGTGGTTCCCTAGGTCTATTTTGTAGAAGAAAATAATGTCAGAGTGCCACAAGTCCTTGAGTACTACAACCCTGACATAACAAATATTATTTCTAAAAAAAAAAAATGTGACTCTTAAAAATTAAACTCATTTAAAGATGTAATCTTAATCTAAATTGCCCACCATTATCTTGGGAGATTAAGATTATAGAGAAATTTCACTTTCTATGTAATGCACATCTATGAAATATATATTTTTGGATTAACTTTTTTTGTTAGTAATGTGTCTTGAATCTCTTTAAATATTGATATATTCACCTCTTTTTTTTTCATTACAGGGGATTCAACCCAAAGCCTCACACATGCTAGGCAAATGCTGTACCACTTAGCTGTGTCCCTAACTCCCATATGTTTTAATCACTACATGGGATGGATATAACAATGTTTTTCACACTCTCTCTATTGAAAAATGCTTCCTGTTGTTGTCTGAAACAATGCTGCCACAGACAATGATCACTCAGATCTTTTTGCGCAACTGTGGGAAATTCAGAGGCTGTGGGATAGAATAAAAATGGTTTGGGCATAGTAGAACTGGTAGGAAGGAAGCATGTATAGAATCATTTTTATTCTCGCTCTATCTTGTGGCAGTTATACAGTGGACTTTATCTTCCGGAGAGCTCACAGAAGATTTGGAAATGCCAAAGAAGTCATCATGATGGAATCTGTCTCCTTGTTATTAGGCTGTGTCTGATGCTCTAAATTGTTTTGTCAGACATCCATTGTGACCCCATGACTAATGTGCAGTAGCAGGAAAGTTAAAACTGCATTTTTCAATTCTTTGGAGGCTAGAACATGATTTAGGTTTCAACGTACTCTTGTGAGGATGTTTAGAAATTGAACCAAGGATAGGAAAAAGCCAAGCTGGAGGCCTAGATTTTGCTGGCCATGATCAAATCCAAGGTGGCAGCTATGGCAGCAACATTCCAATGTGGTAGGTGGATCCCTGATTCAGCAGCTTCCTAGAGCAGCAGAGGCATATTTCTGGATCACAGCAGAGTAGCCTGGGACTGAAGTCAGCAGTATTAGCAGCAGATTCATAATTTGTCAACTTCCTGCATCTGCAGCAGTAGTTCACCTGCTCAAGGCAAAGGCAGAATATTTCAGGGAGCTACTAGTTGTTCCTGGGTGTCAAGGCTCAAACTGTTCTTCCATTTCTTCCAATAATTCTCTAAGTTCTCAGTCCTCCATATAAAATTCTGCATTACTTATATCATCAGGAGCAAGAGTCAGCAAACTATAGCTCACAGGCTAAATCCAGCCCCACTATCTGTTAATAGCCTGCAAGATAAAATGGCTTTTACATTTTTAACAGGTTAGGAAAAAAAATCAAAACAAGAATAATATTTTGACACACAAAAATTATATGAGATTCAAATTTCAGAGGTTATAAATCCCATTTATTACTTTATTAGTTACGGCTGCTTCAGCATGACAATAACAGAATTGAGGAATCGTGAACATATGGCTTACAAAGCCTCACATATTTATTTATCTGGCCCTTTACACAAAATATTTGCCAACTCTTGATGTAGAGTGAAACCTCTTAGTTCAATTGAACACTGAGTAATATTGATACTAGTGTATTAAGAAATATAAAACATGGTGGCACAAATGGTAAACAATGAATTGATTATGTTGAAATTTAAGTCACTGATCATATTTTCTCTTACAACTATTCCTGGTCAGCTAATTTTCCACATTAGAACAATAATCTAGAAAGTTATAAAGGGTTCACAAATCACGGTAGCTATCTGTGTTATTCGCCAGCTATTTCTGTTTCTCTACACGGGCATGTTGCAAAGTTATACTATGTGCCCCTTTCTGTTATATGTGATCATGTGATTTGCTTTGGCCAATAAAATTTGAGAAGGAATGCATCTCATTTCAAAGCAGAAATTTAAAAACCAGTACACAACAATATGTTTTCTTTTTCCCTGTCATAGTTATTTACTTGCAATTTGAGATAGATAGTATATGCTCTGTATCTGAGTAACTTTAATGAATAGCAGCCCCTATCAACTCTCATGCATGTAACATGAATAATTAACATCTCTTTTTAAAGGACCAAAATCACGGATGTTTGTTACTGCAACATGATCTAAATTATACTGACTGATACTTCAGCATATAAATTGAAGTTCCCAGCAACTCAGACACTGGGGCAGGAGGACTGCAATTTTTAGGCCAGCCTCAGCAACTTAGCAAGACCCTGTCTTGGAATAAAAAATTAATAAAAAGGATCAGGTATGTAGCTTAGTGGTAAAGTACTTCTGAGGTCAATCCTCAATAACCCCCATCCCCACCCCACAAAAAAAGATTGAAGTTTTTCAATCCTATAACTCAGGTAAAATATAAATGTGTCTTCTCTATTTCTAAACTAGGTCATATTTTGATCAAAAGATCCCATCCCCACAGAGAGTGGGGAAGTTTTGAGACTTGCCAGTTTTGGATAACTATGTTTTCATTGTTGGTTTACTCTTTAATTTTACTGAGCTTCTGTTGGATAAATAATTATTCAGTGCATCAAAAATTAACAAACTTATCGTTATCAAAGTAAATTTCTTTTCTCTAAAGAGACATGTCTTCCCCTTCCTTGTCAATCTGGTACCTAAGTGAAGGGGGATTCTTAAGATGTATAGTGAAACAGGTGGGACTGTAGTTTATATACTGGAGTGTATTTGCTTCCTATCATTTGCATGTGTTGCCATTCTCCCCCTACCCCCCACCCCATGCATCTAGCAATGATGAGACTAAGATATAGCTGGTACTGATTAGTCCTTTGGACATAATGTTGATGTCTGCTGCTGAAGTATATGAAGAGTGATGAGGTCCTCATATGCTAGTCTCCTTGTCCTGACCCCAGGTCCTCTTAAAATACCCAGAGCACAGTAAAGTTTTTCTCAAGGTCATCTTCCTTGGTTTATTCTAATCTATCTGGTGCCATACTGAATGTAGACCCAAAAAGACAGCTTCTCTGTTTTTACACTTGCATTATTGTAGGATATATACAGGATCACCCAAAGCCTATATGAATATTTCTATGCCCTTCAGCCTTTGGATTTTAATCAAATGTTGGGAACAAGAGAGCCCTCATGTCTTTCTTCTCTTGTAAACTTTCTCTGACTTGCACCTTCCCCTTCATCATCTTCCAGAGTCAGAAGGTCATTGGATTGCCTCTTCCTTCTCATAGGAGTTTCCCTTCACTCATCTCCAGTCCTGGCTATTCATCATCCACTTCTCTATGGTAATATTAGCTGAAGGGCCAGCCATGGGGATTCAAGGGAGTAGCAGGAAGAGATGTACTTCAGAACATATTTTAAAACTATTTTTCTTGTTACATTATTCTCAGTGTACCCAGTCATTTAAAAAAATGAATTCATACATGTTTGAATATAAAGTGTGTTATTTAAAAAAAATTGTTACTTAGAAATAAGAAAGATATTTTTATAGAATTGCTCATGTTAAATACCATCCTCTTATTTTAACAATAATATTCTATTAGATAAATTTCCTTTAAGCCAAAATAATGATGAGATTACAGTTTTTGAAAAAGGGAAATATACATACTTAAAAATTATTTGTTATATGCCCTAATAATCACAAGTGTTTGGAATATAAATGCACTTTAATATATCACTTTAAAGATTAAAGTAGTTATGACTAAATTATCAAAATAATAGTTATCAGAATGATATTGGCCAAATTTTATTGTTATATTGTGTGCATATACAGATATGTAACAACAAATTCCACCATTACGTACAACTATAATGTACCAATAAAGATATGGGAAAAATAACTACTAGTATATTTGTGACTTGGGGTAAAATTTCCAGTGACCAGTTACCTTCCCCACAAACTCTAAAAGACCTAAACTTTTCAACAACTTGTATGTATCGGAAGGTGGTCTTTGGTTTAGATGACTCAAAAGATATTCTATTTGGAACAAGGTAGGTCTAAAGAATATTTTTCAAAAAATACTTTTAATTCTATTCAAGCATTATCAAGTATTCATACAAGGAATGAGTCTTCACAGCACTTCATGGAATGGGAACATGGAAAATAACATTTGTTCATTACTATATCATTTAAAACAATGTGTGATTTAAAAATGGTAGGGAGTCATATAGAATAAATGCTATAAATAGATTCAAACTATGTTCCTGAAAGTATGTATGTTCAAGTTGGCAAATAAAACAAACAAACCAAAGAACCCCTCTTCTTAGAATCTTTTCTTTGGAAGATGAAGGTGACCTTATATTTAAGTTTGTTTGATATTCAATAAATCATACAATTTTTAGTCTCTCTAGCCAATATTCTTTTATAGAAATAAAGCTCCTACTTCTTAGGAATCAGTACACCTTTTTCAAAATCTCCAAGTGCCTAAGAGTTCTTTGTAATTAGCAGGTTTATACAGATTTTTTGAAGTCTTGTATCTTCTACTTATTATTTTCCAGGCTAATTTTTCCATTTTGTGCTAAAAGCATTATTAGTAACTATCATCTAATGAAAACTCCTCTCCAAATCTAGATGTGCCAAATGACATTGCTCTTCTCAGGTAGCTGTTCTCAACTTCCAAACGAAATTCCAAGCAATTCTACTAGGACATTTTCTGGACCCTACTCAATCTTTGTTGAATCTGATTTTCATGAAACTACTCTCTGTTCTTCAGAATTTATTTCAAAATGCATTTTTATATCATTTGAGTAAAACAATGAAGTTATTTGATTTGAAAATGGAAATTATTCTAAAGAGGAAAGAGAGAGAGAGAGAGAGAGGGAGAGAGAGAACATTGTAAAGAAAAAGATAATAGCTATTATATATTTTACCATAATAAATATATTTTACATGTTTATATTTTACAATTTATGTTTGGAAATTGAGTATGGCATAGAACAGGTAATATAGTATGCTCTCATTTGTTTTTAAAAAGGCTGTGTGTCTTTATTTGCATATGTGTTGAATATTTCTAGAAGAACATATATGAGCAGCAAGAAGTGAAGAACATGAAAAGCTCTTGTAGAAAGTTAGGGAAATTTGGTGAGAAACCAGATTGTAGTGTCTAAAAATGTGATTCCAAGTTTGAAAACACTTTCCTTTTCCCAGAAATGGTGAACTTATGCTTGAAGAGGTCTTACTAGAACTTTTAAAAAATATTCTTATTTATCCATTTGAAATGACCCTCTAGGAAAATAACTATGAATCTCCTAAATCCAGGAATGCTTTTGAAAATTATCTGTCCCTATATTGCTTTCTACCTTTGGAAAGTACTTTCCTGTGTTTCATTTCAGAATAGACAGAAGAAGTATTATCTCTTCCTTTCCCAAGAAAGCCAGAGGCTTTTAAAATAGGTGCATTTGACTTGCTCAGGATCATACAATTAAGCCAGAGGCAGAAGAAGGATTGGAACTGGCCCAGGATTCTTGCAGCAGAGCTGCAATGCCAGCTTCATTTATGTAACGAGCCTCCTAAATTTGCATCTGGATTCAGCAATGTTAGCAGAGAGATGCTCAATAACAACCCTCATTTGGTCTTCAAAAGGTGACGGTAATTTAACTTCAGCAAAATTTCCCCCTTACCTTTAACTCAAGGGATGAATATTTTATTTCAAGAAGCAGCTGCCCCTTGGCTGGTACTGCACTTTATACTCTAAAGGCTGATCGTTTATTGCAGACTAGTTCCAATGAATGGGCTCAACCCCAGCAATTATAGTGTAGTCTACTTTTCATAGAATCCAAATCTACTTTCTTTCCCCTCCACGCTAATATATGCAGGTGCATCCACCTAGTGTGCCAAAAGCATTCTCTAATGCCGAGCTGAACAGATTTCTAACCCTCTCATCCTGAGCAACACCTACATCTCTGCACAGACTGAGAGAAAGTTGCCTAAGCAAATTTTTAGTCATTTTGGATTTAGGGATTAAAGGATCTGATCATGTTTAATTGTATTTCCTGTGGTTAATAACTAATCTCTGGCATTAGTGATAGAGGAAAGAGACACAAACTTAACTCTAGAGTTTTTCCAGCCATTGTGGATAGGTTTTTGAAAGTCTTGACAGACGTGTATCCACAAGCATATGAAAACAAGTTTTCGAGGTCTTATTCATATAATAAATCATTCTGCAACAGTTTGCAGGGTATGTTGATACTTGTTGGCGGCAGAGGAGAATATTCAGTTACGTGAAGCATTTCCTAGTGATGTGTGAAGTATGTAGTGAAAAATTATGACTAAACAAAAGCACTGTCTTGGTGTCTGAGAGGTGGACATTAGTATTACTGGGGTGATCTTCCCTGACTTCTATCAGACAATACTCTTCTGGTCCTTCTATTTCTCTAACAACTTCTTGATTTCCTTTTATGATTTCTTTTTCCACAAAGGAGACAGGTTCCCTGACATTCAATATCAACCATCTCTACTCTTTGTACTTTGTATTTTATCTGCCTCAAAGTAGTTATCTGTTTGAATGGCCATTACCTTCAACTGCTTAATTTCAGGCCTCTAAGGAAACATTAGGAATTTAGTCAAACTTTCATGTTGGAATGGCCTCTGCACCTAAATTCTGTCTCCTAAAACAACTTTCAAATGGATTTTCCACTTCAAATGACTGTTTTGACATTCACTTTAGATTCAGTGTTACTCTGCTAGATCATTCCCCTCTCACCCTTATCTAAAAAATTTTCTCTTCACTGTGATTTTCATACTCCCACTAACTCATCTCCCTGCCTCGCCCTTCCCCTGAGGAAGCAGTTCACATATTGCTACCAAATCCATCTGTCCCAAGAGCACATTACCCTGCTGAAAACCCACAAAGTGGTCATCTGATGCATCTGACTAGACAGTTACCTTGAAAAAAAGTCCCTGCCAATCTGATCTTGTTTTGTCTTTGCATTCTTATCTTTCACTGATATCTTGCAGAGACTCTACTCCTCTCTTCCAGGATATCCAAGGCCCCTTGGTGGCAGCCAGGAGGATTTTCTTGCTAAAATAATGCCCCAAATGCAGGACTAGGGGTAGGGGGAAGAATGTAGTATTCCTAGCAATTGTCACACAGATGTGGTGAAAGTGTGATAATGTAGAGATATTTCTAAATTTGTAAATATGATAACATTTGCATATGGAGCAATGTGGAAATTTATAAACTTGTAAAAATACATATAAGTAGATTATTAAGTTTTATGTGTATCTTTCCAATGTAATATTGCTTAGGCTGTGACTTTAAATCCCTATTTCCCTGCCAATCTTGCTGACACCTCTTCTGGATTTACTAGCTCAACCATACAACTATAAACTCACCCTGTATTAGATCATCAGCCTGTTTTACTGGGTCTATCCATTTTGCAAAGTAAATAAAATGTGTGCTGTTACATTTTTTAAAACTATTGTCATGGAAATTTCAGTTTCGATGTTACTAATGACTTGTGCTTTCTAATTAACAGATCATTTGATTTTTATAAATATGTGCATGACCTTCTTAATATCATTTTAATTGATTTTGTTTAAATAGCTTTATTTCTAAAACTGCAATCAATATGGTCCCTAGAAAAAGGAAACACACCCAAAGTACTGGATGTAAGCCATTTTACAAGATGTTTTTCTGTTTAAGCAAATTATTTACTTAGAAAAATGAACTTTAATTATACTATTCAATTATATTTTCAAGTATGCTAAATATATTTTAGCCTTTTGTGGTTATAAAGCAGTTTTGCCTGGATCATTCTAATGGTTTCTTAAACATATGCTCAAAAAATCCTTGCAAAATTAACTGGTTCCTGTTATTGCAAACAAAAACCAGTACAGAATGTGGTTTAGATCCCAAGGAAATGAAAAGCATATTATTGTGAAAATTTATTTTTATTCCAGACCAGAGTAATTTTTTAATAAATATAATTGCCTTAAAAAGGCTCATTTAAGTAACCTTGCTTGAGTCCATATTTAAAAAGATATAAATAAGAGACATCAAATCCAATAAAAATTCCTTTCTTGATTTCTTTTATTTGTTCAGTTACATGTGTTGCATTATGGTGGAAATTTATATTTGTGGAAGACTCTAGAAACAACCAATTTTCGATTATAGGTAAGATGACATACAAAGAAAATAACTACTATAAATGTCCCACAATTTAATGCTTATTCAGTCTCCAAAAAACTCTTATAATAAATTATTATGCTCTAAGTCTAGAGTGTGCAGGGAAAAAAAAGAAGCAATTTGGAAGGATAGCAAAGAGGAGGATCTGTTGTCATGACTTTTGGGATATATGGGGTATTGATTATCAGTCAGCTTCTCTGGATAATGGGCGTATACTACCCTTTGGAACTAGCAGATGCCCCAAGTATTACAGATGGCTGATGAAAGAAATTGAGCATGACTTAGGCCGTGTTAGTGGCACTGGGAAAATATAAATGAAGCTAATACATTTTGCAAACTAAGATGAATTTTGTTGAATCTAGTGACCTTTGGAACCTATTCATACATCTGAAATGAGCAAGTTTGGGGAATATAATTTTATTCAAAGATAAATGTTTAAATATTCTTATTTTTCTATGCTATAGAAATTTAGGTCATAGAAATTTTACTTATTCTGAAAATAATTTAGTGACAAAAATACATGACTGATTAAAGCCACAAAAAGACATTGAAGAGTCTTACATGCATATTGCTAAGAAGCCAGTCTGAAAAGGTCATATCCCATATGATTCCAGCCATGTGACATTTTGAAAAAGGTAAAACTACAGACACAGCAAAAAGAGATGAAAGGGAGTGAGGGAAGGGATAAGCAGGTGGAGCACAGAGAAGGTCCAGAATGATGAGATCCTGCAGGATGAAACTGTGGTGTTAGTGGTTACAGGCCACCACACATTTGCTGAAATCATAGAACTGCATGACACAGGTATGAAACTTGATATAAACTATGGACGATAGTTAATAATGCGTCAATATTCATTTAGTCAACCTTAGAAAAGGTTGTTTGTGTCTAAACCACAGTTTTCTATACCCAGGTCAGTGGGGGAAAAAAGAAGTCTTTGAAGCAATGAGAGCTCACTATTGCAAGCCCGTTGAGCCAGATGGCTGTGGAGCAAAGACAGGCATGTGCACCCTTTGTCTTCTTGGCATTATGGCTTCTGATTGTTCTTAACAACTCCAGATGTGCCTTGCTTTAAGCTTGTTCCTTTCCTCATTCCTGGACTCACATCTTCTTATATTTCTTCTGGAAAGGTCTGTAGAATTGACTTTCTCATATTGTGAGTGCATTTCCAAAAGACATAAACACAATTTCTATTTTTTCATGGTTTTGATTCTAAATATACTATTTCCTTGAACATGTAAAATACCAGCAAGGCCCTTAAAGATGCAATATTTTGTTAAATAGTGATTAAATTATACAAGATAGTAAATATTAAAATGTAGATGTTCAAACTAAACAAGAAATATTTGTCACCATAAAAGGAAGACGTATTCATTAGGTATAATTATTTATATATGTAATTCTAAGCAGTATTATCATACACAGTTATAAAATTCATTTTCAATATATAAATAAATATCTATTGTGCTTTATAAAATACTTTGTTGAAATCTTAATGTTATAAAAGTAGTATGTACATATTCCAACAAAGCAAAGAAAGCAATACAGTTCATTAACAGAATGAGTATCACAAGGCATCACTCTAGCTATTATTCTTAGAGTTTGCTCTTTATTCAATTGCTTAACTTAAAATTCTCAATACTACAAAATTGTGTAAAAAGGCAAAACAAGGAACACTTTCATAGAAACTTTGCAAGGAAAATGGTTACCTTTTTCCTAAAGAAATAAAGTATTCCCATACAGTATTTTATTCCCAATACAGTAACAACATAAGCTTTGCTCTTACTGAAAATCTGGCATCTGTTTGTAGGTTCTCCTAATTGGAGAAATATATCTGCCTCTAAAATCAGTAGTTTCCAAACCTTTTTTATTTTATTTTATTTTTTTTGATACCAGGGATTGAACTCAGGAGCACTCAACCACTGAGCCACATCCCCATCCCGATTTTGTATTTTATTTAGAGACAGGGTCTCACTGAGTTGCTCAGCGCCTCCTTGTTGCTGAAGCTGACTTTGAACCCTTGATCTTCCTGTCTCAGCCTCCCAAGCTGCTTGGATTACAGGCTTGCACCACCGCACCCAGCCCAAAACTTTGTTGGTGGGACTAAAAATTTCTACAACTACTCTGGGATGCAGTATGGAGATAACTCAAAAACTAGGAATGGAACCAGCATATGACCCAGCTATCCCACTCCTCGGTATTTACTTGAAAGAACTAAAATCAGCATACTATGGAAATGTGACCACATCAATGTTTATAGCAATACAATTCACAATAGCCAAGTTATGGAATCAGCCCAGGTGCCCCTAAGGAGATGAATAGATGAAGAAAATGTGGCATATATACACAATGGAGTTTTACTCAGCCATAAAAAAGAATAAAAATATTTCATTTGCTGGTAAATGGATGGAAATGGAGAACAACCATTATGCATTAAGTGAAATAAGCCAGATTCAGAAAATCAAGGTTTGACTGTTTTCTCTCACACGTGGAAGCTAAAACAAAATAAGGGGGAAAATGTGTGTGTGTGTGTGTCGGGGATGAACTGATATCATAAAAACAGAGGGAAGATCAGTGGAGTAGGAAAAGGAGATCAAGAGGGAGAGAGGAGGGATGGTAAAGGGGAGGAAATGAGGAAGAAGTTTAACAAAGTCATGCTATGTGTATGCCACAGCAAATTTCACCTTTATTTTCACTTTAATGTATATGTAGTAAACACCAATCAAAGGTAAATAAACAAGTTAAAGAAAGACCAGTAGAGAAAGGGGGACAAGGGAAGGAGGAAGGGAGGGAAGTGGGGGATGGGCGTGGGTTACAAGGACTGAGATGGAGTAAATCAAATTTCCATGCATGTATGATTTTGTCAAAATGAATCCAACTGCTATGTATAGCTATAATGCTCTAATTTTTCTTTAAAAAAAGATTTTTTTAAAATAAAAGAGAATCCTCCTTGCATGAGATTTTGCTAAAGAAAAGTATAAGTGCATATCATGCTCTGAAAAGCACAGTTTTAGATATAGCAATGCACCTGGAGTTTTTTCATTATTGTATGCAATTAAAATTTCATTAACAAATCAAAAAAAATCTATTGCTTCCAAAACACAAAAGATTTTCCCAACAGGTATGAGATGAGACAAAACCACTTGTCTCATCCTTATGGTTGATTTATCAATCTACAAATATAAAGTCATTTAAATATTAAATTAGTACATACAAAGTGGATGTGAAACAGAGAGCAAAACCCTCTGAAATCAGTAGTGATGGTAGGGGAGTTAGATGGGGAGGGGAAAGGAGAACATGTGCTATTGACGACGTGACACAGAAATAGACAAAGACAGTCTAAGAAGATGGTGCAGGGAAAGTCCTAGCGCTTGAAGAATGTAACCAGAGGGGAAGAATGCAAAACTGTGGCTTCCTGGAAACTGGGAAAAGTTCTCACAACAAGAAAGAAAGTTAGGGGGGTCGTTTATTTATCTTCTTATAAATTAGAAATTCTGAGAATGCAGGGAGTGAGCCAGTATAAAAAGTCACGTCGACTCATAGGAGCGTCCCAGATGTTTAAAGATATATTAAAATGTTCATTCACTGTAATAAAAAAGTCAGTTTTATACCGATTAAGAACTTTGGGAGCCTGGACGAACATAGATGCCCAGTGAAACTATATAATATCTCTTCATAAATACACATGAATTAATAGTAACTTGCCAAGATATACTTGATAAAAGAAGGACAAGTAGTTATTGAACAAACAAAGTTTTAAGGAAGGACAAAAAAATAATACATCACTGCAAAGCTGACGACAAAGTATGGTGTGGTCTGAGGGAAAATAAAGAAAGAAAACAGAAGAAAAATTTAAAAGGCCCTGATCCATTATTTCTCTCTCAGAACAAGCACTGGGAGGCACTGATGGAGCTAACGTGGGAGGTAAAGTGGGAAGGGTATTGTGGAGATGCGGGACAGGTATCAGGGCACATGATGTGATATAGCTGAGGTAGAGGTCTCATGGAGAACTATGAATAGGCAAGAAAGTCAATGAAATGGGGAAAGCAAAGCAGAATGCCAGAAAGATGAAAGTGGTTCCTTCTCTAAGTTTTATTACTGGGAATACTTTGGCCTGGATGCATTCCCAGTCATAGATTTGAGGCACAAGTAGACTTAAAGAAACCCATGTTTACACAACACAAAGATTCTGAATAGGATAATCTCAAATCAGCAAAGTCATTAAAACAAGCCTCTGGTGTCAAGCTGCCTGGTTCAAATCCCTGTTCATGCGCTACTAGCTTTGCAACCAATGGCAAGTTATTTATCTTCTCTGTGCCTCACATTCTACCTTTATCAAATAGTATAGTGACTGTCCAGCTCATAGATGGTCTAGTGGTGAGGATTAAATGAATTAATATGTATAAAACCTACATATTCAAGGACTTAAACATAAATGTTTACTAGTTTTGAGGGACAAAATTTGTACCATAAATTTTATGGTATTTTGACTCCCCAAAACCTAAGTCTGAGTATTTTTTCTATTATCAGGGAAAAAAAAATGAAGCTATTTTCCCAATGAACAAACTTTGAGAATCATAGATGTTTCTATAGTAGGTCAATGATAATTTTCAGAAAACACTCTGGACAATCTTGTTACTCAGAATGCAGATTTTACAAGAACATTAACTCAGTTTGTTTAGGACCTTAGTGGATATGGGGTAGCACATGTTAACATATCGTTTTCCAGGTTGTAATAGCCTCTGCCGTTTCTATGACTGAGATACACCAATTAGATTAGATTTATCTCTGGGAGAAGCAGACCAAGCAGCCCTCAAAGTTAATCAATTAACAAAACTCATCTTCTCAGAATTTACTGAAGATGTTATATCTACATTAGAGCAAAATTCAGTATCTTATGGAATGTGTATGTGTTTCGAAATCTCAAGTTAAGATTTTTTTTTTTTTTAATGTCAACTTAATGGCATAGATCTTTGGGAATTGATCCCAAATCTGGTAGTAAGAGATTAATTTGACTCTACCATTAGAAGTACGCTGACAAGAAAGTTTGAGAAGCTCAGCCATATTGGATAGCACCCTCACATTCTACCATTTGTAAAATAGGAAGATTCAGCCTAAAATACTGATTAAAAAATCTGGACTTTCACATTGTAGACTGACTTTTCGTCAGTTCAAGTGGATTCCAATTCTTGTCCACTCTTAGTCATTTAAACATAGAGTCTCAGCTGTCCTCCTCCTATGAGGGCTACCTTGAACAATTTGCTACAAGCCAGCTCCTAACAAGTAGGAGGTGTCAACCAAGAACCCTTCTCAGTATCTCATTCCTACCAGCATTCTGAGTTCTGTTCAGGATTGAACAATGCTGGCATCACATTCAATGGGCTCCTCACCAAACTACCTTCCTCCCTGGCGTTTTAATATTATGCTTTCAACTTTAATTGAAGGCCTTTACTAGAGACAGCCACACGAGGCCCATTTCTGCATTTACTGTGAAATTGGTCTGAGGACATTGATCATTAAATTACTCAATGTTCCCTACCTAAGACCCACATGAGAACTTACTCTGATTTTAGTACCAAGAAAAAAAAATTGCCTTCCTTGAAAACATAGTAAAATTTTCTTCTTTTCTGAGTTATATGACCCATTGTGTTTCTCCTTCTTCTTGTCTTTTTTGACTTTGTAGATAGATATAGATATAGATTATACACATAATGCACAGAGCCAGGTTTTATGCACAATTATATCCACTGGGTTGGCCTTTGGGGTTGGTGTGCTTGTTTCTTCCTTCTTAATCTTCTTTCTTTCAACTTATTCTAATAATATTGTTCCGTAAATCTTTCTGTATAAAATAACTAAAATATGTACTAGAAATTGAATGTATCAAGTCAAATTTACAAATTTATTGCTTTACTCAATATAGATTTCTTTTTATATCTTTTGTTTCATAAAATGCCATTGAATTCAATATGGGCTAGATATCTTATAAAATATATAGATAAATGTGATTTAATCATATGCTTTTGGCCAGGTGCAGTGGTACATGCCTGTAATCCCAGCAACTTGGGAGGCTGAAGCAGGAAGATGGTAAGTTCAAGGCCAGTCTCAGCAACTAAGTGAGGCCCTAAGCAACTTAGCAAGACCCAGTCTTAAAACAAAAATAAATAAATAAAAAGGACTGAGGATGTAGCTCAGTAGTTAAGCACTCATGAGTTCAATCCCTGGTACCAAAAAGGAAAAAAAAAAAAAAAAGAAAGTCAGATGCTTTTGGAAAAATTTTGTAGACATAAAATTATATATGGGG
>NW_025999968.1:37893092-37937745 GCF_001458135.2 Marmota marmota marmota | reverse complement strand
GGGGGGGGGGGGGGAGGAGTAAAGCCCTCAGGGGCAGAATCACCACAATCACAGTGCAAATCAATCTTTTCATTCATTGTATTCGTAAGTCCAGCATTCATTCAACAACTACTGCCCACTTTATGTAAGGCAGCATGCTGATAACTGTGGAAATATAAACTTGAATTAAAATATAGATCACCCTCAAGGAGTTTATGGTTTAGCAATTAAGAGCCAAGGTATTTACCAATCTTACTTAAAAGCAGGAATGAGGTATTTCTTGTCTGACAGCATCCTATGGAGTTGGCTGTGCCAAGATTTTTCTCTTTATTTTTCTTCTTTTTTAAAACAAAGCTGAAAAAGTCTTATACAGATAAAATAAAATTTTCTCATGGGAGAATTTGGTTTTGAAGAGAAGCAACACTACAAAACATGATTAATAGGTAAGTTTCCCTCAAACTGAATTGTTTACTGAAAAGGATTATGGGAAGTAAAATATAAGCATGACTTTATTATGATGTGCAAGTAGCCATGAAGGTAGGATTTTTTTTTATTTTTTATTTTAACGTGAGCAGTATTTCTTCAAAAAAACACTTTGTTAAAGACTGAAGAAATTACTGACTGTTATATGTGAGCTGACAATATAAAGACTTTATCAGTGTCCTAAGCCCCCACACAGGAAGTAGGGTCATGGGAATATTTTCACAGCTTGCTGTTGGCCTTTCAAGAATCGAGGGTTGAAGGTTGCTGCAATCATTTGCTTTTCATATTCGGCTGGTGGCTGGTGTTTTTTCATGAGGTGAATAATGCAAGAGTCTGGAAACCAATGCTGGGGTGGGGGTTCTGCCTAGAGATCTGTTTAGATTAGTTACCAAGCTTCCCGGCTTGTGGTCATTGAAGGTCACTTGGTTGATAGCTAAAATTTCAATTGGAACCTTGTCATATAATCAGGATTTAAAGCCCAGCTGAGACTTTGTCTCTCCTGTGAAAGGGGAGGTTGTTTTATGATTAGCTTCAGAATGTTAAATTAGGTGTTGGCAATTATGAGCCATTTTTGTAGTTTAAATTGCACTATAGAAACACCTGTCCAGAATAGCAAAGGAAGGCAGGAAAAAATGTCTGAGATCTCTTATGTTCTGATTCTATTATGCATGAATGCCTTTATTATCAAACCCTAGAAGCCACACTTAAACACTCTTGAGAGAGAATACTTTTTGTATCCTTTAACAGTGATTCTCAAGAACAAGCAGCTTATTAAAGATATCTTTTCAATGTGGCAACAGGAAATGATTTGCATAAAAAGACCAATTTAAAAATAACTGAAATGTTTTCCAATTTATTTTCAATAATTTTTTCCCCTTCCAGAAAGTCCTCATGTTCTTAGAAATAGTCTGTTGATGACCCATGAAACCATGTCCTAAAATGGGCACAGTTTAATAAATTCTGCTCTTATTATAAAGGAGATCCAGTACCTTTGAGAAAGAGAGATCTGAGAAAAAAGATAATTGAGAAGACAGAAAAGAAACTCTGAATACTTTTCAAAATCACTTAAATTCTTTTGAACAAAATAATCCATCCAATTCTTTCTCTGCACAGACCATACTAGATAGGGACTTGGAATAGGGAATGAGCAGTGAAGCTATCTTTATGTCTCTATCTGTATTTGTACCTATATCTCTATATGATAGGAAAGTGCAATTTTCATCTCCAGCTAATGTGGAAAAACAAAGACTGAATTCACTCTCCTAATTAAAACCACCAAGCCAAAAAAATACCTGACGCAATTACTTTCAAGACACTGGATATCAGGCAACAGAAGAAGTGGCCCCAAAGAGATGAGCCCATGATTGCATCCAGCTTAGTACTTTGAGAGATTTTCTGGGTTGTAGTATAGGGAAGGGGAACCCAGGAAGACCGCAGATTTCCTGAGATGCATTTAAAGAGGTGAGAGTCTAGGGAGACAAGGCAGCAGAGATCATTAGGTAGAGTACTAGAGAGGAAAGAGATACACAGAGAAGAAAACCTCAGAGATCTACTGAGTTTCCCTCAAAGAGCATTCAACACAGTGCTGACTAGCACAAGCAGGTAAGGAAACTACTGGAGGCTAAGTAAAGCACCATCTGGAAAGATTCACAGGACAGTTCATCTTTTCTGGGATTCATGTAGGGCCTGGAAAGGTGCCTGAACTCATCACACAGATTGGAAAACCTCATGATTCACAGTGAATAGTATAGAAAACTCAGAAGTTCTTTCCTCGGTAATGAGGAGTAATCAGTCCTGGTAACAAGACTTTGATCCCATCTAACAATTCTGTTTTGTTTTGTTTTTAAAGCAAGCAGCAGAAGTAGGTTTATTATAAAGTGACAGAGATATAGAGAAACTTCTCAGAGGAAAAGGGGCCCCAGAACTGAGAATTCCCACCTAACAATTCTTTTTGTTGTTGTTGTTGTTTATTTGTTTTTACTTAGTTACACATGACAGTACAATGATCTTGACATATCATACATTTGAATCATATGGATATGATTTCTCATTTTTCTGAGTATACTGGTTGCAGAATCACTTTGGTCATGCAGTCACATATATACACACAGTAATATTAATGTCTGCTTCATTCTACTATCCTTCCTATCTCCTCAACCCTCCCCTCCCCTCCCATTACTTCTGTCTACCTAATCTAGGGTAATGCTATTCTTTTTTTTTTTCTCACATCTTCATACATGTATGTTGTATAATAATGAGGGTCTCCTTCCACCATCCATGCAATTCCCTTTCTCCCTCCCTTTCCCTCCCACCCCTCTTCCCTATGTAGAGGTAATCTTCTTCCCATGCTCTTCCTCTTTTCCCCATTTTGAGTCACCCCCACCTTTATATTAGAGAAGACATTTGGGATTTGTTTTTTGGGGATTGGCTAACTTCACTTGGCATAATCTGCTCTAATGCCATCCATTTCCCTGCAAATGCCATGATCTTATTATTTTTTAGTGCTGAGTAATATTCCATTGTGTATATATGCCACTTTTAAAAATCCATTCATCCATTGAAGGGCATCTAGGTTGGCTCCACAGTCTAGCTATTGTGAATTGTGCTGCTATAAACATTGATGTGGCTGTGTCTCTGTAGTATGTTGTTTTTAGGTCCTTTGGGTATAGTCCAAGAAGAGGAATAGCTAGGTCAAATGGTGGTTCCATTCCCAGCTTTCCAAGGAATCTCCATACTGCTTTCCAAATTAGCTGTACCAATTTGCAGTCCCACCAGCAATGTATGAGTGTGCCTTTTTCCCGCATCCTCGCTAGCACTTGTTGTTGTTTGTCTTCATCATGGCTGCCATTCTTACTGGAGTGAGATGATATCTTAGAGTAGTTTTTATTTGCATTTCTCTGATTGCTAGAGAAGATGAGCATTTTTTCATATATTTGTTGATTAATTATAGATCCTCTTCTGAGAAGTATCTGTTCAGGTCCTTGACCCATTTGTTGATTGGGTTATTTATTTTATTTTATTTATTTATTTTTTGGTGTATAGCTTTTTAAGTTCTTTGTATACCCTAGAGATTAGAGCTCTATCTGATGTTTGAGGGGTAAAAATTTGTCCCCAGGATGTAGGCTCCCTATTCACCCCACCTAACAATTCTTAATAGTAAGACCTCAAAGCATCAAATTGTTTCCAAGAAACTTTATTACACCCTAAACAAAACTTGAGAACTTTATAGGAATGCAAGTCACCCAGGTTTAAATCCAAGCTCTGCCACCTACCTGCTCTGTAAGCTCAGGCAAGTTATTTAATTTTGATGCTTTGTAAGTAAGTAAATGATACCTACTTCATGTAGTTTTTATATGCATGAAATGAATCTATATATGGAAAATGTTCATGGTAGTATCTCACTAAGTGTTATCCAGAGCTCTCTCCAGCATCGATCAAGGCAAAATCCATGATATCTACATCCATCCAAAGAACGCTAGTATAAAGAGAAGTGGGAGAACGTAACACAAAGTGAAGTTCAATCAGTCAATTGAAACTGACTCACAATTGATGCAGATGTTAGAACTTGCAGAGAAATGTATTAAAACATGTATGATTGTATCTCATATGTTCAAAATGTTGAGACACAGAAATTTCTTTAAGATTTAATTTAAATGTCTAGAGATGTTCTAGACATCTCTGCCATTGGAAAACTAACTCTCCATGTTGGAAAGCTACGATGTGTGAAGTAAAAAGTACTCTGGATAGGATTTTCAGCAGATCAGATGCTGCAGAAAAAAAATTTACTGAACTTGAAGAATTTACAATCAAAATTATTCTGAATCAAATAGAGGAAAAAAAATAGTTTGGGGGCAACTCACCAAATTTATATTTTAAGTATATATAGTCTATTGTAGGTCATTTATACTTTAATGAAGCTGTTTAAAAACATGAAATACGATAAGTACACTGAAAAAAATTATAATCTAGTCCTTAAATAAAGGAAAGTGATACACAGCAACACAGACTGGTATCACCTTACATACAGCAAGTTAAATTAGCAGTTTAACCTAATAAATATAAGTGCTTATTAATAAAACTAAAGATATTTTTCTAAATAGAGAAAATTTTGGTATTTTATACTTTTTAATATCTTCAACTTTTTGGCATATAATAGCAAATCTAATGTTGCTGAAATAACATTCCAAATAACCTCTTTTAACCTTTGCAGAGTACATTATTCCAATTCACTTTTTCAACATACAATTAATTTTTTTAGAGACAAAACTTTTGAGTAGATTTAATTGCCAAAATAACTACCTAGGAAATGGAAATAACCTTCAATTATGAACTATGATCAAAGAGAGCCTTTTCATTTCTCACATTGTTTCATGAAATGACTTTCATTCCCCATCACCTTTTAAGTAACTTTGACATAACATTTTATTTTCCATCACTATTAAAATACTTGCAGTTGAATACAATCTAATGAAACAAACCCTACAGTCAATTGTAACACAAATAGATTTCTATTGGAGGGGAAAGTGTAGCCAGGTATTAAAATGAAGTTCTCTAGTCTTGATATCATCCATACATTTTGTATGAAAGCTTCAGGTGAACTTCTTATAACACCTTTGCAAGGAATGAAGGTGGCTTACTAAAGTTGATGGGTCTACCAGTGACAAGGGACTACCTACTGCCATTAATTCACAGATAATATATGGATCTTTCTAGCAGGATTGGGAAACCAAATATACCTTATTCTTATCTCAAAATCTAGCCTAATTATTCCCTGAAAAAATTAGTTTCAGGAAAATGAAGAAGAGGAATATGGGCAAAGAGCTTAGAAGCTGTAGGTTGTCAATCTTAAGTCCCCATCTCTGTCAAGTGTTTCTGGAAGACCAAACAGCATTTTGTTTTAGAACATTTCCTTTATTCTAAGACTCCATCAATTGCACAGTGTACTGTCAATTTAAGGGTAACTCTTTACTTTAAATGTCCATATAGATTGTAAGATTCATCCCAATTTCAGAAACATTTGAGTCTTTGAATCACAGAAGTCGATCATAATTAGAAGCAAAATTTTAATACGTAGTAAACAACTATATATATGAAAAGAGCACATGAAAGTAAAAAAATCAGCTTTGATTCATTCATCTCTGTAAATAAGTATACAGAAACTTCCAAACATATTTTTTCGCACCTGAACTTACTTACTCTCAGTTCTTACTATAAATTTAGAAATTTTGTGGCCATGGTGCAACAGAATGTGGGAGTTTCTGTAGCCAGAAATGTAGGCATTGCTTGGTAGATTATATTTTCAATTATTTTAAAATAATTGTTTACCAAAATTTGATTCTATGTGAATGCTGCCTGTCTCCCATACCTATTTAGCTTAAGGTCCATCTAGAATTACATAATGAAATCTTTTATGTCAAGAGAGAATAAGATTAAACATATCTTAAAATTAGAAGTAAAGTATTAACTGATACTGCTTTCATCAAATTTGCTTTCAGTCAATGATCTGCTGATCAATAATTTCTCCCTGGACCTTAATGTGAGCAAAATGTTTCATTATAGCTTCATCAAAGGTAGACACACAAGAGAGCCTCAAATGACCCTAAAATCTCTGAATCGGCAATATTTACACATTGAAAATGAACCTTGGATATTATTTCTTCATTTAGGGGAATGATATCAATACCACTGGCTGTGTGGCCAACATCCGCAAAGTAAAAATGTTTTAAGACAAGAGGAATGGAATGGGAATGTGAGGCTCCTGGGGCACTAGGAGAAGATAGCATTTATGCAGGAGGAGGTTTTGCCTGTATCTGGCTGAAATACCTTAGACATGACTCATTCAGTAGTCAAAGGAGACACCTAGAATGCAGTGCTAATCTGAGGGGAAAGAGTGCCTCTCCCATCATTCACTTTCAGGGCCAGACTTGCCCGCTCCTGCCTGTGTTTTCCTTGCTCATTAAAGTTCTCTTCATTTCCTTCTCTTCTGTTTTCTTGCTTGGTTCCCATCAGTGCTTCACTTCACACTAATTGCAGTTCCCATGAACTTCCTCCAAAGCAGTTGGTGCATGTAATTTGGAAGCGAGCTCCTAAATTCCTAATGCTTGGATTGATTTGAAACTTCTCATTAGTTTACTCTAAGTATTAGAATGTATCAGGATTTCATATGTTTCTTTCTTTTTTTTTAAGAATCTCTACGATCAGTCTTGAGTTTGAAAAATATGTTTTATCCTAGGAACCATGTGAAGTAGTTTATTTTTTTTCCCACTGTTCTGAGAAATTCTGGGTTAGTGTTTACAAAATTCTTCATGTTTGTGAATTTTTCTGGGAAGAAATTTCATAGTTTGCATCCCATTCTTAGAGACGACACTATTGTGCCCCTAAAAAGATGAAAAGCACAGTTATTGGTGTTTTGTTCACTCAGCCAATATTTATTAAGACTGTATTATTTGCCAAATATTACGCTAAATTCTGAGAAGTAGAGATGAGCAGATTTTTCTTTCCTGAAGGAGTTTATGGAATCAGATATCTAATCGGGCTACCACAGGACAGTGCCGCAAATTCTGAAATAAAAGTTGCTGAGTGGTGGGTGTTTAAGCCCCAAGGAGACATAACTTGACTCTAGTGGAAGTAAGGACAAAGTTTATCCAAGCTTTGTTCATAGGTCTTGAAGCTGGAGAAGGCAGCCCATTATGGCTCCATGTCCTTGGCTCATGAGTGGCTTAACTCCTAGCAGCTGCTGGGGGCTCGGAGTCTCCCAGCAGTGTAGTTAAGAGGAGTACAGCCCAAACTTGAACTGGCTTCACAGATTCTACTTATTTGTCTCTCTCCAAGGAACAGTTTTCTGAATTTCTCATAATATTCTTCTGCATTCATTTTAAACTACTTTGTCCGGACATTCCTTTCTGACCTGTTCATTTTGTACCCATGCTTTTTCTCTGCAGCTAATAATGCTCAGAAAATCTCTGCTCTGTTGGGCACAGCAGGCTGCCAGTAACTGCTGTTGATTCCTTGGTATGGAGTCCAGGGATCCAAGTCCTGTATGTCTCATCACTTGCTGGTGGGGCTCAACATGGCTACATGAGGCCAGAGGACTCCATGAGAATATGGCTACTCAAAAAGCGGTCACTTCTCCATTCTGCTGATGTTTTACTGCTACTGATGCTAGTAGAAAAAAAATAAATAAATAAAAAATAAAGCAAGCTCTGTGAGTATTCTAGCCCCTGGCCTGCTTCTCCATAACCAGCTATACTGGGGTGTGGCGCTCCTTCACATCTCTGTTGCCAGTTCTGTGTGCCCATGGTCAGCTCTGTGTTGGACTCCTCTGGACTCACACCTGTAGCTCTTCTCAGAGGACTGCTAGAAAAGAGCTGGAAGTGTCTGGAGTTTACAAGTCCTTATTGCTACCCTTCTTCCCAGCAGTGGCCAATGACTAACTGCTGCTGAAAAACAGGATGAGGATTCACCTGAGTTCACATCCCTGCTTGGCTTTTCCTCCTCATATAACCTGTTTTTCCTGTGTCCTTTCTGATTTTCCCTCAATAGACTCCTTGTAAATCTGCCCACATCAGAATTTGTCTTGTGGAAATCCAACCTAGGTACTAGGTTAATCCCATCTTTGTCAATCTCTGGAAGGAAGGAAGGTATTTCTCCAATCCCCAGTCCAAAGACATACTTTATTGCTTGCCCATATTGAGGAAGTCCCCAGGAAGTTTGACAATGATTACATTTACCATTTTCTGGAGGGAAAACATGACTGATTCTCTGAGCATTTGGCCTTGCCCCAGGGCACAAATAAGGTCATCTCAAAATGGCCTGATGTTAGTGTTTTTCAAGATATGGATTATATAATCTCATCCGTGGTCCTGAAACCTTTCTCGGCTTGAGCTGGGTGGGGAACAGAAGCTAATAACACACAAAGAAAGCACCAGACAAGAGTATGACAAGAACTCCATTATGACTGAATACCGGGATGTACAGCTGTGAACAGGAGGTAAGAGTCCAGATACTGATGGGTTTTCACCCCACTAGAGAATTTGAACTTTAACTCACAGATGTCATGACTATTCAAATGAGATGATGATATGAATGGGGTGTGATTTTTTAAAAAGGATAAAGGTCATCATGGACAGAGAGAATGACATGGGGAGAGGTTGGACATACATATTGACATACATATCCAAGAACAGTACCTTTACACACCGAGAGAATAAATATAGATAAAATGCAATGGGTACACATCAAATTAAAAGAGGCAAGACAGTAAACAGATCAAACCAGAAGAGACCGTTGCCCTAGAATTCATGGGACAGACAATATTGAATATCAAATTCCATAAAGAAGTTAAGTGACTTGAGAAAAAGTAGGATTTAGTGATGAGAATGTCATTCATGCCTAAAGGGAGAACAATCTTTGTAATAAGAGATGACACTAGATTGTAGCAAATTAAGGACTGAATGAAATTGGAGAAAGTAGTGCCAGTTAAGTATGGACTTAAAAAACAAAAAACTTTTTCCAAGCAGATAAATCTCAAATTGAAAAAGAAACATATAATTAGTTTAAAGAGGATATAGAGATAAATAAAGTATTTTTGAGGGTATGATTTGGATATACCAGTATACTCTGGAGGAGGGATACAGTAAAGAAAGAAATGTGGACTGTTTACAAACAAGGAAATTAGATGATGGTCAGGATGCTAGAATATGGAGAAAGATGACACATGGGTCAGAGTTCTACAGGGAAACAGAAACCAAGATACATACAACGAGACATTATGAGAAATTGTCTCTCTTGATAATGGCCAAGAAGTCCCATCATTAGCCTTCGGCAAACTGGAGACCTTGAAAAACAGGTGGCATGACTCTCATTTAAGTCCAAAGGCCTGACAACCTGGGGAGCAAGTGGTGCATAGAAGACTGATATCCCATCTCCTGCAGGTAAAAGGAAGCAAAAAAAAAAAAAAAAAAAAAAACCCTCTAATTGGCAAAGTGATNAAAAAAAAAAAAAAAAGGGGGGGGGGGCGGAATTCCTGCTTCTATTGCTCTTTGTTTGGAATAGGTCCTCAATGGATTGATGAGGCACCCACATTGTGGAGGTCCATCTGTTTAACTGTGCCCACTGATTCAAGTTTCTCTTCTGGAAACTCCCTCACAGACACACCCAGAAAAAAGGTTTAATCTGTGCACCCGTTGGCCCAGCCAAGTTGACCTAGAATAAGCCAATGCAGATATTTTATTGAGAAGGCCAAGGGATACATTGCTCTAAGACAGGAAAGAAGATAGATTAGCTGGAACGCTAAATCATGGATGGAATTCAGTATAGTTATTATTTTGGCAAAATAATCTGCCCTGTAAATTGATAAGCAGCAATATTAATTATACTTCTGGAGCTGGAGAGTGGTTTGCGTATCCTGAGGCAGGAGTGGGGTAAGGTGTTAGGAGGAAGGAGAGCACCTTGCCTTCCCTATAAAAGGCATTGAGCATTGGCCAAGTCATTGTCTAGATCTTCCTGGAGGAATTCAGATGCTTTGTCTACAGTAAGCACATAATTTGTTACCATTAGTATACTTAAAATTTTAGTCAGTGGAGTCACTTGAAAATATTTATATGCCAAGGGCCTGATGGAGTTAATGTTCCTTCAGAAACCTAGATTTTATTTTTCTCTTCAAAGTAAAATCATGCTCATGATATTGCAAAATAATTTATTCATCATAAGTACATATGTATTAGTAATTTATGACTTACAAATATTGTCTCTAGGGTTCTTTTCTTATCCATAGCACTGTGTAAATTGTCTTTATTAGGTCAAGTCCATGAGCAATATCTGCTAATTCTGAGGTTAATGCACAAAGAAGAAAAAAAAAGAAGAAGATTTTCACCTTAATCCAACTAACCAATATTTCCTTCTTTCTATCACAGATCTTCTTTTCCTGCAAGAGTGTTACTACTTGACACAACAGTTTTATATTTCAGATTAGAAAAAGTAAACACTTTTTTTTTTCTCAAATGAGAACAATACACTGTTTTTAAAATTTTTTGGGGTGTTGATGGACCTTTATTTTATTCATTCATTTACATGCATTGCTGATAATTAAACCCAGTGCCTCACACATGCTAGGCAAGTGCTCTACTACTGAGCCACAACCCCAGACTCCAATATACTGGTTTTGTGCCGCATTTAATCTTGCATTGTATCTTCCCTTCAAAGCACAGGTGAAATATCTTGTCCCTGAAGTACATACAGTTAGTAACCAATTTGGTAAACTTGAAATAATTCATCAGTTTCTTCCCCAAGTATTTGGAGCACCATTCTATCCCTAGCCCACTAAAATCCCTCCTCATCAGCAAGGACGTATCCTGCCAGTGATGACCAAGCACAGGTGTTTTTCAATAGGACTTAGAAATGAAATGCTTTCCCCTCAGTGAACCACTCCTTACGAGAATATTCAGAGAACAGTGTGTTCCAGGCATGCAGCACCTGTTACTCACTCGTTTAAATGTCTCACGAAGGGGACAGAGAAAAAATAGTTTCTCTCCGTCTCTGGGAACATACATAAATTTAGCATACAGTTCTTTTTTGGCCAAGTACAAGTTTGAATTACCTTAAGAAAGGCCTAGGATATAATTTCTTGAACACTCTCTTCACATTACAATCTATTCCATAAAATGACGGAGAGCAGGTGGTGGCCCAGAGATAGGAGGAAAGAGATGGAGATAAAAGAAACGAAAAAATAAAATGGAAAGGAATGCTAAAAATTTAGGCATGGAACTGGGATGAAAAGGAAAACTTGTCAATTTATCTTTGCTGCTAATGTTTGCATTATGTCAATGTATCTAAGAGTTCTGTTAAATTATGGGACATGTGATATCCACTTTAACTGCTTTTTAAACATTGAAAAACTATTCTTCATATATGAACATTTTATTGATCAATCCTCCTTAGGAAATAGACTGATTTTATATTATTTTCCCCATATTTTTAGATGAATTCAGTTGAAAGGTATTTTTTTTCCTTCACATTTTACCAATCAGTCTTTATCTCATTAATGTCACACTCAAAAAAATGAAAATAAACTATTCCAACACTGTTTAATTAAGTGTCACGTTCAGTATAGTCATTGTTACGGCTGAAAACCTAGGAACTTTGGAATGACTTAAGAATAGTCATTGCTAGATTGCTAGTTGATTTAAGTTGAGGCATTTTCTTAACAAAATTGCACACCAGTGAGCATTTCCAAAGCACGTGTGCATAAGTGTATAGGCTTATCAGTGTGTGTGCTTGCATAGACACATACAAATCTCCACCTGTGTTCCCACAAAGCTGTGGATGCTAACCTCCTGCACCTCTTCAGCATTTCCTTAAAATACTGAAGTGCAAAACCTGTCTAAATCCTGAACTTCTATAACTTTTCCACCACTGTTTATTAATGCCACTTGGTGAGTAGTTTTCCAGGCTTCTGGGCTGATTTTAGAATTGCAGACATTTTCATAAGTAGAGAATTCCAAAGTCAATGGACAGTATCAAGCAAGTCCTAAATTTATAAAATTTCTAGAAATGGATAATTTATTATTCTTCATCTCCACACAGACTGGGCTCTGGACCAGCCACTATTTTCACTCAATCTTTTTTTAAACACAGGAATGAATATCTACCGTGGCATCTGTGATTTGAGTTTACCCTGAGGGTTGGTCATACTAGTGATTGGCTAAGGAAAAACACTTTGGAATCTGTCCGGCCTTCTCTTCTTGCCAACCTGGCTCACCTCAGGAGCAGGTGCAAAATGCAAAGGAGCATCCAACCTCCAAAAAACTCTTCATTGTTGCAGACAGTTATTTCCAGAAAGTATAAGAGTATGCAGTGTTTTTCTTTTTCCTCTCATTTTTTGTGTGTATATTCATTTGTTTATATTTATTATTATTATTATTATTATTATTATTATTTGCTTTTCATCAAATATGAGTGAAGGCTTGTGCTGTTTTAAGCTCTTTGCTGCCTTATTAAGACTTTAAAAAAAAAACAAGACTTTATATTTCTTGTTTTACATATAAAAACAAACAGTGGGAATTTTGTGCAATATCGAGTGTGTACTTAATGTATGAAATGAATAAAAAGACAATTTATGAGAATTATGAACAATCCAGAAAAAGTCAACAATTAAAATAAGAGCTATAGAAATCATTATAAAATGAATAATAGTTAGCCACATCAAAACTCTTCCCAGGAAATGACTCAAGCAAATGATGGGAATTCTTTAAATTTCATCAAGAAAGCAGGTACTTCCCTGAAATCTCATATTTAAAATGTAACTAATATCTGACAAAGGTAATGAAATAATAATGAAAAAACATGTAATACTGTATGCATGGTACATTATGAGCATTCCATAAATGTTTGTTCCTGTTTCATCCAGAAGTTGTAATACTTATTGTTATAATCATAAATATCAGTAGACTTCATGAAGAATAGAGGAAGAAGAATGGGAACTCGTCTCTGTATTGTCAGGACAGTCCAAGGGTACAGGTTTTCTGGCTGCACAGTATGAGAATTCTGTTGATCATGGCAGTCACCTACTTCTGTGGGGAACATGGCATCTGGTGGGAATAAGGTGATGACATTAACCACAGAGTCTTTAACATTGTCTATTCCAACTCAGCATTCACAAAAAATGTTTAGATCTTTATTTGGTTTTAAAAATTGACTTTCCTACTAGAACAAGATATTTTTCAGTACCTAATAGAAATAGCCTAAATTACTTAATAATAAAATTCCCAGTACTAATTGATACATTTAGTCATGTTTTTAGAATACTTTTCTGACAAGTTTTGTTATAATGATAATATTATACTCAAAAATCTGATCACCAGTTTCATGGTTTAAGTTGATGAATTCTAAGCATTCATTCCTTCTCCTTTCCAGATCTAACCTCCTAAAATCCAGAAAAATAGGAAAAAACTAAATGGAATATCTTTTTAAAAAACTGATAGACATATGTAATCCCAAGCCACAGTATTTAAATACTTAACTAAATGGAGGCATAATGAATAACATCGAGAAGAGGATAATCCAATCTTGAAGAAATACTAACGTATTTGTCACCTTAGAATTTTGGAATAGCCCAAGAATTGACATGAAGAGGAACAATTTTAGGATATTAGGTAATATATCTGAAAAACTGCATAAGGAACAATTGGCCCTCACCCCCAGTTCCCACACACCTTCAAATTCCTACTCACTTCTACTATACCTGCAGACATTAATGACAAAGCACAGTAAAGTATCATATAGGAAAAAAAGTCCCTAAGACTTCCTTTTCCACCAAATTCCAGAAAGCTGATAGCTAAGCTAACATCCTGGAGGTAGGTGTAAGAGAGAATGCACAGCCTCAGAGACAACTGAAGTAGGAGGGCAAGCATCTAGGACTTTCACCACACCGAAAGCTGCTGGTTGTCTGTCTTGGGACCATAAGATGCTTGGCAGTGCAAACTGCAGCCCTCATACAGCAAACTTCTTATTTACTTCTTAAGCCCTTAACCTTAATTAGGGGGAAAAATGAAAAAAAAATCATATAAAACTTTTAAAGTTAAAATGAGAAAAGAACCATAGCAAACTGAGATAACAGAGATATTGAACGGATGGAACCAAAAAAAAAAAGTGCATTAAAAGAAATATTCATGAAAGAAGAAATAGAGAATAGAGAATAAAATTCAACAAAAGAACTGGAAGGTCAAAAATATAAGTATATAACCAGTAGGAAAGAAAAGATGAAAGAAAAAATTAATTCAAGAGCCCAACAACTAACTAATAGGAGTTCCATAGAGAAAATCAGAAAATTCCTCACTCTGAAAGATTTAAGTCTCTGGATGGAAAAGACCCACCATCAAGTGGCTGAAGGTATTCATGAAAGACAGAGAGAGAAAAGAGAGAGAGAGAGAGAGAGAGAGAGAGAGAGAGAGAGAAAGAGAGAGAGAGAAACAGAAATACAGAGACCCTTCTGATTCAAAAGACCAGGAGAAAAAATTTCATTTGCTTCCTAATAGCAGAAGAGAAAGAGAACTAGCACAATGTATTTCAAATCATATAAATGATACCTATTCTAATAATCTACATCCAATCATACTATCGGCCTTATATAAAAATGAAAGCAGGGCATTTTATGAAATGTGTCATCAAAATATTTTTTATCCTCTCTCCAGAGACTAATGGTACACTGCATCCATAAGAGAGAATAAACCAAGAAAGAAAACTTAGAATCAAGAAACAGGAGATCCAAAATGGAAAGAAACAAAGGAATTTTCAAGAGATCATCCATTGTCTAAGATTCTAGTTGGGCAGGAGTCAGGGAAGAGACATTCCAGACTGGACAGAAACCCCCAGGACAGGTGTTCACAGAGAAAAAGTGGAAGAAGAAATGAACAGAGTATCAGGTTCATTTGGTAGTTCCAGAGTTTGAATGAAGCAGTATTTTATGTAACTATTAAAAAGTGTATGAAGATTTAGCCATAATTTCAATGTCAACTAAGGAAACTGAGAAATGAGAATTGCAGTCATTGACTCTAGGAAAAGATTTTATAAGAATACAATCTAAATACAGTGTACTGTTTGACTCAGCAATGAATGGTATTTATACTAATCATGATGATAATACCAACTATGAATTTATCACTACACTATGATAGATAGATAATATTTAAAATTAGTCATCAAAATAAAAGAATTCCATGTGGTATTTTGAAATAGAGTTAAGTACCAGAAAAAGTGAGAGATATTTCTTGTTTCCAAAGAAGGATCATTGTGGCGAGCAGGCTAGTAGCCACCTTGAAAGGGGAAAGGGTCACTGCTATATGCCTTTTAAAATGGTTTAATTTTGCACAGATATATGATAAAAGTTAAAATGAAGTTTTTAAATTCCATTTATAATCCTGTTTAAAAAAAACAATTTTCTAAACATGCAAAGTCAATAACCAGACTCCAGACCCACAAAGATGGAGGTATGCTGGGGAGCACTGCGGCAAACAGCTTCTCCCTTGCTTATTAGCATTGGTGCTGTTATGCATTCACCATGTCACTGAGAGCTAGACAGGGAAAGAAGAAGAAAATGTCCTTGTCCCCATGCAATTTATATCCTGTCTACAACAAATTAGCTATAAAACATCAGTTCTAATTTAAAGAGGTAAAAGGAGAGAGAGAGACAAAGTTGCTTCAAAGTGAGTAGAGTTGATGGAACAAGAGATTTGGTGCTATTACTTTTAAAACCCTAATAACCCCTTGAAGTTGACCACATTTTAAAAATGGATAATACAGAAATATCCAAGCTTTTTACAACAATACCTTAGTAACTACAGGAGGGAGAAAGGTGAGCTCCAGCTACTATTTCTAAAGAAGTGGTCATGGAATTCAAATACTCTCTGTCAAATACTGTGGGACCATCTGACTCGAATCCTAATTGAGTTCTCTTTGGGGAGAAAAGAGACAACAGTCAAAAGTACTAGTATATTAAGGCTCTAATATTTTAGAACCCATGCTTTAAAATACTACACTTAATATTATACTTAATAATTACATTAATATTACATTCAATATTAAACTTAATAATTACACTAATATTGCACTTAATAATTGCATTCATATTATAATTAATATTACCCTTTCAAATAAATAAAGTGAGTTAAAACTCACTATGTGGACCCACAACATACAGCAAGAACTGTTATCGGGGTACTTCTGCCCCCATAACTACCTGCTGAAATATCTAAGCTTTAATTAACAGTATCATCTTGCATTACCATCCACTTGTACACACTATCCAGCAATGATGGTGTGGCAAGGTTGCTTTTGCAAAATTTTTATTTTACTTATTCATTGTTTTAAGACTTGAGAGCTATAATGTTTCAGTCACTCACTGCCCACAGACTAGAGATACTTGGTGACCTACACGAAGTCCTTTGTCTTAGCCAGCTCACATTCAAAAGGAGAAAACAAACAAATAAGTCAACAAAAATCTTACAGGGAGAGAAAACCTCTAGAAATAAAATACACCAAGAGAATGCAGACCCTAAATAAGTGGGTCAAGAAAAAAACTCAGAGCAGTAGGCCATCCAGTAATATCACTTGATCTGATAACACTTCTGATAGGTACCTTGATCTTAACCAAAGAACTTCCTTTTTTTTTTTTTTCCCCACCTAGAAACAATTTGACTAATCAGATCCAACGAAGAAAGCAGTCTTGGCCTGTCCTCTGAAATTTCTCCTCCAAGGGTCAGAGTGACAGACTTCCAACTTACTTTCATTCAGATCTTACTTTTATCACATTCTTAACCTAGAGAGGAGCAACCTCCTGACTTTTGACTCATCTCACATGTGATTTGAGTGTTGCAAACTACCTTTTGGAATTCAACTTGTCTAATGACCTAGAATTTCACTTTTGTAAAGCTGCAAAGGATTGCATTCTGAACAGCATCCTAATAGGACTTTTGTTACAGAGTAGGTATGTGTTTCTTCCATAGCTTCTCTTCACTATTAGGGAACATTCACAAATTCTCCTGATGGCTCAGAGTCTTTTCCAGTATGCATTGTGACATGACTTCAATTCTTAGTGAACTTCAGTCTCCAGGGGACTTGAAAGCATTTGAAAATCTCTTTTACTAGCAAAATAAATCTCATTTTATTCTTGTGGGTTTTATAACATTGATGTTAGATTTAATTAAAAGTGAAGAAATCCTAAAAATGATTCTTGTGGGTTGTTATTTTTATGTTTTTATATAATTACCATAACCTAATAAATAACTGTTTTTTCTAAAACCTAGGATAACAATGAGACTACAGCGTAAATCATTTTCTGCACAAAAGATGCTAAATAAAAAGCATGAGTTGGACATTCAGAGCTTAATAAACTATCTACATGAACAAAGCCCACCACAAATGCTCAGGCAGTGGCTGAATATTGCTCCCGGGCATGTCATCTGCTAATGGGTTTCCTAACCCCAAATTCTTCTCTGTGGTTCCACAAGGAAAGTACTCATGATCTCATTTAGGTCTCCCTGTAGTGTCTTTGCCACACAGTATAATCTTTTCTCGTCTGGGGTTCTTTTCAAAATGCAAGCTACTCTGCACTTTTCTTTTTACAAGTTGGATCCCAGGTCTCGGATGCTATCTCCTGCTGTGTTGAACATCTGTTCAGAGACTTTCTACTTATTTTTCTTTCCCCACTTGCTTTCCCACTGGTTATTTCCCACACCAACACTACTTGACAAAATGGAGTTAGCAACATTAGTTTGCATGCTCTAGGGGCCCAGGTCTCTTTTACATTCTACACTATCCCACAGCACAGAGAACAGCATTCTATGCATATTATGATTTCACAAATATTTATTCTAAGAAGAAATAGATAAATGGATGTCTCCTTTTTGTTACTTTCATAAGTGACATTCAACAGAAGTCTTTTTTTTATTAAAAAAAATATTTGGATGCCATCACTATATATATATACTGATTAAGTAGAATTTGGAAGTTACTAGTTGACTAGTTAAGCATAGCTATCAGTTATCCATAAGCATTGGAAAGTGAAAAATGAATAGATCTTGGCAAACAGTGATATTTTGAATAAAGATACAGTGGGATGATGTTATATTACAGGAAAATACAAAAAAGTACTTTAAACTGAGTAATAGGAAATGTAAGAATGCAAAAGGAAGATATTGGTCTTGGAAAACAACAACAAAAAACCAACCAACCAACCAACCAACCTGAACCACAGCCATCAAAAGGTTGTTGAGTATTATGATGAATCAGTTAATTAGCTACAGAGTTGTGGTCTAGTGAAAATCTAAATATCATTGAAGGAAATATTAATCTGGAGAAGATCTGTTATGCTTGAATTCGGGACCCCCAAAGACCACCAGAGACCCAAGATCGATGCAAGCAGCAAAGAGGTGTTTATTGCGAGCTAGCTCGGTCCTCCACATGCACACATAGCAACTGGTGACGCTGAGAGGCCCCGAGCCCAGGGTTTGCAGCATTTTTATACATTTTTTGGAGAGGGCAGGGACTTCACATACATCATAGCCTCTTTTAGCAAATCATCACACACCGAGGGAAAATCAAATAACAACTCTAAAACATGATTAGCACATTCACTGGCGGGAACAAGTTGGGTAGGGGTGATTGGTCAGTACAAAAGGGGTATTCGTTTGAACTGATTGGTTTGAGCCAAGAGGGCTGAACGTGCTGAACTACATGGTTTCCCAACTTGTTATCAACCACCATAAACCACTGGGAGGGTCATCTGGCATCCCAGGTATTTCCCTGTCTCATGCTGATTGGTGGCTGCTATGGGGCTGCTATGAATCCCCACCCAGCCTGACTGAGTCAGGGACACCTGGCGCAGCAGATCTCTCCTGTTATTTGTAGATAAACAACTTAGCTGGGTGGGAATGTGCTTAGGAGTGCTCTGTGGGTTTTTCCAAGGACTAAGGTCATGTCCCTTCCTTGGACAGGCTTTGCTCTGAGGTAGAGGCTGGTTTTTCAGATCCTCCTTTTAGGAACAATAACAACAACAAAAGACTTCTTAAATAGAAAATACTCACCATCGACATTATCCTCTAAATTTTGATAGCAAAGATGCAGGGCAGTTAGTGGTCCTATAATGTGTAAAACAATGAGCCAGTCTAACAACTGCTGACCCACACTCATATTCTTATCTATAAAGCAAAACATGGAGAATCTTGTTCCTATTAAGTTTTCCTTTGCCATCCATAAGCATAAAGTGTAAGAATTAAGATCAGGAAAATTGCTGAGAGCCATAGCCAAGTAGGAATGACGTATGGCAATTTCCTTGTCAGCCTACCCAATGCTGCTTAGAGGGAGGACTCTCCATTGTGGAAATGGGCTTGCCTTGGACCCAGGTCATTTGCAGTGACATTGCATGAACGTTTGAGAAAGGTGACCCTGCTCAGGGATTAGGGTGGATCCGGGTTTAGGGTGGATCCGGGTTTAGGGTTGATCCTGCTGGGAATAGGGCTCATCCTACTGCCTCAGGCACCCACTCCTGGAGTTCCCATTGAGTTCTCGCAGGATTCAGAGGGTATTGGGTACGCAGAGCCCAGTGGAGGTATTTTTCCCCAGAACGTGCGTGTAGAGTGCCGGTGAGAGTTCGGGAATAAAGAATTGCTGTTTGAATCTACAAGGCTGTGAGTGGCTCGTGATTTTGTGCCCAGCCAGACTGCGGCAGAAAATGAGCTCCATTTTTATTCCTAAATTGTGCCTAAAAATATTTAATTAGAAAAAAAATTGCTTGTCACTTTTTTATAATACTAAGTATTATACTGTAAGTATCCAAATCTGACCATGGAGTATCAACCAGGAATTCCAAGTGTGATCCTGAGTGCCCTTTCTTCATTACCTGACAATAGGCAAGCTATATTGTGATCTTACTTTACTCTAGCTGCATTGCAAACTCAGATTCTTTTGGGGGGGTGTGCGATTGATGGAGCCACTGAGACATATCCCCAGTCCTATTTTGTATTTTATTTAGAGACAGGGTCTTACTGAGTTGTTTAGCGCCTTGCTGGCTGAGGCTGGCTTTGAACTCAAGATCCCCCTGCCATAGCCCTCCAGGCTACTGGGATTATAGGGCCACTGTACCTGGCACAAACTCAGATTCTTACAGGATGGGTGTTTTTTTCCATCTAGCATAAGATGTTATACCCTCTCATGGGTTCTTGAGTTCTCTAGGAGCTGGGGTGTAATAGCTGGCATCTAACCTGTTAGTGATTGAGTCCAATATACTTCATCTTCTACCTTTTCATATCATAAATTTACCAAAACTTCACTTGTTATCCTAGCCATGGACTTTGATATTAGTTTTCTATACAGACAACCTAACAGTGCCTGCCCTCAGAAATGGGATATGAGCCTTTTGTTTCTATTTTAGGACTCCTTTGACACAAACTGAAGAAAAGTGATAGGAACTGCATGGTAAATTAATGCTTCCTGGGACAATTCTTGGCCATTAGGAGACAGAAACTAATTGGAAAATGTTTCCCCTCCTTTGAACTGATGGTCCTAAGACATGTGTCAAATAGGTATTTTATACTGTTTAGTGACTAAGTGGATAACTCATCCTGGATCATTTTCCCTCTCCCCATATATCTCCGTGCCTATCCCTTGTTCTTGCCCTCATGAAATCACATGCCCAAATGTGCTACTCAAATATATTTGTCCAAGATTCAGCATTCAGAAGAACCCAGGCTAAAGCAGTCATGAAAGGATTATTCTCTGTATACATTTTAAGAAGCTGAGTTAGGAGGTAGAAACTGAGTGGCCAGGAACTGACAGGCTCCTACAGGAAATGCTGAGAGAATGGAACCTGTACATTGTCTCTCACCAACCTGTGGTTTGTAAGTTTCTTGAATGACCTGTATTATGTAGGTTGTGTAATTTGCCTTGACCTTTCTTACAAACTTGTCATGATGACCATTAGAGAAAACTCCAATAAATTACTTTGGTTTTTCCAAGGCTTGTAAATACTGTTGTATAAGTCCCTAGGAAGATATATAACTGAAAAAGTAAAGAGGTGTATATGTGAATATGTATATATTTCCTCACTTCTCTCAGGGTTTATTGGTTTGAAAATGACTCTTACTTTCAAAATTGTTAGAATGTGTGAAGTAGCTTGAGGTGTCATGGCCATTATTAAACCCTGAAATGTCTGTAAACCTCACAATGCTATCTGCATCTTTAGCACACTTCACATATATCATAAACTTACCAAAGGAGATAATATACAAAGTGCATAGTACAAGGTGAAGCCCACGATAAGCCTTTGTTAAATTTTGGTTTCCTTCCCCTACTACCACCGCAATTTATGTTTCCTTTCTCTAGCTTTGTGGAAAAGAACTGAAAAAAAAAAAATAGAGCTTTCTAAATATGACAAATGTTCAGAAGTTTGTGTTTCATTTTTGGCAATGCTGTTAATGTCAGTGAACTTCTCCAGAAACCTGTATTGATGTCATTTTAATATTTGGAATGGTTCATTTGGCAAACATAAACAGTACCGATAGATTTGATGCTATGGCCTTTTGCCTAGATAATGGGTGTAGAACTAGGTCCTGACTGGATTTTCTTGTTCTCTGTTATGGGCTTTTAAAACACAGATGGCACATCAGAAAAAAAAATGGATCCGTTAAGGTCCCTGTCATAATATCATCTTTAGGGACCAAGAATGCCCTGGGCCCCAAATTCCTTAGTAATTATTTGTCACTTTCTCTTTTCCTCTAACTTGTCACTCAAAACTCAGGAACTGTCTTCCTTTGCCAACATCTGCCAAGAGCCAGAGGCAAAATTTGCTGAGAAGCTTAATACCTTAATGGTACATAGATTCATGTCCTTTTCTGCCTTTCCCTTCCTAAAACCTAGAATTTGTTTGCTCACCTATAACTGGCATGTATACATTGTCATGTGCTTGAGGATTCATGTGGTATTTCCATTTTGACTTGTAGTAAGATTGATTCTTTTCTGCACTGTGGAAAAAAGACAGTTCCGGACTTAAGATGGTTTGACTTATTATTGTTATTGTTTTACTTTCCTATGGTGTGAAAGAGGTGCATATTCAGTAGAAACCGCACTTCAAATTGTGAATCTTGATCTTTTTCCCAACCTAGTGATAGATAGTACAAATTCCTCTCATGATGTCAGGGAGCAGTAGAAAGCACAGTCCCCAGTCTGCCCCAAGATCATCAGGGTGAACCGTTGATATTCTACAGTGTTGGTGAACTATGATGTTTGATAGCTTAGGTGTATCCAATGCATTTTTTAAAACTTCAACTTACATTGGATTTATCTAAAGAAATAACCTCATCATAAGTTGAGAAGCAGCTGTGGATAGAAGCATGGAGCAGTCTTGCTATTTCGACTTAAATTGTCATCACAAGACTAAAAATATATCTACTGGTTGCCAGCTAGCATTCCAGTATAATCAAATTTTCTGTTTAGAAAAATATTTTGAGATTAATGGAATATCTCTAGGAGGCTCCACATTTACCCATGATAAAAATAATAGTGGAGTATCTTCACTTCACAACAGTTCTTTGACAATGGTGCCTTTGTCACCAGGTGGGGGAAAAATTGGGTTATCTTTTAAATGACATTACTTTGAAAATGTTTAGTTCTGAAGCCAAACTATTCATAGTAAGATAGGCGTCTGCTCCATCCAAATGAACATTATTGCAGTACATGTCTGGAGTGAGATTGATTATTGGATATACTCCCTAAAGCCATATTCTTCAGGAAACATGTAGAACACAATATAGAGTATTTCCCTAAACGATCCTGTTCTTTCCAGTGTATATGAACATTAGCTTTTTATTATATTTATTTTTCTAATAATCTTGTTTCACTATTTGAAACATGATTATTCATTCCCCCAGGTATTATGTTAAGAGAGGGAACTATACCTTACACATTCAAACACTTAAGGCTTTAAGTGTATACCATAGCCTGTTAAATGAATTATTGATATGATAAATTTGTTTTGGTCTTGAAGACACAACTTGTAATGTTATTACAAAATGGAACAGTTTTCCAAGGTGAATTGTCAAAAACAACATATAAATTTTCAAAGTTGAATATGAGAAAAAACTCGATTAATTTTAGCATTTCTAAACCTATTAGTCAATAGTTCACACATACAATCACTGAGGATAAAGAGCATGGATTTTTATATCACAATCAGTATTTCTCAAAATGTATACTAGAAAAAGAATCATGTAAGTGTGATTATTAAAAATCAGTGCAGATTACTTGACCCCATTTCAAACCTTCTGATCAGAATCCCTGAGGTTGGAAACCAAGAATTTGCATTTTAACAAGCACCCTGGTTCTTCAAGATACTACAAGCTAACAATAAAGTAAGTTTAAAGCTCTAGTTTGGTAGTAGGAAGCCGTCATTTGTTTTCTACACTGAATCTGTTACACTGAGGTACTCCACAAGATGAGAATCAGCACTTTTTTTTTTTTTTGCAGAGTAAGCCTCCTTTATTTGCTAAAGTAAATAATAGCAAAATTAAGAATGAGCTATAAATTGTACTAAATGCTGATAACTTGAAATCTCAAAAATGGAATAAATTACTGACTATTGCACTTTAAATGGACATTAAGAGTGTTCCAAATTACCAAATGTTTTGCCATTTTGATAAATTGGTTTTAATTTTTTATCAGACTATATTTAAGTACCTCCAGTAGCATGTGCCAGACAGTTCCATTAGGCATTTTCAATTGCATTTATTTTCTTTAATGTATAAACTGTACAAAGTAAAGATAGTTTGGAAAGCATGGTGCTGAACTCCATTACACTGCTGGGAATAGTCCCCTCTGGGTTTGAGACTGTATTCACATTACAAATCCTAGGAAGAATCTGAAATGTAAGGTAGAGTGTCTTCATTTTTTGATTCAGTTTTGCAAACATCACTCATGAGCACAAAGAGAAAAATTAAAATTGCAACTGGTTAAAATGAAACAATTTTATGGGAGATGAGAATTAGACGAGGACTGCTTTATGCAAAAGATGTAAAACAAGTGTCATAAAGACACTCCAGTCCTGAGAGTCTAACGAAAGCATAATTAACTCCTTGGCACCAGGAGATAGACTCTCCCTGCATGTGGTTCATTGCCAATAAAGGACATGCCTGGAACCACTGGCCAAGAATTACAGGCATTTGCTGTTTCTTTAAAATATTCATGTTTCAGCTACAACACTGCATATTTTCAATTGACAGATATGGGTAGAAAAACTTAGTTTTCTTTCTCTCCTCTCTAGCATACATATCCTACATAATTAACTCCATTTTTTTTTTACCAACTCTGATAATTTTTATTATGTTTATGGATTGAGAGCATTCAGTATTTTGAAATCAATGCATTAAATGAGTTTGTTGGGTGTTTTCTCCCAAACTTCTCCCAAATTTAGAGAACATATTTGTCTACTAAGATATGATTGATGCATTTTAATAGAATATCAAATTTAGTGTTGAAAACTATGGCAACAGTGGAGGAAACAGCACTTCCAAACATGTTTCCTCCCTAAGCTGGAAGGTTAGCCTGCGCAGACATTGTTTAAAACTTTGAAAGCTTTGCAGGTCTAACAACACCCCACTGTGATNCTATGTAATGTTTTTGAACAACCAACAATAAAAAATTAAAAAAAAAGAAATAAAATAAAATAAAGGTATTGTGTCCATATACAACTAAAAAATAAATGTTTTTTTAAAAGATTAAAAAAAATAAAGTAATTGTTTCTCAAAATGAGGAATTGCACACATTTTTTTCTCTGTAAGAGCATCAAATATTATCTAAGTTTGAGAAAAATTGGATTATTATATCCATGCATTCAAGGCATGTATTATAGTTATGATTAAGATTATAGATGCTTCAAGTCTGTCTACCTGATTTCAAATCTTAACTCTCATGTTTTATATGCAATTAGTTTAATTATCTCACCTTCAGTTTACTCTCTATAAAATAAAAATAATAGAATTAACCTATATTAAGGCCATTGTAAGAATTAAATAAAATAATCCTTAAAAGAATTTAGAAAGTGTCTTGGCATATTATAAACACATGGTATATGTTATTGGTTATATTGTATATTATTAAAAGGATACTAATGCTTGTCCTGAAGCACAGCACCATATTGTCTGTTCATAGACATGGTTGCTTCAATTGGTCGAATTTTCATTTTTATACTTTCTTTAGAATGCTCACTATATAGTGGAAATAATTTTCCATTGATTTTTACCCACAGTCTGTTTCTTTCAAATGATGGCTCTCTTAATAAATGAATAATATGCCCCTAGATATTCTTTAGATTTTGATATCTGGCTTGTCAGATAAAATTTACATCAAGAATGATGGAACATTTTTCTAAGAGCTTATGGAATGACTTGAAAATTTTTCCAGTCTTAAATAAGAAACAAGAAAAACTGCATTATGAATCTAGTACCTATTATTTCATTTCCAGTAGAAATCACAGACATTTTTATATCAAAACCCTCAAATTACTTTTTATCACTGGGAACCGAATGGTCTCTACCAAGTATGATGCTTGTATGACCCAACTATTATGTATAACTATAATGTATTAATAAAAGGAAAAAAATGCTACTTATACTCTCCAGCACTTTGAAATTATATTAGTTATTAGACCCACTGCTAGATCTTCTTTTTGAAATATGATGTAAAGAAACACATATGCCAACATATTACAAAATTTTTGATGTTCTATAATTGTGTTTTAATATATTTGGGCTTGTATTTTAATCTTACATAATATATTTTAAACACTGAAAGCATTTTCTGAGAAGGCCCCTATATTGCCCAATATATACATGTCTTTTGGTCACAGCACCCCATTAATATGTACAAAAAATTAATTTAAAAACAGTAGTAATAATAATAATAAAAGACAAAATTAAGAAGGTCCAATCATAAATAAAAAAGAAAGTCTCATCAAAGAGCCAAGGACATCCTCCACACAAAAGTGGCTTCTTACCGTTAGCCACTAGTTCAGGGAGAGGAAGGGTGAGGTAGATAATAGAAAAAAGCAGATGTAAGAGCCTCAGACCTTGGGAGAGAGGATCCTGATGAATTTCTAATTTCACACTTTCAATACAGTTCATGTCCTACTAATGCTGGTCTGAGTCCAACCTCAGAATGCTAATACCACCAGTGTCAGCTCACATCACAGTTCGCCCAGTTGTTTCATTGTCATCTGCTGAGCATCTTACTCATGCAAGAGAGATGAATCCACTGGGGTAAACCAGGTGCAGGTTCCACTTCTGAGCCATTACGCCCTTCCAGGACTAAATAGTAAATCATCACTTCTTAAGTAACCCCAACTCCTTTTAGACCAGTTTCCTAAGCTATAAAAACAACTCCCAAGAGAAAATAAATGCACCAGAGTCGGCTGAAGGCCAAGATCCATTATGTGTGTTGAGTGCAGGGCTGGTCCAAGTTTTCTCATTGTTATTGTTGTTTTGTACCAAAGAAGCATATAGAAGCTGATTGAATTTTACAGACTTTTTTTCTTGTTTTATATACACCATTATCTTCCCCTCTTATGCTGTAACAGTGGACTTCTCTCATCAGACTAGTAAGAATCTCATCTCTCTTTTCCATGATGATAAGCCTGTTTTTCTAGTTACAAATGTCACTCAAGATTTTATTTCTCATTTAAAATACCCAGTCATCTATTTCCCAGTAACTAGACTATAATCTAAAAGACACTGAATACACTACTGAGTCAGAATTGACTCCCTTGATTACCGAGCAAAAACTATCCTTGGAAAATCAGAAGAGAAGAAATGGAAATGTAATAGAGACATGCAAATTTTTATTTTGAAATATTTAACTATTTAGTATGTACTCCTCCGTATGGGTTGCACTTGCCTAAATTAATCTGTCACACACCTTCTGTTTGAACTGGCACAGCAAGTTGGACTTCAAGCTGCCTGTGTCTTCAAACACCTCTGCTTTCTTTTCTCTTTTCCAAGCAAACTGAGAAAAATATTGGGGTTGGGAGCATGTCTCTTTATTGCAGGTTCAGCTCAACTTCTGATCCTGGAAATTAGAGGTTTGACCCTGGACAGCTTAGGCAAAGCACACAGAGGCACAAGAGACTACACTTACTTCACCACCAGCCACAGTGTGATTTGCCTTCACAAGCCTGCATTTTATACAGGCTTCATTCATGCCATGGTGTTAATACATTTAATTTGTGAAGTTCATGCCTGTAAAGTGTTGGTGGTGAAGACAGAGAGGAGATATTTTGGAGGTGGGGTGGGAGGTGAGGTATGGAAAAGAAAGAGTATGTGATATAGAGAAGGGAGAACAATGACTGTCAGCAAAGAGAATGAGGGCAATGACTTCCAAAGGGGTGAGAGATAAGGCACAGGACAACATTCAAAAGAGAAGGTAGGTAAGTAAACTTCCTTCTGGTTTGTAAGTTTACCAAGGGATTTGCTGGCAGAGCATGGATTTGGTTGCAAAAATCCTTAATTCCTAATTTGGAATACTGCCATCCTTTGCCAAGGTAAGCCTGCCCTCCTGGTGCTGGGAGGAGGGCGGGGAGCAGCATGAATTTGGGATTCAAGCCTGAATTAATCACCACTAAATCTTCAGCATGAACCACAGGTTTTGGCACATTGTGGGTCCTCTGATAATTCATTACTGCATGACTGAAGGAGGACCAACATCAGCTTTACCCTTCTCCTTTTTTTCTGACACTAGATAGAACACAGGATAATGAGGAAAATGATCTTTGACAGGGGTCAACAAACTACAACCTCTGGGCTAAATCCAGCCTGCCATCTGTTTTTGTAAATAAAGTTTTATTGAAACCCAGCCATGCTCATTTGGTTATTTATTGCCTGTAGCTGCTTTCACACTACAACTTGCATAGTTGAGTAGTTGCAGCAGAGACCATCTGGCCTGCAAAGCCGAAAATATTTACTATCTGGCCCTTTACCAAAAAAGTTTGCTGAATCTCGGTCTATATTAAGGGAGTCTCGGGAGTTTTCTTGATGTTAAAGTATTTTGGCAATCAGAAGAATTTGAGGCTGTTTCAGAGCAGGGTTTTAGAACAGGAAGAAGACTCCAGTTCTCACTAAAAGAGCTGGAAAAGAGAGAGCATGAAGACCTTCAAGGGGTGGGCAGGAGGCAGAGGCATGGAATTAGAAGTGGACAATTGTCAAAGTTAACTTCCTTCCTATCTTATTTCGTGCTGTGGTTTGAATGGTTGTCCCCAGAAGCAGCCTGCGGAACTTGGTTCCCAGTGCCACAGTGGTGGAAAGCGAGGTCTAGCAGGAGGTGTTTGGGTCAAGGAAGCGGAGCCGTCAGGAATAGGTTAATGTAATCATACAGGGAGTGGATTAGATGAGATGGTAGTTATGTTTGTTATAAAGTAAGTTCATGCTTTGTCTCTGCATGCTAACTTGCCTTCTCCCTTTCTGCCATAAATAACACAATCTAAAAGTCCTTGCCAAACACTGGCCATGCCCATGGCCTTCCCAGCCTTCAGAATTGTGAGCCAAGTAAACTTTTCTTCTTTATAAATTACTTAGTCTATAGTATCCTGTAGCAATTGGAAGTGGACTAAAACACTTAGTAACAGCTCTGGTTGTTTTATTCACCCCAAACTTTGCATATCACCTTTTTCTCTAAAGATTAAGAGAAAAAAATCACTGAAATACTAGAAGGAAGGGTCCCTAGCTAATGTATGAGTGATGGGGGCAGACAGCTGCTCTCTGATGAAACTAACCTGCACTAAGAGAACAGTAGATTTGATTCAAATCTACCCACAGTCCAAATCTTATAATGCATAGATTTTATTATCAATAGGCTTTATGGGAAGGTGGGAAAATGAAATTTTGTAGTTTCAGTTTCCCAAAACTAGACTGTGAATGACAGATTCAGAAAGAAATCTTGGCAAGTTCTTCTCTGCCTTGTTCTTTTTTCCCTTCCTTCCAGATGCCAGAAACACTAAGTATGGCTATGTTTAAAAGGCATGCTAATTTCAGCCATTTATGTGCACTGCTTGTCTGTTATGCCATTATTATCATGTAGCACAATTACAATTATTAATGCCATTAAGGATGTATGCATTAACTTGCCAATGATTTTACTGTTCACTTTCTATGGAATAGCTCAGGCAATATGCAGGGAAGTAAGTGCATCACTCTTAAAGTCAAAGATCTCTACTAAAGTCATGATTCTTTGAATTAATCATGTGTCATCTTCATAAATGAATTAAATTCTTTTAGTTTTCGTTTTCTCATCTGTAAAATAATGACAACTTACTAAATTCACAGGGTTGCTGTGGGTGCTAGAAAAGATGATATAAGAGGTGAAAAAAATCTGAAGTTATTGATATTTGGCCTTAACGCATGGAGACCCATTTTCCTTAAAAGCAAGCAAGGAAACTGATAATACTTGTGAATAGGGAAATATCAGTTGGAACTGTTCTCCTGTCTTCTTATTCCTTCTACCCACCACCATTCATTCTCCTTCTACTGAAATCATTCTCAAAGTGGGGGAGGGTTAATGGTGGGGAAATGTTCCAATCCCTCCCTACCCAAATCTAGTCACCACAGTGGGAAAATACTGACTTAGGTTCTAAAAGAGTTGAACATGTGAAGGGCTATATTTTACCATTGATTGTCAGCCAATTCTTAGACAATTACTCAATGTTAACATGTCTATACTGCTCTAAAGAAAGAGACAGCTTCAGAGGATAAAGTAACAGTTGACTGTGGAATGAGAATGTTCTAAAAATAAAGACTTCTTACAAAGTCTTAGAGTTACATTTTATTTATTCTGATAGTAATTTTTAGATTCCAGGTGTCAACGTTGTTGTGTTGTTGTTTCAATGTTGGATCTACCATGACAGTGACTGGAACTTTCAGAAAAAAGGACTTCTCTGCAAAATGTCTAGAAACAGAAACCCAAGTCGCTCTTTTTTTCATATGTTATTTGCCTTTTGGATTTTGAAAGGAGAATTTTAAAACTTGATATCTTAGAGTTTATACAACTAGTAAAAGTATTTCTGTATATTTCTTGAATTAGCCAACCTTTGAACTTCCACTTAAAGCCCAATTATTCAAGAATTTTTATGGATGGCTATAGGTCTTTGGGGGGAAATCAGCAAGACTTTAACTGTCCATTAGTTAAAGCTAAATGATAGTGGAACATCTAGAAAAGCACACATGGTATCTATAGATGTGAATACTAAATTAACTCAGCATACTAGCCCAGCCAAGATAAAATATTCACGAAACATTTTGTATGGCCTGGAAGAGAAGATGGAAGTTGAAAACATAAATGCTATTAAACTATATGACTGTCAAAGAAAGATACACTTCACAATATTTACTGAATGTTAATGAAATAACAAAGCATCACTTTAAAATTTTTAAATTCCAGAAATGTCCATTCTGTAATAGGTTGTGCAGCTATTATATTGCTTAAGTCATTATCAGTCAAGTTCTTAATAAGCAACCAGAAAATTTTACCACAAAGAATAGAAGACAAATAATAGTTAATCAGTCAAAAATATTTATTTAATACTTATCAAGTTCAAGAACTGTTCTTGATATGCTAGGAAGAGTTAACAAAATGAGTTAGACTTCTTTTCCATCCTAAGATTCAAATAATCCAGTTGGGGGAAATATATACATGCTCACACATACATACACATGTGTACACACACACACACACACACATACACACATATATGCATTTATCTTACAGTATAAAGATGTAAAAATAGCATCTAACATTTCTTGGGTCCTCATTACAGATGAGGTACTGAACCAAGTTCTTTACAGGAATCATTTAATTTTTTCCAGGAAACTGAGAGAAGATCTTTTATGATTCACAATTTACAGAGGAGGAAACTGATGATTAGAGAGGTCAAATACCTCACCCACAGTCACCCAGCTGAGAACCAGAGAGTCAAGATTAAAGCCAAACTCTTTCAATACCATCCTTTCAACATTTTATAAATTCAGAGGAGTGGTCAAGACTCTAGAAGCCAAGTGTCTGGTTTTAAATGGTGGCATCCCATTCTTCACTAGGTGACCTGGGACAAATGTTAAAACCCCTAATGACAGTAGTAGATTTCAGATACTTTGAGGTGAGTTCAGAAGCCAGAAGTCCACACAGAGGTGGACTGAGGAGGGATGAGGATGTCCCAGGCACCATCCTGTTACAGGAAGAGATGCTTCATAGCTATGAGATCTAAACCCAGAAGCAGGGAGGAAGCAGAATGGGGAGGGTCTTACCACCAAGACAAGGGGTTCTCATTGAAATCTTCAAGCAGTTGAGAAGGCAGAAGTTGAAAGGAACAGCTTAGATTAATATGTTTTCAATTATTTCTCTATGATCAGACCTGTAAAAAAAATATTTCCTTCAAACTTCTGGGCCTCCGTCTCAAGGGATTTAAGTACTTCTGCACAATACAAGGTAAATATTGATGATTTCATGGTATATTTTTATAAAGAATTGGCTGAAACAGGATAATTCAGAGTGGGTGTTAAAATATTTAGTGAACAAGGCTGTTCATATTTCAAAAACAATAAAACACGCACAAGCTTTTTTTTCCCCACAATCTTTACTTTCTTTATTCCTCCTACCCTACAAAATGAGATGGGAAGATCGTTATATCAAATGATATAAACTGGTAGTATAATCTTACTGAATTCCTAGTATTATAAACTAAGTTATCTTTTAAACTAGCTAATTTGATTAATTTTCATCAGACATATGAAGACAATCTTTGGCAGGCAGTGTAGTTATTCCAGAAATATTTTTTCCATGTTATCCTATATATAGCAGTTAAGTAAATACATTTTTACCTCTCTCATGAGACCAGTTTTTGAAAGTAACTTAATGTATCTAGGTTGTGAGAACATAAACTGCCTATATTCTCATGGTTTTTACATCATTTATCTTTTAGAGGTCTTCTCTTATTTTAGCTATTGAAAAATACTGGTTGTCTCTCTAAATTCTACATATAACTTAATATATGGATTAAAACAAATTCCACCTACCATTTACAGCCTGAGGAATGAGAAGTTATGCTCCGTTTGTGTATGTCAAAATGCATTCTACTGTCATGTAGAATTAGAACAAATTTTACATTTTCATCTAAGATTTTAAAAAATACATGAATTCTACTACAATCTGATCTTTTAATTTTATAAAGTGTTAGATACTGCTAAAGTCATTTTCATAAAACAATCACTTCTTCTCACTCACCTAGATGGCTTATGGCACTTTGATTGTTTTGGTTCTATTTTGTATCACTTAAGTAAAAGTTCAGTTGTAATTGCAATACACTTCAGAGATACACAATGTTAAGACTTGAATATTTTATTTTTATTTATTTATTTTTTAACATGAGCTTTATTATTATTATTATTATTATTATTATTATTATTATTATTTGCATTACAATTCTTAATACACCTTTATACCACAATTTATCATATCTCTTTATACAAGATATGTTGACACCAAATTCACATTTTCATTCATGTATTTTGTACAACAATGAGGGTCTCCTTCCACCATCCATGCAATTCCCCTTCTCCTTCCCTTTCCCTCCCACCCCTCTTCCCTAACTAGAGGTAATCTTCTTCCCATGCTCTTCCTTTCTTCCCCATTTTGAGTTACCCCCACCCTTATATCAGAGAAGACAGTCAGCATTTGTTTTTTGGGGATTGGCTAACTTCACTTAGCATAATCTGCTCTAATGCCATCCATTTCCCTGCAAATGCCATGATCTTATTATTTTTTAGTGCTGAGTAATATTCCATTGTGTATAAATGCCACATTTTTTTTTTATCCATTCATCCATTGAAGGGCATCTAGGTTGGCTACACAGTTTAGCTATTATGAATTGTGCTGCTATGAACATCGATGTGGCTGTGTCTCTGTAGTATGCTGTTTTTAGGTCCTCTGGGTATAGTCCTAGAAGAGGAATAGCTGGGTCAAATGGTGGTTCCATTCCCAGCTTTCCAAGAAATCTCCATACTGCTTTCCAAATTGGCTGCACCAATTTGCAGTCCCACCAGCAGTGTATGAGTGTACCTTCCCCCCCCACCCCATCCTCGCCAGCATTTGTTGTTGTTTGTCTTCATCATGGCTGCCATTCTTACTGGAGTGAGATGATATCTTAGAGTACTTTAAATTTGCATTTCTCTGATTGCTAGAGATGATGAGCATTTTTTCGTATATTTGTTGATTGATTGTATATCCTCTTCTAAGAAGTGTCTGTTCAAGACCTGAATATTTTCTGATTTTCACTCCTAGGCGGCAACAGAAGGCAAAAATGTCACCTCTCCTCCTTTTTGCTCTAGCATCTTCTGAAATCCTCCTTAAAAGATTAAAATTAAAAAATGAAAAGTTTTAGGGGGAACAATCTCCAATGATGAACCAGGGTACAGTATCCTACATTTATATTTTGTGTTATATGGGAGAAGAGAGGGAGATTCCTACAATGAAACCAAATTTGGGGGGAGGAAAAATTTCATCTTAGCAAAGGACGCCTTTAGTTTGTTTATGTCATTTGGGAATCTCTATGGCAAGATAATAGTTATAGCAGTTTTAAACTTATTTTACCACAGGATGCCCTTTCCTACGAAAATCCTTTGGTTGGACTAGTGTTCCAAGGAACACACTTTGGAAACAGCTGGTGTGGAGCAGACAGTCCATGTCCACTTCCTCTCATGGATATACCACAGCCTGACTGGAGGGAGAACTGATTCCCTGAACTGATATCCTTTCCTCATGTGATTGTGTGTAAGCCCCAGGAATGACCTCCTATGGAATAATGGAATCTCTGTTTCTGACCCAAAGCCTTGGAACAGCTGTTCACCTCAGGCCTCGCTCAGTCCTGCCTCCTCCTCTGTGTCCTAAAGGTCCTCCAAGTGGAGCTCGTCGCCCTCAGCAAACACTCAACTCAGTGCCGGAGGAAGGGACACTAGAGTGGACCCTGGGAAGGTTCTTGCAGGCATTGTTCCTCCATCTGTCTCCTTGGTGATTACGTGGGCCTCTCGTCTGAGCAAAGGCTGCAGCTGGATCCTGTCAGCCCTTCTACTCAGGATTTAATTCCAAAAAAGGAGAGGAGGAAAGCTGACGACTGACAAACTGTGTCTCTAAAGGGAAGGAAAGCTCTGATGTCTCAGGTACTTACGAATGAAAAAGGAAACGAGCCATAAACTTGCCCGTGGTGCTGCATTTCGCTAAATTGGTCAGATTTCTTTACCAATTTCACTTGAATTTCCTGAATACTAAAATGAAAAGAACACACACACACACACACACCACTTACTTGCTTCATCTCATGCTGGGAGGATTTAATGAGCTAATAATATCTGTTACAATTTAAGCTTCTTCCCCTATAAGTTTTGTCTTCAGGCAAGTCACTTAACCTCTCTGGGCTAGAGTCTCCTGAAAAAATATGATAATAATGCTTTCCCAAGCTGCATCTTAGGGTGACAGTAAGGACATCATGAAGACAAATGTTCTTTGTTCATTTTTCAGGAATTTTAAAAAATCAAAATACATATTTTTAAGCAAATAAAACCCTCTTAATCCAGTTCTTATGAGCATCATTCAAGTTATTTTGGCTAATCTTTCATAGGGTCTGGTTCTATGTCACTTTCAAAGGAGAAATAAAACTTGTAAGAAATTTTAATGATCCTTTTTGGGTATAATAAGAACCTCCATCAACCATTTAGACTAAATATGTGTGTGTGTGTATATATAATTGTATAAATATAATTTTTTTTAAGCTTCTGTTTTTAGGGTCCATGCATTTTGTGCCTATTGAAAACATTCATCTAAAGATGTTTTAACAATGGTATCCAGGATCATTACACCTTATACCTGAGTCACTGTGCAACAGCATGTGGAAAAAACACACATGGCTTTCCGTCGGGCCCAACGTTGTTCTTGGCTTTCCATGCCTCATGCCCCATCCTAGATCCTCCTGGTTCATGCTTCTCTTTGCACTGCTGTGTATTCTCACACTTTGGTGGTGCACCTCAGACGTGGCTGTTGTAACCACCACTACCACCCCTTTATTTTCTTCTCAGTTTTCCCCAAGATGTAGTTTGTATTCTACCTCCGACTCTACTAGAGCTTTGACCCTGAGACTCAATCACCAAAGCCCAACAAGTCAGAGACCCAAACAGACCTGGTGGTAGAGAACGATGGTAGGTGGGAGAAGGGTGATGTATAGGTTATGAGCATTCAGTAAAGAGAGGTACTGAATATGAATTCTATGGTTGCCTATCTTATTTCATTCTCTTTCACTATGGTCTGTGAAAACAGACTGGGTAAATTACAAAGAATAGAAGTTTATTTCACTTCCGGTTCTGGAGGCTAGAAATCCAATATTGAGGTTCCAGGATTTGGTAAGGGCATCATTGTAACATGTGGAGACAGAGCAAGCATTTCATCACTTTTATAACAAAACCACTCCCTCAATAACTCCTTAATCCATTAACCCACAAATGGATTAACTCATTCTCCAGGGTTCTGCCCTCATGAGCCAACCATCTACCTAAGGCCTCCCAATCACAATTAAATGTCATTAACACATGGTTTGGGGGATTAGGTTTTCTATACATAAAATTTGGGAGACATATTAAAACCATAACACTGCTGTGATGAGTTACCAAAATTTAATGATTTATAATTATGTAAATGTATTATCTGATAGTTGTGGAAATAAAAAATCCAAAGTGGACTTTATGGGGCTAAAACCAAGGTGTTAGCAATGTTGTGCACCTTCTGGAGGTCCTAAGGGAGCCTTTTCCTGCCTCTAGAGGCTACCCATGTTCCTTGGACTATGGCTGCATCAAAAATTTGTGTTTTCACACTTCCTTCTCTGATTCCTATATTCTTTCACAGATAAGGACCTTTGTGATTAGGTAGGACTCATTCAGAAAATCCAGGATAATCTCCCCATCTCAAGATCCCCAACTTAAATCACATCTGCAAAGTCCCTGTTGCCATGCAAGGTAACACATTCACAGGTTTTAAGAATTAGGATGTAGACACCTTTGGGTGTTGGAAGGTATTATTCGGACTACCACAAAAGGGAAAAACTGGAAGCGGAAGAAGACAAGTCAGGACCATAGGCTCCAACCAACAACCGAGAGCAGAACTAACACCATCTGAATGAGTGTCTCCCCCGGGGCCTGGCTGCCTCTTTCCCTACTTTGCCAGCCCAGCCTTGCACTCTGTGATCTCATCCTCTTTTGTGCACTGAGCAGGAAACTCTTCTGAAGTTCAACTCAAAGATAATGAGCTAATCGAGGCTAATGAGTCCTTCAGGCAGGGCTGCATCATCACAGAGACTTTCTATTGAAAAGATGCCCCACTTTTATTGACCTTGGTGTTTAGTGATTAGCTGTTAAGAATTTGTGGCCAGGCAGAAAGGGATTGAGACCCCACTGGGAAGATGCTTTGTGGAGAGATTCTCTCAAGTCACTCTAGGCAAGGAGTTGCCTTAACCTCTGTCTGTAGGCCTTCCTCTAGAAACAGAACTGTTCTTCCTCCTGAGCAAAAAAATGAACTCCCAGGCCTTTTCTGGCTGTAATTTTCACGTGTATTTATGAGGAAAATTGTTCCTGTTGGTGTCAAATAGTGATTTAAGACCCACTAAAAACTTTAGCCATGCTACCTGGATTAAAAAAGGGAAAAACAGATGTTTCAGCAATTATTTACACTAAGTGATGTGACCATGGAAATATACTTTTCCGAAAGCTCTGCGAAGCCCTTGCCCATACTTCTCCCTCTCATCCAATGCTTTCTCACCTGGCTGAACCATTTTTCAGAATTCAGAGGCCTTCCTGATACTAGAAAACCTTCCTTGACTCCCACGTTCTGGGTACTTCCATTGATCTGATGTTTATCTCTATCCTGACACCCACCATGTTACTATTTAAGTGCAAGCTTCACAAGATTGGGAAGACCCAAAGCCAATAATAATTTTCATTCTTCAAGGTCTCCTCAGAGGCCTTCAATGTTGTTTGAATGAATAGATGAAGGAGCCATCTCAGTGGTCTCAAACTACAGGAGCAGAATGCTACAGATGTGGAAAGACGGAACTAATCCTCTGAGAAACTAGAAAGAGCACCAACAAGCACAAGAAGAATTCTAGAAGTAACAGAAAGAGGGGTACAAACTTGGGAGATGGACATCACACATTTACATTTGACTTGAAATATTTCAGGGCAGTACTGCATGTATGATCCCCTTTGCTACTCCCTCCATTCAAGCCCCCCACCAAGTACTTGATACACAGGAGGACTTAATGTGTTTTCTGATTCACTGATTGCCTAGTTTGGCATCAATATGAACTAAGAAGTGTAGCCTAAGCCAGTGATACTACTAGTCCATTTCTGTTACCAGAATGAAATAGCTAAGGCTAGGTAACTTATATTTTTAAGATGTGTATTTTGTCTCATGTTTCCGGAGGTAAGAAGTGGTCTAGGGTTCTCATCTGGTGATGGCCTTCTTGCTGATAGAGTTCTAAGGCAGCACAGAGCAACACATGGCAGAGACAGGGGGCATTTGTACTTGTGTCTAGTCCTTCTCCATCTTCTCATCATTCTATTCAGTTAATAGATAACGACTTTATCTTGTCCTAATCACTTCCCAAAGGCCTCACCTCTAAACACCATAGTCAGAATAAGTTTCCACCCTCTTAACACTTCACAATGGGGATTAAATTTCAGTATGAGTTTTGGAACCAACCATATTCAAACCATATCAGGGTTTTATAAAATATTTCTATAAATTGCATTATTCCAAAACCACATAAACAGTGGCATAGAGAGAGTTAACATTTATTGGATTCTTACAATGCAGAGATTCCTATAGTGTCTGGTGAGCATCAATAAAAAAGGTATAGAAGAGATCAAATATGACCTAATCTTGGCATTGTTAATAGGAAAAAAAAGGAAAATATAGTACTAAAAATGATGCAGTTATATATATTTGGAGTTATTCTGACCTTAAGGATAGTGGGAAATGTGCCAAATTGGCCTTGTGGAGTCCAGTGCAAACCACAGCAAAACTGGGTCATAAAGATGAAGAGAGATCATGGTTTCCTTCCCAACAGCCGTTCAGATCTCCCTTGTGTGCAATATTCATGAAGTACAGCTCATGAAGCTGTTCCAGGAATGTACTAATACCTCTGATCAGAGGGTGGTTCAATCAGCGAAGCTTAGTAATTTTGTGCAATAGATAATCAAAAGTCAGATGTTGTTGACATCTGTCTTGCAACTAACAAAGAAACCTGCCTAAGGATGAAGCAATACACAAAGAGGTAACTCAAGAAATTCACAAAGAAAGAGAACAGGAACTCCATTTTAACTACACCTGAAGCCTTACTATCTCAGTGCTTCTCAGTTCTGTGAATCAATACACCCACTTTATCTTTTATCAGGTTTGATCTGGGCTACTATTGCTTACTACAAAAAGCATCCTGATAGGAATAAGAAGGAGCATCTATGTCCCCATCTTGCATGTCTTCCAATTGTTTTGTTGCACAGAAATATCTAGGAAACCTTTTGAGAACACCATGCCATAGAGAGTATTAAAATAACAAGTATTCATAATAAGATATACAACATATGGAGGAGATAACAACATTGGCATAAGACAGCAGATATAAATACTGCTGAAAGGCAAGAGGGACTATAACAAGCAAATTCAGGTAAAATCCATAGCAGAAAAACTACCCTTTTACAAGAATAAAGTAAGGGTTGAAAGTGACCCAGACATGCTGTAAGTGAAGAAATCAAAATGCAGTCACACAACCACCAGGGAGAACAAGAACATTTAAGGATCAGCAAAGGTTGGAATATTTCTCTGTATCACTCAATCAGTGATCATCACTGACAGGATAAATGTGGAATTTTACTAAAGAATTACTTTTCATTGAAAGCAAACATGATTCACCAGCATAAATACAAAAAAGGAAACAACAGGTGGCGAATACAACTCAAGACATTTAATTTCCATGAGTCATTGAAGCCAGATGGTGTGCATTTGAGAATTCCTAAGAAATTTAAGATCAAAGCATTTTAGATACTAACAATATAGGCAATTTATCATATAAAACAACTATCAGAGCTAGGGAGATTGCCAACTGTATTATCTGCCACTATTAGGAGGAGCACAAATTGTTCAGGCACTTCAATTAATTCAATGAAACCTAACAAATTTATTGGACAATTCCAAGTACAAACCACTATTATATGCATTGGGCACTCAAAGGTTTTTAAGACAAGGTCATGTCCTTCATAATCTCGCAATTGAGAGGACTGGTATATTGTCAGTGGCAATCAAACACACATAATGTCAAACATCCTTAATGATTTTATAAAGAGAGCAATATTTAAATAATTCCTTATAAAATATTTTTCCATTTGAAGGTAAATTGGCCAAGGATATGATGTAGATACAAAACTCATCCTGTCACACATCTGTGTAAAAACCTCAAAAGGCTCCCAATTTCCTGCAAAATAATGTCTAAGCCTTTTTGAGGGAAATCACAATTCTTCCCAATAAGAGACTAGACAATGGGGCTGGGGGTATAGCTCAATTGATAGAGTGCTTGTCTCACATGCACAAGGCCCTGGGTTCAATTCCCAGCACCATACACACACACACACACACACACACACAGACTAGACACTTCCTCAAAGTCCTCTCTTTGCAGTCTAGTCTTAACTCTGTGTAGTGACTGCACTCCACACATACACCACACCTGTCTATGACTCTATCTTTGGTTTTCCATATGTTATTTTTATACTTCCCCAGAGTTAATGAACTTCTATTCATTCTTAAAAACCCAGTATAAATGTTACTTTTATAAAACTTTCATAACCAGAGTTCATCTTTCTCTCCTCTTCTCTCCCCTGCTATAATGAATTTCTTACTCCGTTATTCTAGTTTTTCATAACATGCATGTTTCTTCATGCTGTCTTTCCTCCATTGAAATGAAATTACTTTTAAAACGAACAGAATCTCATCCAGATTCACTTATCTCTTCCCCTCCCAAACTGACCACAGGAATTGGCACATTAGAAAATCCCACTAGCTACTTATTGAATAACCAGATGAAGAAAACACAAAAGCATTTATAAAGAACCTTTTTAAATAAAAGAGAATTCAAAGACTTAAAAATATACCAATTCTAGTCCAATAAAATAGTATTCTTCTTTTCCTACCTGACTTCCAAAGTAAACCATAAAAGATATTAAGGGAGCAGGTATAGCATTTTTTTTCAGGTCTGCTCAGTCTCTAAAAGATGTAAATTTGGCAGCCTCACTTGAAACAGTCAAGCTGAGTTTCTTGCAAACAGCACTGGCTGTCTACCCAGAGTGAGCCAGCAAAATTGATCCTCCCTGGGCTCTGTGTATGTTTAGATTATAGAAGCTGGATGGCTCTAGGGAATGCTACTGGCTTTCATGTAAAACCCAAAAGATATGTGCTGAAATCCAGAGGGCACTGGTTAAAGTCAAGGAATGCCAGCACTGTGCTCTTGGACTTCCTAGGACAATGAGATAAATAAGCCTCTATTCTTTGTAACTTACACAACCTGTTCTATTAATTCAAATAATTGTGAAGAAATTAGAACCTCTTAATGCAACAAGGAGGGACATAGGCTTATATTTGGCCCCCAAAGAAAAAATACAATGGTGTTTGATGTTTTTATAGGTATTTGTTTTAGAGTATAATTTCCCACAATGCATGCTAGGGAATACTAGCTGGAACATTCATAATTAAAAGAATATGGAAAATGAACATATATGTTATTTCCTGGAACTATCACAAAGATGATTGACAGAGTAAGCCTCTGAGAAGTCGTATTAAAATTTGTTTTAAAGCCAATGGCTCTCAAACACTTTTGGCTTCTCTTGCTACACCCCATAGAACTAGTGCTCGTTACAAACATAGGGAATAGAGAGGTTAATAACAGAAAGTTTGAGTTGGTAGTACTATAATAGGAATTAAAGGTTTAGGCTTAAGTAAGCCCTCTGATTAAAAAAAAAGTAGGAGGAATCAAATGCTAGAATAATAATCCCTCCAGTTGTGAGTTCAATGGTGGCCCCCAAATGAAATGCAGCAGGTCCTAATCCCCTGGAACCTGTGAATGTGACTTTATATGAAAAACAGTAAATATTACCCTATATGGTAAAATATTTGAGAATGTTGAGGATCTTAGAGGGGCTTACTCTGAATGATGCAAGTAGACTCTAAATATAATCATTTATCCTTGTAAGCAGAGAAAAGAAAATGATGTGAACACAGAAAAACAGAGATTGGAACACAAATGCAGGCACCAGAAGCTGGAAGAGCCAAGGTACAGATTCTTCCCTACAGCCCCTGGAGCTCCCTTGAGGGAGTGCATCCTGTCATCATTGTGATTCAGACTCCTATCTCCTAGAACTGTGAGAGAATAAATTTCTGTTGTTTCAAGCCACCAAATATGTGGTGATTTGTTACAGCAACCACAGGAGGCTAATACACCCCACATGAGCACCTCTCTGTCGGAGGCACACTAAGAAATGTTCTGCTCACCTCCACGGTGTTCTCAAAGGTAAGGGATGAGCCTGCCACTTCCACCTCTGGCATCCCAATTTTGTTTAATAGCCTGCTATAGTCCTCCTTGAACCTATTTATATATAATAGCCTATATAATATCTCGAGGCAATGAGTTTCATAAATTTACTACCCACTGTGAATAGCATCTTGGTGTATGGACTTTTTTATGGCACACTGCATTTTCATGATGAATCCATTTGTCCTTTTTTTCAACTTTTGCTTAATGCTTCTATCATTAGCTTAAATAAATGTGTGAGACAATTGAACTCCACTAAATAGGACAAAGGTCAGAAAGGAGAGCTTAAAGCCGTTAGACCATATTCATGAGACACAGAAAAGGCAGCTTTTTCTGAGTTGAAGGCTTTTGTGAAGGGGTCCTGTTTTAGAGTGCCGAGGTTCAAACTGGACAACATGTCAGAGGAAGACCTTGCAGGCAAATATTCATCTTGGGAATGTTTCAAGAGGGGCTCACCCAGACACAAAATCATGTAGTCACAAAAATTAAACTCAGCACAGGGATCCACTTCTGTGAGATAACAAGAAATAGTTTTTTGGGGCCTTTAGTTGGGAAATGAACATACCATTGGATCAACACCATTACATAAACCCCAGCGACACGGGTGGAGGAAGGCTTTTAAGGATTAAGCCCATAAGCATGTCTTATTGCTTGTTTTGACACTTACATTCCATTTACCATCAAAAGAGCCCAATTTATAAAAAGGAAAAAAAAATAGTATAATGCAAAGAATTAGAATTTGCAGCCCATATATATAAAAACCAAATAGATGTTATAAGGCAGAGCATAATAAAACTTGGGTTACTCAGTATTAGTTAAATCTTACCGAAGGGTTCAGGGCATTTATTCATGAGTTTTAGTGTGCATGAGTGAATCCTAGGGAGTAATTTAAATTGGAGGTTCCTCACCATTGCCAATTTTTTTGATTCAGTAGGTGCAAGGAAATGATGGCTGTTGAAGAGGATGATGTGTTGATAAATGCTTTAGAATATGTGTGCATGTTAAACACTAATAATACAATGGTCAGCACTCTCCTACCCTCCCATGCATGCTGCAATTTGGATTGGGGTAAGACAAGAGAATCAGGAATGTATGTGTACGTGCACGAAAACTCAATGCTTATATAATTAGCTTGAATGCAGAAGACAACTGAACTCTCTTAAATGGGATTAAATATTTCTATTTCTATATTCAACCTGGTAACATATAAACAACATAAATCTATTGCTCACAGTACTAGTTGCTGGGATGTCCAAGATCAGGGACATTCATAAACAAGCAGATTTTGGTTCTGGTGAGGGCTTAACTCTTTCTTTCATAGATAGTGCCTTCTAGTGTTCTATGGTGGAAGGGGCAATAAGCTGTCTGGGACCTCTTATATAAGGGAACTCGTCTCATCAATGAGAGTCTGCTCTCAAGATCCAATCACTCCTAAAGGCTCACCTCTTAATACTATTGCATTGATTGTAACATATGGATTAGATTGTAATTTATGAATTTTGGGGACACAAACATTCAGACCATAGCATGCATAGATAGATGATAGAGAGATATTCAACATCTGGTACTATTGTACAGTTAGTAAACACATTAATCTGTTCAGCTTATCATTTCAATCATCTTAAAAACAATTATGTACTCAAATGATCCCTTTTGTAAACCTTTATGGTCTTAAAAGAGATTTATAGACTCAAAAACAAAAGAAATAACTCTTGGCATTTAGTGAGGACTTCCTGTGCATGGACACTGTTCCAAGTGCTTTGTGCACAGTGACATATTTAATTCTCTGTGCCACGGGGTATAGCTCATGTTTATTCCTCTTTTATACATGAAGAAACAGAGACCAGAGTTTCTATCCAGTTCCAAGATCACACAAAGAGTGAGCCATGAAACAGGTATCTGCTCTCAAACACCCTGCCATGGAGGTTCAGCAACAGAACACACTGCCTCTTTTGAACATTTGCTTTACATAATTTATTGAATTTTAAGTCTTCATATATAACTTTTGTCATTAAAGGAATTCTATGTAGCTATTTTATATTATTTTCTACATTATTTTAAGCCACATACTAGATGGATGAACTTGGATTTAAGACATGATTCCCTCTTTTTGTCACCTATCTAGCTTGGATCACTAAATGGAATTATTCTGAGGCTGAGAAGTAAAAGGGAACAGTCCTCATGTTTCCTACAATCAAGTCTTCCAGGGCCTGGAATGCAGAAGACATCTGCATTCTGTGAGAAGTAGATGGTCAAATCATGATGGAATGCTTCAAGGTCATCTTATTCAGGTTCTTTTAATAATCCTCAACAAAATGTAAAACTCTAAGCAATTTTTTTTCTCATAATTAAAACAGCTTAAGCCCCAAACTGCATGGTTATTAATTTGTTTAAGACCACTCATCCTTTTCATAAGTAAGAAGAGGTAATATCTCCATTACAGATGTAGAAACACATCCACATTATACTTCTTTTTCCAGAATTACATAAGCAATTCCTGGAATTTTTAAATTTTCTTCTTCTAGTGCTTTTAAACCTGGATCCCCTTCTTCCTGCTACCTCTTTTCACACTGGGCTAAATATGAAACAGTGATCTCATTTTAGTGGTAATACAAACACTGTCCTTAACCAAGGCAAAACTGATGACTGTTGATTGTGATGGCTTCTCCTACTCCTCCTTCTATTTCCTGATATTTACGTGTTTCTGTTTCATCTTCTCCATTCTGTTTTAAAGCCATGGTTAGGCCTCTCTGTTTTTGCTTCTTCTCATAGTTTTAGTTCAGTTTCTATAAACATCAAATCTCTTTCCGAATAAGGATTCTGTCTTCAGAAGCCAACAACACTTTCCAAAATGAAGGTTCTGAGAGAGTTTTGTTTTTCTTCTTCTTTTTCTTTTTTAATATAGTGAGCATTCAACCCAGGGCCTCACAAATGCTAGGCAAGCACTCTTACCACTGAGCTATATCCCCAGCCCTTAAAAAAAAATTTTTTTGAGACAGG
>NW_025999968.1:37875851-37893082 GCF_001458135.2 Marmota marmota marmota | reverse complement strand
AAAAAAAAAAAAAAAAAAATATATATATATATATATATATATATATATATATATATATTTAGACAAGATCCTGCAAGCTTTCCCAGGCTGACCTCAATCCTTGCAATCCTCAGCCTCCCAAGTAATTGGAATTACAGGTGTCTACCACCATGCCACTGTCTGCTTAAAGCAGGCCTATATTAAGAAAAGAAGCAAGGTCTTCAGTGCCTCCAGTGTTGGGATGAATTCCTTTCTACACGGAGGAATGTTTAGTGGCAATAAAAATAATTTGGATGTTGCTGCTGGAATAAAAAATATGAAAGAAAGCGATGACTTATAAAATGGTAGCTATTAACAGTCTCATTATTACTAAAGAAGAGCTAGAAAAATAATAGGTAAGATTTCATATTTTCATATGGAGGATATAATGGATAGAAGCAGGAGGAGTCAAAGGTAGGCAAACCACAATAGAATTTCTGGTGGAAGGAGGTTTAAAAATCTAAGGCTTGTAATGAAAATGAAACTCATAGAAGGAAGGAAAAAGTACTTGAAGCAGAAATAATGTCAGCAGGAGTAGATGAATAGCATTGAAGTGTGTTAAAGGAGGTGAAAAAATAATGATGCTGAGAGAGAATGATGGGACAGGAACAGCAGGCAGCATCCACAGGGGGAATGTAGACCCCTGCAAAAGAGCTCAAAGCTCAGAAAACAAATGTAAAAGATTTTTGCCTGTAGATGAGTAATAAGATCTTTTGAAGGAAGAAGAGATTTGAAGGCAGGAAAACAAATAAGAAAGATTGCAGCATCCAGGAACTCTATGTGGATAAGTACATGAATGTCCCTTACAAATGCTAATGTGACAATGCTAAGTGAATTCACTGTGGAAATTTTGGGGAAAAGTGTTATTAACACTTGCTGAGGAAGTCACTTATTGACTCTGAAGTTAAAGGAACCAGGAAAACAGCTTTACTTGAGAATGCCCAGAAGTGAGTTAATGGCCAATCCCAAAGGGGAGGAGAGTAAGCACTTTTCAAGCATTTGCTGATCAAGACTTTTGCATATCTGAGCTCCTGCACATCAAAGGGGACTTCCTGCTGGGTTTGCTTACCCCTTTAACTAAGTCCTTGAATTTAAGGACAGAAATTCCTGTAAATGGAAAATTTTGAAAAGTCAGACATTATAGGCAGACCAACATAGCTGTTTGAAATTGATGGAGCTGAAGTGTTTTTAAGGAACAAGAATTCTGTCCCACCTGGCGTCCAGGGAGACCTTACCCTGGTAGTTGTAAATTGGCAGGTATCAGAATTCAAATGGGAAGTGACCTATAACTATGCTGAAAGATTGGGATGCAAAGGTCAACAGTCCCTTCACCAAGAGTTCAGGCCAATAAGGTCAGGGTGACCAGAACTGGGTCTTAAGGTCAGAGTACCCTGCCAATAAGACTGTGACCAGAGTATGCGATTGGAAGAAAGTCATGACTGCGGGTGGAGCAAGAAGATAAATAGACTTACCTACCAGGGTTCAAGAAAGTCCTTGAAAAACTGAAGCACATTTGGAAATACAATTTTAGATTTGGTGTGTTCATTAGAGTTTGATATTTCAGAGGAAAAGTTGCTTTGCACCATATAAGTAAAAAAGTCTTGATTTTTGTGGCTTGTTACATATAGATGTGACTTAGCCCACCCAGTGCCATTGTTCTCTGTGTTTTGATTAGCAGAGATTATATTCTTTAGAATTTGGACTTAAAAAGTGAGATTAAAAATCAAGTGCCAACAATTTCCTAGCACTGTGTTCCAAACAATATTTGCAGAAGCCAGAATGAGGCATCATTATGTAAAGATTCTTATAAACTAGTTGTCTTAAGTTTTAACTTTTAGTTTTCTTTCAAAATTATTTAGACGAAGAAAATTATTTTAACATTAGGATGATTCTACTGTATTTCATATTTTTATTTCAAAAGCTATAGTACCTTACGAAGACAATAATTTGGAATCATTTAATAAAAAAATGTAGTTTTCCAATAAGATTATAAGACATATGCTACATTTTTCTTTTAAACACACTGGTCAAATATAACTATTATTATGAAAACCTTACATTTTAATGCGTTTTTTAGTTTATAAAACATTTTAATATATATTACTTGATTCATGCCCTCTAGACACAACTTTCAACAATATCAGTTACAAAGTTATTTTGAAATATTTCTGATATTAAATGGCACTTATTCATATTAAAGACAATGAACCATATTTCCACTTTTGGCATATGATTTCAATTTAGATCTACTGAGATAATGCATTTCATCTTGTGGACTATATAAAAAATAAATTCATATAACCTAATGTTATTAAAGTTTTATCATCTTTGGCTCCTCCCTCCTCTGGAACATACCAAATACCATGAAGAAGAATATTGCAAGTTTGCATAATACAGAACAGCAGTATAAATTTTGAGATGTAATTCTGTTGTCTTTTTAAGATATACCTCAGCAGGACTAATGCCAATAGATCTCAGCTTCAGCAAGATCCAATTTTCTCTCCTAAAATAAAAAGTCATTTCCAAGATTTAAGCTTTCATTTCATAAAATTATTCCCTTAAAAATCTACCATATATGCCAAGACTGTAAAAAAACATATACAAAATATGTGGCTATAGACACAATTGTTGCCCTGAAAGAAAAAGGTTTAATTAATTAGTGTTTCAAATCGTACATTCCACTGTGTATGTGACTTTCAGGGCAATATATTGAGGAAGGATATTGCATGAGATGATTAATTTAATATTTCCACCACAAGAAGGAAGGTTTACAATTTTGAGGGCAAATTGATACAGGGTAGATAGTATATCTAGATAAAGATCACATTCCCACTGTGGCAGTCTCTTCTCCAAATAATTCAGAAGGGTCTTAAAACCTACACTGTTATCCTAAGAAATATGTTTAAAATATTTCCCTTTAGACAAATTATGAATTATTTTGTATTTTGTTGCTGTTGTTTCCTTCTCCTTCTCCTTCTCCTTCTCCTTCTCCTTCTTCTTCTAGTAAAACCAGGCATTTGATATATACCTTTGTTTTGTTTCAAAGGCTTTTAGGAGTGAGAGGTCCCACTCACAATGTTTAACACACTTGGATAATTGACCACCACCAAAGCATCCATCATAATAATATTGTTTACCCTAAGTAGGTCAAAAGATTTAAAATCCTATTTTCTAGAACTTCGTGAAAATTTTTCAGTTTTAAAGAAAAGAGTCTAACTTAGCTGTGCCCGTTGTGTGAGAACAAATTTCCTTAAATTCAGATTTAATCTTGTATATATTCCAATATTTTTTTCTTTCTATAATCAGCTCCCAACTCTTTCTCACCTAAGCAAATCTTATCAGTCTATAAAATACCAATTTGGAGCCCCTTTCTCTTGGGATATCAACTACTCAATTCTATTAATAATCCAGTAAGTGTCACCTATATAAACATATTTCATTAGTTTACATATATTTCAGATGTGTTAGTCATGTTGAAGCCAGATTTACAGATAGGTAGTTAGTGTAGTTAGGTAAATCGGGTCTAATATCAAGTAAGATAAATAAAATGGAGGCGATTATAGAGAATGGAGTCCAGGAAACCAGAGCAGTACTTGAGGAAATTGAAATGTTAATGTCCCAAGGCCAGGAACTCATCCTAAGAAACTGTTAATGAAGCAGCTCCCAGCAAACAGGGAGGTGCTAATCCAAAAACCGCCCAGGCCCTTCCTGCTCAGATTACTCCTTGAGCCCACCTATCTCCCACCTTTTGGGCCTTCCCACCTGCATTCTATCACTGCAACATAAAGGGAAACAAAGGACAGGAGTGTGGGAAAGCTAAAAGAAGACCTTAGCTATGAAAGAGGGAAGACCTCCCCCTTCCACAGATTCTGCCTTTTGGGTCCCCTTCCTCGGGGGAGAAGTCTTTCTGCTGTCCTTTAATAAAGCTTCTACCTTCCACTCTAAATTTGCCTCATGGTGCTTCTCTGGTGTTATACTTCAGCATTCAGGGAAGCAAGGACTCCTCACTGGTAAACAGCGGTAACAATGTTGCTCAGAATAGATCTTCAATGTTGCTCCAAATAGATCTTAAACTCACTGTGAACAGTGAAGAAAGCATAAGCTGACCTGCTGTGAATGATGGAACGTGTCAGACACTTTATATACTCTATCCCAAGCAATCATTTAATATTCAAAATCAAAGTTTTACATATCTTGCATGATATTCAAAACAGGGAACAAATGGTGTTCAAAAATACTTGTTCATTTGGAAAAAAAATAACAAAGTCATTTTCTCTCATAGATGCTGTTATTGCTAGTTAATTCTATTAGCCATTAGTAAGGCTCTTTCCCTCTAAGATTAGCCAATTTTCACATTCATGAGAATTTTAGTGTCATTTTTATAAATGGTAATAATTCTGAGTATCATGAGGAAGCATGATAATTTCAATTTAATGTGTTATGTAAAGTCTTTTATTTTCCCCCTTATTACTTCTAGCATTTACTGTAGAAGGAAAAGGTTACAGCAAATTCTCTGTTAAATTATAGACTGGTCTTAAAATGCTGGGTTCAAATTCTGTCTCCACTAAATGAAAGTCTTTAAAATTTCTAAAGCCCAGTTCTCTTATCTATATTGTGGAGATAAAAATAAATATTGTAGAGTCTATCCACAAGCTATTATTAATGCTTACAAAATGCTTGCTTTTAGTAAATGTTCAGTAAATATTAGTTATTATTTTATGATTTTCCTTACAACTTATCCTTCCCATTTCCCTACTTTCTAAGGGCTTAAGAAAAATAAAATTACAGCCCATCCAAATAATTGAGAGAAAATGCACCCAGCCTCTCTATTTATATTTGTCATTAACCAAATGTGAAAAAAAGAATAGGGCATAGATTACCAGACCAAAATTAAATTATCTGTGTCAACTCTTCCCATACTTCTTCTCTTCCTCCTTTTCTAGATTAACCATTTTTCTCATATGTTGTTCACCAGGGTCCAATTTTCTAATAGAGATACACTGCTTTTTTTTTTTTTTTGTACCAGGAATTGAACTCAGGACCACTTAAACACCGAGCCACATCCCCAGCCCTATTTTGTATTTTATTTAGAGACAGTGTCTCACTGAGTTGCTTAATGCCTCCTCATTGCTGAAGCTGGCTTTGAACTCAAGATCCTCCTGTCTCAGCTTCCCAAGCCACTGGGATTATAGGCATGTGCCATGGCACCCAGCACACACACAACACACTGCTTATTTTTGAATAGTCCCAGTCATTTTACTCTTCTGAAGCCTGTTCAAGATTATTCTGCCATTGCTTTCTCGGTTTCTTCCCATCCCTTACAATCTGGTGAGAATTCTCCTTTCCCAGATGGTTCTTATGAATCTCTGTGATGCAAGTTAGAAGGAAAGTGATAGGAAGGAAACAAAACAAAACACAATGCTTAGTCTGGGTCAGAGAAAAGTGCTGTCAAGGAGTTGTGGAAGTGGGACTCTTCCAGACAATGGCTGCGTAGAACAAGGACAGAAAGGGATTCAAGAGGATCAGCTGTGGATTTGTGTTCTCTGTGGTATTCTGGAAATAGAAGTAAAGAGCTCTAATTATTTTAAGATGACTTTTTGGCTTCTAAGTTTTTATTTAACTTTAGTATAAAACCGGATCACACATTTGCAGGTAAATGGAGGGAGCTGGAGAATAGCAGGCTAAGCAAAATAAGCCAATCCCCAGAAACCAAAGGGGGACTGTTTTCTCTGATATGCAGATACTAATTCACAATAAGGGGGCAGGGCTAGCGAAAAATAGAGGTAGTCTGCATTAGGTAGAGGAGAGTGAAGGGAGGGGAGGGAACATGGAGGGAGTAGGATAGTAGAATGAATTGAACATTGTTACCCTATATACATACATGATTACATGACTGGTGGGATTCTACATATGTACAACCAGAAGAATGAGAAGTGATACTCCATTTGTGTATAAAGTGTCAAAATGCATTCTACTGTCATGTATAGCTAATTAGAACAACAATAACAAAAATGAACCACCTGGGGCTGGGGATGTGGCTCAAGCGGTAGCACGCTCGCCTGGCATGCGTGCGGCCCGGGTTCGATCCTCAGCACCACATACAAACAAAGATGTTGTGTCTGCCGAGAACTAAAAAAGAAATAAATATTAAAAAAAATTTCTCTCTCTCTCTCTCTCTCTCTCTCTTAAAAAAAAAAAAAAATGAACCACCTGGTTCACGACTATCACCCATTTCAGGTACAGCTGTAATACCAAGCTGTAATTACGCCTGTAATCCCAGTAGCCCTGGAGGCTGAGACAGGAGGATTGTGAGTTCAAAGCCAGCCTCAACAACATTGAGGCACAAAGCTACTCAGTGAGACTCTGCCTTTAAATAAAATACAAAATATGCCTGGGGATGTGGCTCCATGGCCAAGTGCCCCTGAGTTCAATCCCCAGTATCAAAAAATGAATAAATAAATAAACAAACAAATAAATAAAATAACTATCACCCGAGTAAAGCAAATGACTAAAATTTATTACAAAGCATAAGAAGGAAATTCAGGGATAAAAACAGTTTTGTACGCATATAAATTGGAAAATTCATGCTGACTGAATATCTTAAGGCCCTGGGTTCCACCACACAACAATGAACCTATTCAGCCATCCTTATACAGTTACACTCAAGAGTTCACACTACACGTTTGCGACTTTCATTCTTCATGAAAATGTAAAATTACTTGAGATTTCTCTTTCTTATTTCATATTGTAGCCCATGAATTTGTGCTTCTTTATCCCCAGGAGGATATTTTTATCATGATAATTTGGGGGAAGATAGTATATTAGTACAATAATCATCATTAGTTTCTTGAGTCTTAAGAATGACTCAAGAAACATAGAACATAGATGCCTTATTATCCTAAGAAAATTCTAGATTGCCCTTTTCCCCCATTCCCTTCTAGTGCCTCACCACCCCCACTCCACTCTGGCCACAAACTGAGTGATCTTCCAGAAGTATATTCGTTTATCACACAGATGCTGTGACTCCTCTGTTGGTTTCTCAATAAAATACCAACTCCATAGATGATCATTTCTAACTGAGCCCAACAGGATTCAAAACATATTATTAAAAATATGTATCTTGGCATACTGAGTATTTTTAACCTAAGGGAATTTGATAAAACGAAAGAGCCAGGAAGGTCTGTCATTTTCCAATCCTTCTCCCCTAAGCAAGCCATGAAACCTAGAAAAAAATTCTGACCATCCTCTTAAGCAGGTCATAAGACCCTCATGAGAAAAGGGCCCTTGCTACACTGAGGGAAGGAACATCTTTATCTCTGAAGACCCAGGGACACAGAGAAGGATCTGAACAAACAGGCTTTGCTAATTTCCCTAGCATATGCCCTTACCTTATTACTGCTTACCTGCATCCAGTCAAACTTATCCAAGACTATCCACTCCTTTATCAAACCCAGCACACAAAGAAACAATTTGAATATTTTCTGAATAAATGAAGAAATCAATCAATGGAAAATTAATTTAAGAAGGAAAAATACCATGAGCTATTGCTTAATGAGCGCTTTACACTGTTTACTAGACAATGTGATAGATTCTGCAAATCTCATTCAGAATTATTTAATGAGTCTTATTAACACTATCTGAATTTATGTAAAATATAACACAAAGTTGAGACTTGAACCAAATTAAGTAAATCTAAACACTTAAAAATGAGGTGCTTACAGAAGACTTATTGTGCAAATTGCTGAAAATATATTTCTTATTTATTAATAAAGAAGAAACCAACCTAGAATCAGCCAATTTATTCTCCTTACACAGATATAAACCCAGTGGTATCTGAACTTCTTTTTTCATACTTGAGTAGAAGCAGTCTCCTCATTCTGCTGTGTGCTGCTTTATTTTAGCTCTGTGGGTTGCAAGTAGCAGACCAGTTTACCTCAGCTTCTGCAAAAGATTTCATTATAAGAACTTAGGTGAGCCTCAGAAAATCCTAGTCACTAATAAAATATTTTAGAAAACCAATTTCTCTCCCTCCCCTTTCTCTTCCTTGGTCTCATGTCCCTCTGATTCTCTTTGTCCATTCCTGCCATCCTTCTTTGTCATTTCTGCTTCTCTTTTGATACAGTGAGAGACGAGTAGGGCAACTGCCCAGTATCCGTGAATATTTTCCATGTTGCTTACCTGCAGCCTTATTTAGAAAGTAGCTAAATGACTCTGAATATCAGTTCCTTGGAGAGAGAATCTGATGGTTTCAGAAAATCAGTTCCGTCTTGGACCAGTCACTAGCAACAAAAATAAAAGAGCAATTAAAGCTACCCTGGGGAATTTCTCAGAGTAAGGGATCAGTATCAATGGAACAGACATCCCAATAGTTTTATCATCCATATATGTTCTTAATATTTTCTTACTTAGAAAACAAGAGTGTTCTCAGTGGGGTGCAGCTCAGTGGCAGAGTGCTTGTCTGGCATGCGGGAAGCCCTGGGTTCCAAACCCCAGCACTGCAAAATAAAAAAAAAAAAAAGAAAGAAAGAAGAAAAACAAAAAAGAAAAAGAAAACAGTGCCTGTATGTTACTACTTTATCAACTATTTAAAATACTCAATATTGAAAAGAGTTCATTTCCCAATGAGTTTGTAGTGGATTCAATCCTGAAAAATTAGTCCACTCTTTTCCAGCCACTATAAAATTATTAAAGATGACTGATTCTATATCTTAACCAGTGTTTATGTAATTTCTCCAGTTTGCCAAACAGATCCATGTTTTCAGCTCAATGTAACTAGAAGTAAAGAAAATCTGCAGAGGAAAAGTCTTTTCTTATTATATTATAATCATGTTTGTGTCATAATATAGTGGCTAAATGAAAGGGACATACTCAAATCACTGTGGGTTCAAATCAGCAAATTGAATAGTTTTGGTGTGTTCACAGAATAACCAAATAAACTGTGTCATCTCTGGAGAGACAGGCTCCAAACCCAGAAATATTGCATAGCAAGAGCCTCTGACTTAAGGACAAGACTGCATGTGGATGGAGGCAGAGCATCAAACCTTCACCCAAATTCACCCCTAATTTTGTCTTGTTCAAAATAACTCTCCAGTCTTTAATGACAATCATAATTCTTATTTTGTATCTTATTTTTTTTTTAATATAAGTAAGTTTATTCATAAGAATAAAATTATTCTCAAAAAACTGCAACACTTCCAGTTTTCTTAAACAACTCCTCAAAATTAGCTCATGAAAACTTCTGTCATTAGGCAATAAACTGAGTACATACATCCATTTGCTATTCTTTATACACACAATTTCCTAGCAGAGAAAACAACCTCTTATTATTTACATTCATCGAGTCTTTTCTTGAAAACTTCAAGCAGACAAACAAACAATATCACTCATTTGAGGAAAACCAGGGATCAAAAAAGGACTGGACTGGCATGTGGCTCAATGGTGGAACACTTGCCTAGTGTATGCAAAGGCCTGGGTTTGATTCCCAGCACTGCGGCATCGCCATCACCATCATCAAATTAAAAAAAGAAGGACTTACAGGAAAGATGAACAAATACATCCCAGAGAAAAACCACATAATCCACTGACTAGGATTATAATTAATCTCTTCAGAGAATTCAGGATTCAGAAATATGTTGTTCTGTATAATAAAACAAACACACTAAAAAAAATGTACTATCAAATCAATATTCATAGCAGCTCAATTCACAATAGCTAAGCTATGGAACCTACCTAGGTGCCCTTCAATAGATGAATGGATAAAGAAAACGTAGTACATATACACAATGAATATTATTCAGCCATAAAGAAAAATGAAATTATGGCATTTGCTGGCAAATGGATGGAACTGGAAGCTATCATACTAAGTGAAATAAGCCAATCCCAAAACACCAAAGGCCACACATTCTCTCTAATATGCAAATGCTGACACATAATAGGCAGAAGGTGAGGAGGAGTGGAAGTTCACTGGATTAAAGTGGGGGTATAATGGGAAGGGAGAGAGGATGGGAAAGACAGTAGAATAAATCGAACATAACTTTCCTATGTTCATATATAAATATACAACCAGCATAACTCCATATCATATACAACCACAAGAATGGGAAGTTATACTCCATCTATGTATGATATGTCAAAATATATTCTGTCATGTATAACTAAAAAAAATTAAAATTTCAAAAAAAGGAATAATCAGAAAATGAGAATTCTTATAATTAGGTAACTGGGAAATATCTTAAAGTTAATTAAAGTGCTGTATATGAGTCAAGAAAATCCTAATTTGGAACATAAAGTCAATACCCCAAAGATTAAAAATTTATAAGTATATGAAAGAAAATTTAAGAGCCAAGGCGACTCAATCAGAAAGTCCAGGATATCTATCTAAGAGAAATTACTGGAAAAAGGGATTAGAAAAAGTGAAGGAAAAAGACTAAAAAGAAAAAGAATGCAAGAGGAAGAGAAGAGGAAGAGGAAATTCAACAGAGAGGTAGAAATGCCCAAGAGTTACTTAGTGAACAGGGTGAAAGATCCATGTTTAATCACCAACAAAAATCAGGCAAATCTAGAGTTCTCAGCAGGACAAATAAAAATGTGAGAGTACATAATAAAGATGCTTTCAAATATACAATGAGTTCTGTCTACTTAGCTTTGCTTAATAATAATAATAGTTGAAGTTTTTGTGTGTGTGTGTGTGTGTTACTAGGAATAGAGTTCAAGGCCTTCTGCATGCTGGGCTGTTTTTTTCTTAAAAATTTTTTTCAAAGAAACAGAAGCCATGGGATCTATGGAATGTAACAAATAGTATGTACAATCAACACAAACGTATGGTGGAAAGGAATTTCTTCACAGAGGCTCTGTGGCATGCGAGAAGAAAATGGTGAAAGACAGAACATGAGTATGGAGGTCTCTATCTGTCACATTTTCAAGAATAAATGGAGCCAGGCATGATGGTGCATGCTTGTAATCCCAGAGATCTGGGAAGCTGAGGCAGGAGAATCGATAGATGGAGGCCAGCCTCTACATCTTAGTGAGACCCTATCTCAAAAAAGGACTGGGGGTCTAGTTCAGTAGCAGAGGACCCCTGGTTCAATCCTTGATATTACAAAAAATAAATAAATAAAAGGTTAGCTTCAACATACAGTGCAGTTAAAAAGAAGGATTAAGGGAATGGTAAAAGAAAAGATTAAGCTTCCACTATCAATAAGGGAATAAAAAAAATTGGAAACTCATCAAAGAACAAAGACCCGTATAAGGAACCTATGGGAGAAATTTGAAGGAAAATGCAATGTGGAATGAATTTGAGCAACTCACAGAGTATAAGGAAAGAGCTCCTTTTGACCTTTTTTCTTTTTAATTTTTTTTTTGTAGTTGTAGATGGACAGAATGCCTTTATTTTATTTTATTTTTTCTATGTGATGCTGAGGATTGAACCCAGTGCCTCATACATGCTAGGCAAGCACTTTATCGCTGAGCTACAGCCCCAGCCCTTGATCTTTTTTCTTACAACACTGTTTGTTAAGTGGGCCAGATTCAGTGAAACAGGCTTATATCACAGTTGTATGATAATTACTTATTACCACAATCATAATATGGGTAAAATGTACTGCTTCTGAATTTTAGAATGTAATATAGATAAAGAATTAACTATGTAATTGTGTTAATACTAGGTTTATTTTTATTTTTTGCAGAGCTGGGAATTGAACCCAGGGCCTTTGTCATCCCAAGCAATTGCTCTACCACTGAGCTACATCCCCAGCCAATGCTAAATTTAAATAGTATACATTTGGTCAAAGTAAATAATGGCACAACTAATAGATCTAAAGAGGTATAAAGGAGAGGAGAAGAAAAGTGTACAGGAATGCTGATTTTCTTATCTTACTACTTTATAAGGAACTGATGTCAACTTGGATGAATAAAGATGAGATTTAATACTAATACAAAAAGAATTTCAGGTGGAAGTAAGGAAAAGTGTCAGCAAATTCATCAGCCTCTATATGAAAAATAAGAAGATATTTTAAGTTGCACATTGGGATTTACAGTTTTTAAATTGCTCTTTTAAGTTATTAAAGGTAAAACAGAGGTATGAATGTACAGTTTAGTTAAGGAATTATAAGTTGGTAGCCCATAGGTAAATTCTGCAAAATAAAACTTTTTGTTTGTTTGTTTTGTATTTTTCACGCAGTGTTTGTACAAATTAAGACTTTAATTTTGAGATTTCCTTATGGTAGGGGTGGAGTAGGGTGGATGGAAGAAGGGTCTTCCTTAGCTGGAAGACTTCCTTAGCAGCCTTCCTTATATGGAATCTCTGCTGCTCCATTGACCATGACCTCCAAGCCCCCAGCTATGTTTCTCTTGTAGCTCTGTATCTCTTTATGCTACCTCCCACCCCTGTGAGATAGCGTTTATGACTTCCCATTGAGAGTATGGACACTAGAAGCATCCCACATGGCTCAACATTGGTGCCCCTGGGAAATGGGAACAAGGGTGGAAAGGATGTGGTTTGGGAGATAATAATCTTTCATTTCTCCCTTTAGTACAGTTTAAACCAACCTTTTTATTTCCATGCCTCTCTGTGTATGTTTGTGCGTACATATCTCTGTCTGATCTGGTCTTAGCCCTGGCCACAGATAGATTCAGAGAATGTTCCAGAAGGAATGAAAACACCCTATGCTAGTTGAAGGGAAATATACAAGCAGAATTCAGCAACAATTCAGTGCAAGTGTTTCATGAGTGTTATAAGAAATAATAAAAGCAAAAATTAGAACATCTTATCAGCCTGGTAGAAATAATATAATTGTTCTGTGATCATAGTTGCTGAAGCTGTTAGCGGTCGGTCTTTCTCTCTCTCTCTCTCACACAAAAACAAAACCATACAAGTGCTTGTGTACATTTCCCAGCCTTTCTTACAATATGATATGATTAGCACTGGGTTCTAATTCCTGGATCTAATTACTGAATTCTAGCAGGTGGGGTGCAAGACACTCCAAAGCCTGGCACAGGGAGCTCTTCCCAAGCCATCCTTCAGATCTCACTTTTCCTTCTCAACAACTTGGAAGCCAAGTGTTCTTGCTGTCCAGCTACAAGCTGGAGGGAGCCTATCTGACACATTTTGGACTGTGATGAAAGAAAGAAGCCTTAGTGTGAAGCTGTTCAGATTGGGGGTTTGTCTGTTGCATTAGACATGTTGTTGTTAATTACCTAAACAAGCGGTTCCCAAACAGTATATTTAAAATCACCAGGAGGATCCATGTATGAGTTTTTCAAGATGAACTCAAAAAGAACACACACACACACAAACACACACAAAAAAAAATCACCAGGAGAGCTCCTGAAAAAACATAGAATGCTCACAGGTGATTTACTAATAAGTACCCTGAGTAACCATCATGGAAGCAATAAGCGTTTAACTGTATTGGGCTGAACTGAAATGATGGAGGGAGATGCCAGGCTCCCAAAATGGAAGAGAAGAGTGTATTAATTTAAACTGAGATGTCCATGAGCAATCTGGAAAGAGATGACTTAAGGTTACTTTGAAGCACAACTTCAATTGCAGCATGATTGCCATCTTCCGGGAAACCAGAAGGCAGAAAGATCAGCCTCTTCTGGGCTCACTCCTGTTGGGTAAAAAAGCCTGAATCAGAAAGTAGGTGAAAGTGTTCAAGAGAAGACATATCCAGACCCTCGAACTTGAACACCAGTGACACTGTGGACAAACTGGACTCATAACACATGCCATGATCTTCATACCTACATGCCCATCTGGAACTATTCATTTTCAAATAGAAGCAAATAGTAAAAAGTTAACTGTCAAAGGAAGGAAAATATCCAATAGAATCTCACAAATTTCTGTCAAGAATATTGGAAGAGCCAGGTGCAGTGATTCACACCTGTAATTCCAGCTACAAAGGAGGCTGAGCCAGAAGGATCACAAGTTTAACACCAGTCTGGGAAACTAAGTAAGATCCTGTCTCAAAGTAAAATAAATAAATAACAAGAGTTTGTGGTATAGCTAGCTCAGTGATAAAGCATCCCTGGGTTCAAATCCCAGAATGAAAGAAAGAAAGAGAAGACCAGAAGAAAATGCATGCATTTCCAATGATGTGTGACTGGGAGACAAACCTTGGATATTAAACACAACTTTTAAATTAAACCTCCGTGTACTTTTTTTCTTTTTTCAGATATAAAAATGTGTATCTCTGGGTGGGTGGGGGTTTCTACAGTATTTTTTTACAACTTGCATTGTCTCTTCTTTTAATAGGTAAGTTTATATCCTATTCAATAACATATTATAAGGACTCAGAACACAATACCTCAAAGATTGGTGCCTTGGCCTGCTGATTACTTTGAACTGAAAGAAATGGGCTCCCAACCTTAGCCTACTCTTCTTTTTTCTGCTTCCCTTTCCCCTCCAGGGGGGCCATAAAAACTAGAATTCTTCTTGCCCAACATGGATGACAGAAACTAGAACCCCTCTACCCTAAAGCCAGCCATAAAATCTAGAAATATTACTGCAACTTCTCCTAGCTTTTCTGTGCAAGAGCTGGTCATAAAGAAATTTTCTGACTTAATTTGTTAGATAGTCAGTCATAAGACTCTCATTCCCATAAGGGTCCTGCCATATACCAAGAGGAAGGAATACTATATAGAGAGGCAAAGAAAAATCTAAGCAAACAGAACTTGCTATTTCCCCTCAGTCTATTACCATTAGAACATGCCCTTTTGTCTAATCACATTTTTACACAAATTTCCAGTCTTTTTTGAGACTAAACAAAAAAATATTTTTCCCTGAGTCTTTGGGTCTTTATTACTTAAGGCTCTTGTGTCACGTAGTACTTTGATTAAATAAATCCAATATTTTTTAATATGTATTTTTTTAGTTGTAGGTGGACTTAATACTTTTATTTTATTTTTATGTAGTGCTGACGATTGAACCCAGTGTCTTACATATGCCAGGTGAGCACTCTACCACTGAGCCACAGCTCCAGCCCCAATATGCTTTTTTTCCTATTAGTCTTTGCTAGTTTTTAATCTCATACCTAGCTGGGAATCCCAGGAGAATTGACGAAACTTTTCTTCACCCACAATATATTTGTCTCAAGACCTTCCACAACAACAAGCCACATGAAGGAATATTTCTTTTTAATAGAAAGATATAACACTTTTTTTTTCTTTTAGGATTTGATTAATATTTGATTTTCTAACCACCTGACAATAACATGCTAATAAATTATTCTTGCTTTCCAGAAACTAAATTTTCTACATTATTTCCTTCTTTTGGTTCCTCCATAGATCTGATCACAGAAGCAATACTGCTTGGCCATCACTGTTAACATTCCTGAGGAGAACTTTGTTCCTGCAAGTCATTAATTGAAAGTCTAATGAGAAGGGTTTGATTACACTATTTGATTTTTCAATCTATTTGCAATCCAAAGGGATTTTCACTCTTGATGTTATTAACTCTTCACATGTAAATTATAATACTCACTTAGTAGTCCTCTGTTATCCTAAACTTTACATACACACACACACACACACACACACACACACACATATATATATTACATGTATACACACACACACACACACACACACATGGATTTTCTCTGTCCTTTTGAGGAAATTTGAGCATAAAAAAATGATGAACTAAAATGTTTTTTATTAAAGTTTAATATTTTAAAATGCTAAATATTTTAAACTATTCGGAAAACATACTCTTTGTTTTATTCCCATCATTCTTACAATAAATATTATTAACCATCTATTACCCACGAAGCATCATGCTTGGTGCCATGGAGGATTCAATATTTAAAAGACACAATTTCTCTCCTCATAGGACTAGAAGTAAAGTAAATGTGTGAGTAGCTGAGGAACGGCTAGTAAACGCTGAAATCTGTGTAAGTCAGCTTTCCTTCGCTATGAAAAATACCAAAGCAAAGCAATTTAAAAGGACGAAAGGTTTATTTTGGCTCCTGGCTTCAAAGGTTTCTGTCCCTGGTCATTTAGCTCCCTTGGTTCTGGGCCTGGGGTAAGGCAGAACTTCATGGTGGGAGCACATGGTGGACTTAAGCTGTTCCCCTCATGGAAGCAAAGAGAAACAAAACACACTTTTATAACCCCTGATAGCATGAATCCATCAAAGCATTGATCCATTTATGAGATTGAGACCTCATGATACAAAAGCTTTACAACGGCTCCCTGTGTGAACACTGCGACGTTGGGGACCATGCCTTCAATACCTGAGTTTTGGAGGACAACTCAGAGGTAAACCATAACAAGTCCCTTTAAAAAAGCAGAATGTATAAGAGAAGACAGGCTTTTTTTTTTTAATTTGTTATATATGACAGCAGAATGCATTACAATTCATATTACACATATAGAGCACAATTTTTCATTTCTCTGGTTGTACACAAAGTAGAGTTACACCATTCGTGTCTAGAAGACAGGCTATTTTTAAAAGGAATCAGTGACAGTTTCTCGAACATCTGAATTAGTTCTTGAGAATCGTAGGAAACTGATTATAGAGAAGGCAAGAGAACATGACAAGAGGCAGCACTATATGGAGTACATTCCAGAATCAGGGCTAGAGAACAAGATAGGTGTCTTTGGTCAGAAGGCTGACAAAAGTTAAACCGAGGTGAGATTACAATAGTTTAAATGGGACTTTCAGGAGTTTGGAATTTGCCCTGTGGTCTCTGAGGGTGTGACTGAGAATGGGGAAAATTACAATTTTGTCATAAGAAGATCAATCTTAAAAAGATGACTGTGTACGAATTGTATTAAATGAAGGAAAGTCAGAAATTAGGATTGATTGAATATTGATGGTACAGAAATTATGCAGGTCAAAGCAGAGGAGGAAATCAAAGATGACTCTGTTGTTGAGAGTCCGATAAACCTGGTGAATGATCTATCTAGACACAGCAAAGAAATGAAGAAAAGTTTATTTGGGGAAAGATGCTACTATAGACTTGAATTAAAAATTCCATGGGCTGGGGATGTGACTCAAGCGGTAACACACTCGCCTGGCATGTGCGGGGCGCTGGGTTCGATCCTCAGCACCACATAAAAATAAAATAAAGATGTTGTGTCCACCGAAAACTAAAAAATAGATATTAAAAAAATTCTCTCTTCTTTAAAAAAAAAATTCCAGCAGAGAATGAGAAAGAAGAAAAGAAGGGAAGGAAGGAAGGAAGGAAGGAGAGGAGAGGGGAGGGGAGGGA
>NW_025999968.1:37738077-37874973 GCF_001458135.2 Marmota marmota marmota | reverse complement strand
TTTTTTTTTTTTTTTTTTTTTTTTTTTGTGGTGCTGGATATTGAACCCAGCGTCCTGTGCATGAGGCAAGCACTCTATCAAACTGAGCTATGTCTCCAGGCCCACGATGCTTTCTTAACCAAAAGCCATCAGCCACTAGCCTTATTTTGTGGATTAAGAGGATAAAGAAGATTCAGCTTCCAGGTGGGCTAAGGAGACAAGCAAGGTTGAAGTCACTATGTGTGATCTAATACTGTAAAACACTGTTCTTTATTCTGTGAATAGGCACATGTGGAAAGGAAAGAAAAAGCCTGCCACCAATTCTATGTTAACATTATACCCTCAATTTGGTCCTAAGAAAAACAACACAGAAATGGACCCTAAGATGAGTTGAGGCAATAGATGGTCACAATTACTTAAGGGACACGACATTTATATATTTGACCACAACTGTCAAACATGCACACCCAAAAAGATTACATGACAACTACATTTTACCCAGACTTGACTCTTTCTGGCTCAAGCATCTTGTAACTGAAGCTTTGTACATCTCTGAATGAATATCTTAAGGGCCCAATTCCCAATAGAGGCTGATTTTTTAAAACACATGCCACAAGCCCAAGTAAATCATATATTGAGATTCGGTTCTGACAAGCAGCTAAACTAATAAAATACATTCCCCTTGCTGATTTTAAAAAGACTGTCAAGACCAGCTCACGTGAAAGCTAGTTATTTCAGTAAAGTCTAAATTTGTAGACAGAGATGGCCTCTTAGAAAATGTCACGATGGGGCTGGGGATGTGGCTCAAGCGGTAGCGCGCTCGCCTGGCATGCGTGCGGCCCGGGGTTCGATCCTCAGCACCACATACAAACAAAGATGTTGTGTCTGCCGATAACTAAAAAATAAATATTAAAAATTCTCTCTCTCTCTCTCTCTCTCTCTCTCTCTCTCTCTCTCCCCCTCTCTCTTAAAAAAAAAAAAAAAAGAAAATGTCACGTGTTTGTTTTGCCCCTAAAACACTCTTCTTTACAAAGATTTGTAGAATTCATTTTTGTGTAAGCAAATATAAAGAGCAAATCTGCTCTGCCTAATCAAATTGCATCTTAACTGCACAGAAGAACTTCATTGCTTTGTTTGAAGTGTTTCTTTTTCACTCTTTGGTCCTGTACAACCACCACCACTCATGCTTTTCTGAAAGGAGAAGAGCTTTATCAAAAGATTTCCGGTAAATTAAAAGCACTTTGTGGATAGGAATAGTGTGAGTTACACCAAGATGAGATCTGTTTATATGGCTCTCTCCAAAATGAGTTCTTGCTGGTTCTGGCAATTCAAGTATCTATGACCTGAAATGAATGAGGAAGTCTGAGAAATTGCTATAGTAACTAGGTTAAGTTAAACAAATACACCCAAGTTTTGCATAGTTTCATATTTCTACAGTCAAAATATAATTTGCAGTTTAGCTGTCAAAATATACTTTGGGGGTGAGCCTTATGGAGGTTACAAAATGGCCATTGGGCTATCCCATAACCATTTTCAAGGATTTTATGGCTCCACATCAGGCCTTGTGAAAAGTAAGGGAAAAGAAAAAACAATTAAGATGTGACATCCAATCTAAAACAGATTCTACTTCAGCAGGAGAAACAGATAATTAGATTTACACATAATAAAATCATAGTGAGACCTCAATAAAGCTATGAGCCAAATTCTGAAAGTACCTAGAGATGGGTCAACTTTTGCCGCAGTCTGGCTGGGCACAAATGCCGCAGTCTGGCTGGGCACACAATCATGAGCCACCACACAGCTTGTAGATTCAAACAGCAACTCTTTATTCCCAAACTCACACCAGCCGTCTACAATCACGTTCTGGGGAAATCCACATTCTCTGCCCAAATCCACTACCACTGGGCTTCTATCTCCCCAAAAATATTGTCTGAATCCCGTGAGAACTCAAGGGGAACTCAGGCAGCAGGATACGCCCTATTCCCAGCAGGAATAATCTTAAACCTTAAACCTGGAACCTAAACCGGGAACGCCCTAAACCCGATTATCTTAAACCAGGAACACCCTAATCCGCCTTGGTCCTTGAGCAAGGTCACCTACATGCAATGTCACTGCAAAATGTCAGCAACATGGGGTACGCTGGCAAGGAAATTGTCATACCTACTTGGCTAATGGCTCCCAGCAAACTTTGTTTTATTTGAAAAACTAAGCAAACGGTTCCTAGCAGAGGTGACATTGAGGCCTTCAAGGACCACATCAAAAAGGATAGGAGACACTGCAGGCCACATAATGAAATACTTGAGGACACGAATCTAGTGTGTGACCTCTGTTGGAGGTGCTAAGGCTTCCCCAGGTGACAAAAAAGGCTAGAAGTTTGTGCAACCAATTTTTAAATAGTGCTTGTTATGAAAGAAACCAAGCATTCACAAAAGGAGAGAGTATAATAAAATGATCCTTTAAAGTCATTGTTTACATTTAATAATTATCAAGATTTGGGCCTCTTTGTTCATTGGCCTTTGTTTTTCATTCCTTTTTCCTTTTTTTTTTTTTTTATAAGTGTGTATTAGTTTACCATTTCTGACTTTGCTTTCTGAAAAGATGGACATTTTCTTACATCATTATGGTGCAAATATCACAAAAAGTTAATAATTCTTAGTTATTATCTAATAGTAGTTCATATTAAAGTTTTCCATCTTTCTCCAAATTAGTTTATTAAATTAGAGATTGATTTTCTTAAAACCCAAATGCAATCTGTGGAGAATAGTAATAGGGGTTCCTGGATGACCCTGACATTATCTATATGTTTGTTGAATTGTTCTGTACCTAGCACAGTGGCCAGCCCAGACTTAATTCTAGATAAATGTTTTCTGAACTGCACTGAATTGAGTTGCATGATGGCTTTGAAGTAGAAAGGCATCTTGTCAGTATTCTGTTTCTACATAACTCTGGTGATTATAGAGGGGATGTTGGTAAACCTCCTCTAACAAAAAGTACATGTGGTCCAGAAGCCTATGATATAGGGGGTCAACACTACAGATGTCAAAAAAAACTGGAAACCAGAAACTGGAACTTTACAGAAGTTCCCAGTTTATAGATTTGCTGAAATAAAGGCTTGCTTTAGAACTTTCTGGAGTATAGAAAGTAGCCACACTTACCCTTAAGTATTTGAATAGACTAATATGTGAATAGATTAATATCAAAAACAGACCTTTTAACCAGGATAAAATGTCCTCTCTGATGTCTAAAGGATTTGGGGAAAAAAATGTATTTATATCAAAAAAGTTCTGGGTGAATGATTCTTGGACAAACCTTCAGACCCCAAGAAAAGACATCACTAGAAGAGAGAGAATTCCATCCGGGAAGATTGGGGCCTATGCCTTTGACCAAGTTCTAGCATCTTGCAATTTAAGAAGCACTTCAGCATTTATCAATTGTTTCTCTTTAATATTCACAACTGGTGGAATGCGCAGGGCAAATATTGCCTACATTTAAAAGGTGAGGATGTTGAGGCCCATTTTAGGCGGCTGATATAGTTAAATCCTCAAAGCTAGTTATGGGTGGAGGCCAGGTTTGAAAGTCTCTGCTGTGCGAGAACAGCACCAGGGGTTCCATGTTTCTTACTTTTTCCTTCATTTTCCTTTCTATTTCCTAGCGTTCTCTTGACCTCCATTTGTTCTGTGGCACCAAATCTCCTGTGTAGAAGAAGCTGAAAGGCCAAGGAAGTCTCTCCATTTTAGGCAGAGTAAATAAACTTCAAGCAGTTTGGAGTACTTTCTCTGATAACCTCCTTTTCATGTTAATTTTGTAGGTTCTTCAGGCTCCATTATCATTTCTGAAGATTTTTTTTTCCAAAGGAATAAACAGAATTTTACTTTCCCCTTAAAACTATATATACTGGCAATTAACGATCCAAAATTATTTGAAATATTCATTATGTAATTGGCATATATATTTGTATAAATCAAATGATATGGTGTATTTTATATTCATCGGAATGAAAAAGGTAAGAGTGTTTTAAAAAGTATTTGTGTGCAGTTTGTTTGTAGGATCTATGGTATGTATATTTTTTGCCTTAGATAAAAATCAGACATTCATACTGCATTGAATTTTGACAGCATAAAATGCTGTCATAAATTTTAGCATGAAAATCTTTATAATATCAGGTTGTTGTATTAAAATAAAATGCATAGAGCAACAATTAGTTCTGGTTCAATTATTCCACTGCAAATTATCTTTAGTCAATTATTATGAATAAATGTATATGGTTCTTGCATTATTAATATATGAGCTGCAGTTCTGCGTTTAGCTCTCTGTTATTGTTCCTTGCATCACACCCATTTTGTTCAGCTTGTGGTCTTATTTCTAGTGTCACATGGGTTTCCAGTATTTTTCATTTTCCTCCAAACTATTTCATTATAAAGGTTTTCCTAATTTTCGAAAATGGAATTCTTTTGCATAAGTACTCTTAGAAAAGATGGCATAATAGTCAAGTGCTATCATTCTTAAAACCTAAAGAAATTGGTACAAGATGTGAATGAAGATTATTTGGGATTTTCTTTCATCTAAAAACCACAGAAATTTAATTGTAGAATCGATTGTTTCCGCTTATGAGCCAATCTAGCCTTTGGGCTATATTTGATTCAAAAATCTCATTGCAATAGCTTCTGATTGAGATCACACTCTGTCTTCTCACACAGTGATTTCTCAGGACACTCCACTGAGATAGGTGCTAATTTCTATTCTTCTTTATTTCTTACAAGTTGAATTAGAGTGAGATTGTTCAACCAGCTTTTTTTTTTTCCTTTCAAATTAACTTTCAGCACTTGAACATTCTTAGAAATGAAGAAAATTCATCCACCTAGACCAGGGAATAGTGTGGTTGTAAAAGGCTGGAGCCTTACTCTGTTTTGTTATCACTTTTACTGTTAGCACCAAAGAAAATGACAGTAACATTGAAAATATTCTTAGGGAATCAGAAGAATAGTTGTTACTAATCTTTTCTTTTTTAAGACATATTTTTAGTTGTCAATGGATCTTTTACTTATTTATATGCAGGGCTGAGGATCGAACCCAGGGCTTACCACTGAGCCACAAATCCAGCCCCAAATGTTACTAATCTTATTGGAGCTGTTACACTTCTAAACAAAAGCAAGTGGGTTTTAGAATAGTGGGATTAAGCTGTAGACCATCTGGATAATAGTGACAAAACTTGGGGTTTAGTGGTAAGCAAATTTGCCTTACAAAAAGATGGTATTTGGGGCTGGCACACAACTGTAATCCCAGCAGCTCCGGAGGCTAAGATAAAAGGAACTTGAGTTCAAAGCCAGCCTCAGCAAAAGCAAGGTACTAAGCAACTCAGTGAGACCCTGTCTCTAAATCAAATACAAAATAGGGCTGAGGATGTGCTTCAGTAGTCCCTCTGAGTTCAATCCCTGGTATTAAAAAGAAAGAAAGAAAAGAAAAAGAAAAAAGAAAAAAAAAAGATGGTATTTTCGTGGTATGCTGAGAATCTTGTAGTTGACTATGTCTTGGCCCTTTTTGGATCATGGTACGTTCATGCAAAAAAAAAAAAAAAAAGGAGGATGTGTTCCATAAAGTTTTGAGGCATAAAGAATGCAGAGATCTAGTTTTTTTCAGAAAGAAAATGCACATTTTTATGACATGGTATCTCCCAGAAGCTCTTAATTTCAATCCCTTCAGACCTCTAGAAGATGCCAGGGGTGATCTTTCTACATTGCAAATATGGTCCTGTCATTTTTTTTTATATATATTTTTAGTTTTTATAGTTGGACACAAGAGTTTTATTTTATTTATTTATTTTTATGTGGTGCTGAGGATTGAACCCAGTGACCCGCACGTGCTGGGCGAGTGCTCTACCACTGAGCCACAACTCCAGCCCCTGGTCCTGTCATTCTTATATCTAATCACTTTTCAGTGGCTTCCATTCACCCACAGGACTTTATCCAGATACCGTAGCAGGGCATGGAAAGCTCTTTCCCTGTTTCAGATACCAGCTTCACCTCCTGCATCCAACCACCTTCACTCTCTGCCAAATAAAATAAACAGAGATTTGCACTCTCTTTCTGTGTTTGTATGTGTTGTGTCCCTTGCTTTCTTTCTCTTGATGTACTTGGCTAATGGCCACTTTTCTTTTAGTATTAATCAATTCAAAACTAAACTTCTGGGAGAGCTTTCCCTGAAAACCTACTCCTGCCCCTGGATGATCTCTTTGTCCCTATGGTTCTCAGTACCTTCTGGTGCAGGTATGTGGTTTCCTGTCTGCTGTTCTCTGGAGGCCTTAGATCTTTTCCACTTTAAATTCCAAAGCAACCAGCACCACAGTTCTGGGTATACAGTAGGTACTCAAATATTAACAAGGAAAAAAATAAAGGAGAGTTAAAGAAAAAGCAAGAAAGGAGAAGGGAAGTCAGAAGGAAGGGGGGAAAGTCACCGTCAGATCAGATCATTTTCCTAGTTTGGTAAGCCACAACTAGAAGAAATCTGATTTCTTCAGTCTCAATGTTTGGAATAAGCAGAGGGCAAGGATAGGTTTCTTTTTCTTCTTTTTTTTTTTACCTGGATGAACATGGCCAGTGACTATTTAGATCCATGATGTCTAAAAAGAAGCGTGTTCAACATTTAAAAAAAATATCTAGTAAACATGAAATATAAATTTTAAAGAATTCACTTTTACATTTTGTAGCTTATTCCTAAGACTTAAAAACTTGAATACAGCTCCTCTTGAGTGATGACATGATTTTTTTTTTTTAAAAAGAGCAATGATTTTATTATTAAAGCCAGCCCTATGAGATCAAAGAAAGCATAACTATTTTCAAATTTATTTGGTTCCAATGTTGAAATTTAAATTCAAATCAGAAATAGCCAAATTCTCACTCTATAATATTTTGCTTACCTACCAAGTAAAAGTTAATTATTTTGCAGCTTTGGATGTTTTGGCGAGTCACGAGATCAGTCTATTTTACTTCCTCTTTACCACAAGCTGGAGGCTCTTAACTATTTATGGATTCCAGTCAGCCAGGCTGGCCAAACTGAAATGCTCCTAGTATCGCAGGATTTTAACAGAAGTGAATCTTCCTTTAAACATAGTTTCATTTAAAGACATGTTTGAATATCTTGCTTTATAATATGTAATATCATTTTAAGTAAAAGGCAAATAACCAGTCATTCTTATTGTAAAATCCAAAATATACAACGTTAATCCTTAGGGAGAAAAACAGAGAAAGGTGCTAGGGATGAGGAGAGAGGAAATACCAAAAGCTGTCAATAGAAAACGCCCTTTGATATTCATGTCTCCTCCCACTTCTTTTCAAATCACTTGGGTTACCGGAGACCTCCACAAAACACAAGCAAGTAAACATTCAATCAGATTGTCAGGGCAGTGAGGATTGGTGGTGATTCTCCCTGTGCATCAAAAGGAAGCCCCTCGCCTTGATGGTTCACCTAAGATAGCCCTTGCTTCTTTGTTACGAGGATTTTCATGCATTTGCCACTTTTCACTTACAAACACTGGGGCCAACAGTCAGGAAACCTGCCTATCGGTCCCATCAGGAAGCCCTGTCCAAGGCCATTCAGTCCAAGGCCATTTAGTCCAGAACAGTGAGTCTGAGGCAGAGCTGAGAACCCAAGCCCTGGATTCCCAGTTGGTCCAACCACTAGACCACATTGCACCATCAGAGCAAGGACAAACAGGGTGGGGGTTGTTCCAGGACAGCCTATGTTTGTTTACCAAAGTGTTTGCAGCCTTTCCAAAGCTCTGTTGTCCTAATTTCTTTTTCCTGTTTGCAGCCTGTAAGCATTTCTCTCTTCCGTTCCCCTTACCTAGCCTAATTCTGTGATCATTTTTTTTTCTTTTGTTTAAAGTGGATTCTATGAGCAACTGAATAATAAAATAATCAAGGGCTAAGTAATCTATAAGCATGTTTCTATCGAGATATCGGTATAAATCTACTGGCACTAAAGAATATTCAACAACAACAACAACAAAATTCAAAATGTTTCGAGCCAAAACAAATTCCAAACCTTCTCAAATATTTTGAGCCACATACTTTTAAGGGGTATAGAAGTAGGTAATTAGTCAATTGTAACTTTTTAACCCCAATGCAGTGGTGATTTTACCCAAACTTAAAATGTTGTAAAATGAAACCTTTCATTCTCAAAATCTGTTTAAATACATAATGTGAATCAAGAATCACATAGAGTGGAGATCCATGGACAATTTTTAGAACAACAACAACAACAAAAAAAAAAAATGAGAACTAAAAACCTAGAAATAAAATAGATAAAAGAAAATTTAAAACTTCACAGTTGCTAACATTTTAGGGTGAGCAGCATCTTTGTTTGCAGGGGGAGGTACTGGGGATTGAACTCAGGTGCACTCAACCACTCAGCCACATCCCCAGCCCTATTTTGTATTTTATTTAGAGACAGGGTCTCACTGAGTTGCTAGCATCTGGCTTTTGCTGAAACTGGCTTGGAACTTGTGATCCTTCTGTCTCAGCCTCCTGAGCCACTGGGATTGAACAGTATCTTTTAAAAGAACTAGCTCCTATTGAAATTCTCAAGTGAACCCTAAGCAGGTAGGAAGACTTAAGAGTTAAAAACACTGGTTTCACTTCTATCTAATATAACTGTACTCTTTGACATAGGAATTATAGTATATCCCAACACTTTTATTAAAAGCTGTGGTCAGGTCAATATTTGTCCTGCTAATATAATGAATATATATTGTTTCTGTCAGATCAAAAAATTCTTATAGGCAAAAGCATTTTTTTCCTAGTTTGTAAATTTTGCAGTATTTTTCTCTCTTAATCTCCATTGGTTTCTAAATTCTGTTGCTCTTGGTTTAAAAAAGTATGTCTCTAGAATTGGAGAGGAGGGGTGCTTGGCCCTTAGAACATTCACCTGGTCTCATGCCAAACAGGCCCTATGGTTAATAAAGACAGACCCTTTCATCCTTGTCCTTGCCTGTCTGTGATCTGTGGCTAGTGGCTTCAGCCTGGGCAGCATGGCAGGAGATAGCCACAGTGACCTCTGTGTGAGTAACCTGGCCATAAGCCCTGACCCATGGGTGGGGCTGGAGTATTGCAGTCCACGCCCATTGCCTAATCCCTCTGACTCCAGTGGAACTTAGAAGGAAGGAATGGGATGACTCTTACATCAAAAAGGGTGAAGAAGGAAGAAGAGGGAAGATGGCCAAATAGCCCTAGGGTGATGGAGGTTCCTGGCCTCCCTTTTGGGAAAGTCAAGGCACTTTAGCTCTTACAGATGATTAATAGAATGATAGGATCTCTGGAACAGGAATCGAAAGACCAACTTGGTAGTTAGTTTGTCTAAGAAAAAAACGGCTGGTAACCACACGATCATGAGCAGAAATTTCCTCAACCAAATTATCCTGGTCATGGCCTTCCAGAATGGATACCCCTGGAAGAAGCAGCTGGTGAGACTCTGGGTTTTTAGGAAACATAAATAAAAATAGGAGGCGCAGCACCATTTTCTTAACAGCATTTCCCTAAGGAACACTTTTTGATTGCTGCAATACTCCAGCAATCCTGGATGAACTTCTCTGATGTACATAACAGCCTAGTTCTTTGACTTCTTATAGTGTATACAGGAAGTGGGTACTGCACCAGACACAAGAGGAAGAAAATGAACTCAGTCATCCTCAAAAAACAAGGTTTAAAAGGGAAGAAACCTTTGCAAATTATCTACCTCTCTTTTTTTCTCCCTCTTCTTCCTACCTTTGGCTTTTTTGGTGGGGAGGGTTTGACCTTAGCTATATTCACAAAATAAGGATCCACCTGGAGAATCTAGTATTTTTCCCACTTGCTTCATGAAATCTAATTGCATGAAGAGCATTTAGAAGCTGATTGATTCTTGATTGATTCATTCATTTTTCATTTGTCCATTTAGCAAGTGTTTGTTTAATGTCTGCTTTGCAATATTATAGATATATATACATGTATATAATTATATACATTATGTATATAATTATATATATTTTAATTTATTCTAATCAGTTATACATGACAGCAGAAAGCACTCCAATTCACTGTACACAAATGAAGATCAACTTTTCACTTCTCTGGTTGTACATGAAGCAGGGTCATACCATTTGTGCAATGATACATGTACCTAGGGTAATCATTTCTGTCTCATTTCACCATCTTTTCTACCCTCACGCCCTTTCCCCTTCTTTCCCTTCCCTTTGCCCAATCCAAAGTTCCTCCATTCATCTCCTGCCCCACCATTATGGATCTGCATCCACTTATGAGAGAAAATATTCAGACTTTTTTTGGAGGGGGATTGGCTTACTTCACTTAGCATGATATTCTTCAACTCCATCCATTTACCTGCAAATGCTATAATTTTCTTCTTTTTTTAATATTTATTTTTTTTTTTAGTTTTCGGCGGACACAATATCTTTGTTTGTATGTGGTGCTGAGGATCGAACCCGGGCCGCACGCTTGAGCCACATCCCCAACCCAATTTTCTTCTTTTTTAATGCTGAGTAATATTCCACTGTGTGTATATACCACAGTTTCTTTATCCATTCTATTTCTTTGTTTCTTTATTTTTGCCCTGGAGAAGCTCATGGTTCAGTGGTGGAGGCAGACTTGGAAGCCAATGTTTTGGTTATGAATCATGGCTCACAAGTTGAAGTGTGTGTGTAATAAATGTCATGTTTCTTTATTTTCTTTAAAGAAGATTAAATGCTACTCTGAGCCCTCATTTTGCTGGGCATCAGGGTAATTCAGTCAGAGTCATTATAGCAAGTCACTAGTTGCTTTGGGCCTCTGTCATGCAGAGGTCCTGTGGTTTTTCCCAGAGCATGTGAGAAGTTCCCATTCAACTTTGGAGCACATGGGCTATTCCTGGATACTCATTGTCCAGGCCTTACGGATAACTTCAGATGTGTAAGCTTAACTACTCCCATGACATACATAGGCCATTGGACCTTTGGTGATCTAGGATCCTGGTGTCCAAGTTCCACTTCTTAAATATATAAGTAGCTATTCTCTTCCTGCAGTTTTGCATCCTCACAGGGCTCTGTCAAGAAGTAGGACCTGCCTGACACAGTACTCACCCAACTTCATTGTCCTCCCTGCCTGAACAATTAATCACCTCACTTTCCCCTCTTCTTTATTTCTTCCAACATAACCAGCAGAATTGACTCCAAAAGCTTGTATTACCAGGGAATAAATACAAGTTACTATCTTCCTGAATTATTCTGGCCTGTGACCCTGAGAGTGAGTATCCATAACCATCATGCCTCAGCAACTCACTTGCATCCCTCTGGTCCTCTCAGTGTCAGAGTAAGTACTACAAGCTACAATAAGGTGCCATGCGAAGGAAGCGACTGCATTTTAGGGAATTTGGGACTCAGAGAAGATGATGGTTCCTCCAAAGTATGAAACATGCAGATGAACATAATATGCATAAGGCATAAGGGATGGACATTTGTGGTCAAAAAGAAGAATATATATATATATAAACAGAAGTGTGAAAGTGCCTGTGGATTACAGGACTGGCTAAGATATAAGGCTGGGGAGGGGAAAGTGATGACAAGAGATAAAGCTAAGAAGAGCTTGAAGCTGAATTCTGAAGGGAATGATAGTAATGAGGCAGGTTAACATAAGTTCCTAAGCTAAATAGATGTTCTTGGTTCCATGCCTTCTTATGGAGGAGAATCCATGGACTCTGGGATGTGTTGAACACAGCTTGGAACTCCAACCCCATCATTTTCTTAAAATATGACCCTGAGTAATTTACTTAGTTTCTCATGCCTCAGTTTCCATTATCTCTAAAATGGACATAGAATATAGTAGCATCTAGTTCTGAGGACTTTGGAGAATGGAATGGGATATACAATTCATATAAAGCATCTTCATATTTCTGGCCACATAATCAGTATAAAATAATTATTAGTAAGTAGCATTATACTATTAAGATTTTTTTTTTTCATGTCTTTATACCCACAGAAACCTGCAGATGTAGACCTGGTTATGCTATTCTGTGGCTTATGGAGATATCAAGAGGTCAGAATTGAAGTGCCCTTAACTAAACCTCCTGGCAGGCATGAGATTTGATGTATATTGAGGATGGTAATGGTCATCCAAAAGTCAGAGGAGATAAACATTAGAACCTGTAGGTACAGCCAGGGCTGTGACACTCTGACCAAGTGGGAAGGGCGTCTGCCATGCCTCCTCGGTCATGTTGTTTTGAGATTTCGTAAGAGAATATAATAACAATAAAAATGAGCAATCTAAAGAGGTGAAATGGTGTATTTGTTTTCTAGAGTTGCTGGAAGAGAGTACCACAAAACTGGGTGATGTAAAATGGCAATTTATTCTCACACAGTTCGGGAGACTCCAAGTCCAAAGTCAAGTTGTCAGGAGAGCCAGGTTCCCTCTGAGACTCTGTGCAGATCCTTCCTTGCAACTTCCGAGCCTCCGTCATTAGTCCTTGAGGTTGCTTGACTTTCATCTGTTATCACATGGTATTCTCTCTCCTGTGTCTGTCTCTGAGTCTTATTCCCTCTTTCAAAGGTACCAGTCATATTATTTTAAAGGCCCACTCTTCTCCAGTATGACCTCATCTCAACTGATATATTAATTATATTTGCAAAAGCCCTATTTTAAAATAAAGTCACATTCACAGATACCAGGAATTAGGACTTCAACGTATCTTTTTGGGAAATACAATTCAACCTACAGGTGGTGTCATGGAAAGGGCACGGAGCTCAAATCTATGATAAAGTTACCTTTCGGGGGTCAAATGTGTTATTTGTGTAATCAGGAGTAGTTCTAAAATGCTATGATTATCTGAGCTTCTCTTGATTCTAAAATTGAAATATACCTTCAGGCAAAAACAGAAGTAACTAATTGAAACTGTGTGTTCAAATCAAAACTGCAGTTTGAGGAACCAGGGATTACATAACTAATAACCTAAGCCCTTACTGACCCTGGCTACATTAGGAAGCATTGCTTATGAAAGAATACATTCTGTTTGAACAATTTCTTCAGTCGGGCAGAGGATAGTTCTTCTTGTGTAACTGGCATTTCCCACCCCTCCCTTAAAATGTGTTTTGATAAATACATTTGAAAGAAACAACATGAAGGGTAAAAAAAAAAACCTGGAAAATTTAGTTTCCTTTGTAAATCATATGTTTTCAGACAACACTTTGAGTTTTGAGTACCAAAAAAAAAAAAACCCTATTATTTCAAATTGCCTCCTCCCCTTAGTTTAATTGCAAAACAAAGATTGCCACTGAAGACCTTCAATTCACAATCTCCATCTACTTCCCTCATCTCTAGCCTTTCTTTCATCCTTAATTGCCATAGTGTGTTTTTCTGTGTGTGGTTCTGTATTGAATGCAATCAATGCATAGGTCATATATATAGTTATATTCTGTCCTCAGAATATGTAACATTGTAAGGGAGTCTTACTTTTTTGCTACCTAGCTGATTATCCTTATATATTATTCTCTCATCTTCATAAGTTTATGTGATTTGATTATGTACGTAAATAAGGGACTCCACACATAGGATTCCATCTTGAATTTCTCTTGGATTGAAACAAGGCATTCTAAATGTTTGGTAGGCTCTCTAAAGGTTGTTCTAATTGGATGGGAACTCTACTAAGGAAAGAGCAAAAGAGACCTGGAGGCTGAGGACCACAGTACATACTTGGAGGAAACAAAATTATGTCATTGATGATTATCTTAGTCAGTTCAAGATGTTATAATAAAATATCTAGACTGGGTAATTTATAAACAATAGAAATGTGTTAGTCATAGTTCTTGACTCCCGAAGTCCAAGATGAAGGCACAAGCAGATTCAGTGACGAGCGAAGGCCACTATCTGCTTCCAAGATGATATGCCTTTTTGCTGTCTCCTTATGTGGAAGAAAGTACAAGAAAGACTCTTTTATAAGGGCACCAATTACATTTATAAAGGCAGTAAACTCAGACTTAATCACTTCCCAAAATTCCATCTCTAAATACTATTAGAATGAATACCTAATTTTAAGTGAACACAAACTATCAGTTTGTGCAATGATCTAGTCTTTGACAAGCCTGAAAATGCACATTTGGCCCAAATCATGAAAGGGCTTTGCCTCCAAGGTTGGCAATTTGAAAATTTATTCTGTAGGTTATGAGGAATGACTGAAGTTTTGGGGAAGGTGGTTAACCTAAGCAGATACTTTAGTAACTGATCCCTTTGGCAACACAGAGTGGCTGGTGAGAGAGAATCTGCATTTACAGAGACCCCTGGGGAAGCCATTGCAAAAGGTGTTGCAGAGCACAATGACAATCCTCTATAAAAGTAGTGCTGTTGGGGAAGAAATGGAAGGTATGGATAGAAGAGACTGTGCAGACCCAGAATCAATTTGTCATTGGTATAAAAATGAGATTCTGGTCCTAGCAAATGGAGAAATGATGTGACCCTATGAATGTGTGAGGAGGACTGTGTTCTATTTTTGATGTGTTGAGTTTGAGGTGACTTCAGGACAGCCCAGTGAAGATGTTCCCTGGGAAGCATGAGGTCACTATCTCTGCTCTGGCATGTTTATAAAGAAGACTCCCAAGGGCACAGACTGCAGCTCTGCGTCCTTTGCTGAATTCAGATGTCCTGCACTGTTTACTGAACACAGAGTGGTTACTCAGTAAATCCTACTTAAGATCTTTACAAAGCACCTTTGATAGAATGCTTAACAAAGCCATTAGCTGCCCTACCTGTCTGTCCAGCTATGGCTGCAAGAAACTTATATTTTTAGCATTTTTAATGCAGTTAACATCTAACCAGTGCATTTATATAAAATCAGCTTTTTACTGAGGAGGGAAAAGTAATGTAGGAATAGCCCGAAGCCACATGTTCCATATACCTAAGAAATGAGAGTGGATTTCAGGAGTCTGAACTCCCAGATGCCTACTTTTATCAGGTTACTTATTTTTTTCTTTGCTACTTGATGTATTAGCATTATATATTACAGAAGTTTCAAGGATCCCATCTGAGAGGAATGACCAGAAAAAGCCTTTTTTTCTCCATAAAATGGTAGTGGTGGTGGTGGTGGGGCAAGCAGGCAGGGAGAAGTGTGGCTTAGATGCCAAAAGCAATCATGTGTTGTAGATATGCCCTTGGTTGGTACGCTCGTAAAAATAATTTACAGGGGGAAAGTTGACCTGGAGCCACTCTGTGCCCTTACAACCAGAAGTCTCAATTTCTCACTTCAGTTAAGAGGGACAGAAATATGAATAGGGCAGAGGTAAAGAAGCAACATGCCATTCTGACATGCGACTACCCAGTGCCTAAACCAGTTATCTAACCCAGAAGGGAAGGCCTGCTTGATTGGTTTTCCATGGGCTCAGACAAGATGGAGTTGGGGAAGAGATGGTGCACCCTCAGCCAGGACTCCTGGGTTCTGATTTTGACTATGTCCTTACAGAAGTTCTGCTGCTAACCTTGGGTAAATCACTTCATCCCCTGCATGGTCGCAGTTTTGCCTATAATTTTGTCTCCTATGCACATTACCCTCGCTGTTGATTGTCTATCCCTGCATTCTTCTCTAAACAATTGCACACAAGATGTGTAAAATACCTATGTTTTTTGGATGATGTGTATTTCCTACTGAGAGAGGCTACTTATCTTGTAGCTAATAATGAAAATTACAAGTGTAGAGCCTGGCTCACTTGTGTCAAGATGATATGAGTTAACTGAAGGTCACTTTCAGCATACTTTACGATGCCTCCCAGGCACTGCTGATAAGGAAAAGACAAAAGGACAAAGACAAAATTAACTTTTAATTTCCCATAGAAGCCACAACTGACAGAAACAGAGAGATGGGTAGAATCTCTTCCAAGGCACAATGGAGAATTATATATTAAACATCTTATCTGATTTAACTTATCAGATATAACTGCATGCAACTATTTAAATAGGTAAAGCCCTTAGCTCTGAGCACTGATTAATTTTAGTGACATATTTTCATATCTAGTATCAGTCAAAAAACCCGTCAGCCCTAAATCAGATGAATAAATAAACAAATCAGATATATTAATTTTCTCTTTGCATTAGTTTTCTTTTTAAGCAACCACTAAACTTATTTCTATGTTGCTATAAGACATTACATAACATAATGAGCACAAATTTTCTCTCTCTCCAAGGTATTAGTCACCAAACCCTCAATGATTTATTTGGGCAATTCTGTACAAGAATATTAGTAAATAATCTTGAGTTTTTTTGGGACTGATTTAATCTCATGAAATCAGATCAATAATTATGGTTGGTAAAACATTAGCTATATAAGCCACCTAATATAATGGGTGGATCATATACATTAGCTAAGGATAATTAATTGATTACACTGTATAGTCCACTCATGAATGAACTGTGAAACTTAAGGAAAATGACTGGCACCTTCAAACAATAGATTTGGAATCAAGTTTTAACTAAGATTTTCTTCTACAAACTTCTCATTCTTGTGAAGCACATCCTAATTTCAGCAATTTTATAATTACAAGTAAGGCAAATGCTTGACTTAAAGGAAATCTAAATCAGTCAAATTTAAAAATATATATAACTTATTACTTTACTCTTTTATAAATTCATTCTTTATTTTACAAAAGTAAAAGTTACCCCAATGCACTTAAGCTAATTTTACTTCTGTAATGATTATTGATTACTTACAAACCTATCTCTTATATAAAGCATGTTTTATCTATGCTATAACTTTTTCAATACATGATAATCCTACTTAAAAGTGATGTGCTATTCAGGAAAAATGTGCAGTACTGACTTAAGATTCGATAAGCTCAAAAACTGGTAAGAGACTAACCATTCCTCTAAAATTACAGCAATTGAAATCTACATAATCATTTTGTTTTACCCTAGTGCATTTCAGGAATTCACAACAAAACAGAAACATAAAAGAACAATAACCTTGAACTCTACAGCACATTTGGTATACATTTGTGTGTGTGTGTGTGTGTGTGTGTGTATAATCTGAAGACCCAGAGTTTCAGACTCTAAACTTCTATTTTGAATAGGGAACATTAAGTGTTCTCATTCTAAGCTTAAACTGAAATGGGAGAACTGGAGGTAATATGAACAATGAATAAATAAACACTGGAGATATTGAAAGCATTTAATTTAAAAAAAGATGTCTGTCCTTCAATAGATGCATGGATGAAGAAAATGTGGTACATATATTTAATGGAATATTACTCAGCTTTAAAGAAGAGTAAAATTATGGCATTTGCCAGTAAATGGTTAGAGTTAGAGAATACCATGCTAAGCGAAATAAGCCAATTCCACAAAACCAAAGGCCAAATGTTTTCTCTAACATGCAGATGCTAATTCACAATAAGGCAGGGGGCCTAAGGAAGAATAGAGTTACCTTAGATTAGGTAGAGGGAAGTGATGGGAAGGGAGGGGAGGGGATTTGGGGATAGGAAAGATAGTAGAATGAAACAGACATTATTACTGTATGTATATATGTGACTACATAACCAATATGATTCTGCAACATGTACACTCAGAAAAATGAGAAATTATATTCCATCTATGTATGATATATCAAAGTGCATAAATGCATTCTACTGTCATGTATAACCTAATTGAAACAAATTAAAAAATTGAAAAAAAAGATGTCTGACTTTCTGAGACACAGAATTAAAAAATAACTTTTCAAAATAACATTAGTAGTAATAGTCCATTATATATAATAACAGATGAGAAAAAAAATCCATTCATAATTCCAAAAGTACCAATGCGCATACTGTTTATCTGGGGTCAAATTGTGTTTCCCTAAAATTCAAATGTCGAAGTATATTTGGTACTGCAGAATGTGACGTTATTGGGAAATGATATCTCATGGGGACAATAAAGTGAGGTTATTAGGATGGGCCCTAACTTAACAGGACTGGTATGCCTATACAAAGGAGAAATTTGTAAAAAGAGATGTCCAGAGAGGGTAAATAAGATGAAGACATAGAGAGAAGATGGCCACCTGTGAGCCAAGGAGAGAGATTAGTCCAGGATCTTCTCTCATAGTACTGAGGAGGAAACAGCTCTGCTTAAAAAAGAATTACCTTTCAGGATATTCAGACCAATTTTTACTCCCACTTGCAATAAACAAAGTAACTGTTTTTCTTTACCTTTCTTTCTTTCTTTCTTTTTTTAAACCCAGTCAGTTTATAAGCAAACAAATATGTCTTAATGTCACAACTTGGGTAACTTTGACTCTAGATAAAACTAAGATCTGAAAAATGTGTCCTTTAGTCTTTCCCATTGTACTTTTTGCAAATATCTTATTTCTTCATATACTTTTAATCTAAGGTCTTAACAAAAGTCTCTTTCTCTGGATTGTTCTAACGATTTTCTAATCTTCCACGGTCGCTCCTAGTTTAAGAATTACCACCAGCTAGCTGTTCCTTGTTTGGTCACCTCTAACCCAGAATGTCTTTTATCTGTGCTAGAATCTTATTTATGACAATCTTAATCACACAGAACACAAATGCAAACCAGAAAATAAGCTAAAACAGTCTATAAGAACGAAGCAAAAGGCAATTATGAAATTCATGTATATTGCACAAATTTTAGGTGCAGTAGATAACAGACTAGAAGACTCAGAGGAAGTATCCTCTGAGAATCCAATTCACAGTAAATAAGATATTCTTCTTTTTTTCTTTTTGCCTGAAATTCTTCTTCTACACAGAGTCATTTCAAATCCTTCCTTCATCCTTCTCTCTGCATTTTCCATGACCCAAATGTTACTATAGAGATCCGTCTTCAATGTGTGTTTTTCTGCACTTTCTTCTCATCTCCTAGGAGGCTCGTCTCCCATATTATTATTGCATTTTACATAAATCTCCCCTATGGCCTTTGTGACATCTCTTAATTATTTGTTCATGTATCTGTTTTCCACAGTACACTGTGAATGTCCATAAGACTCTGCATGCCATTTGTCTTTGTAGCATCAGCGCCTGGTCCCAGACAAAGGCTGGCACAGAGTAACCACATGACCGCTGATGTCATTCATCCTAAGGGGATGTTTGGGTGAAGGTGGATCCAAATGTTTACCTTTATATCTAAGGTTAAATCTTATGAAATGGCATTGAGGTACGGATGTTGCTATTCAGGAGGGAACTAATGTATTACCTAAAACATAATAGAATGCTACCTGAATTTACATCCCTGATGGGCTTAGTATGCAAAAGTGACAATTATAAATAACACAATCTCCATATCTTTTCATCTCATGTTTTTGTTTTTAATCTGCAAAACAAAAGGTCATAAGATATTCTCCAAGTTGCATTTTAGCATTTTAGTCCAAAAAGCCTCTGAATGATTCTGCTTGGGCAAGATGGGATGTAAAGTGTCTTTCTTGCTATTTTGAGGGCAGGTTGAGTCTGCTGCTGCTTATGTCACCGTCTGGGAGTCTCAGAGATAGCATGCTGTTTACACACAACAGTGCCGCCCTGCCTCTGATAGCTGATCCTATCAGACATGGTTATTTCCAGCTGTCTTCAGGAACAGACAGCTGCCTTGTCCAAATTTGCCTGCTTCACCACTGGAGAGTGTAGTAATGAGAGTCACACTCTTTGTAGGGCTCTTGGACTCCTAAACAAATGTTTGAGAGGATGAGACCTCACAGGGACAGATAGCTGCACGTAAATGCTAACTCAGACCCAGGGATGTTTCACCTTTTCATTAAGTTGGCAAATTTGTCCAGTAGCCAGCTGGGGTCAGAATTGAAGGAGATGATCAACGACAATTAGGAAAACATTCAGTGAGAAAAAAATGAGCCTCGAGAAATTGAAAATAAAGAAAGGGCACAGATTTGCGATCTGATAATATTTTTTGTAGGTGTATAAATTTATTGCTGGTGACTTATAATTGATTTTACAAATTCATAAGTATGTAGATATTGTACATAGTGGCAGTTCAAAACAATAACTTCCAATGTCCTTCTGCTCTCTATAGTGTCGGAGGGGCAGTTTGAGATTTGGGTACTTCTGTTCATGTTAAAACTTTGGCAGAAAATTAAAAATTAAAAATAGGAAAGAGTAATAGTGATACTCAAACATGGTAAATGAAACTTATTTATTTATATTATCAAAAGAACATTCACTTACTAAGAAACTCTAGTATGCATGTTTATTTAATCTGATACTGTTTATTTAAAAAAAAATGCTCAGACTGACAATTCTGAAGATGGAACCATGACCTCTATTTTGACCTTAGCAAAGCTGTGTGACACGTTATTGAAAGGCTGTCACCTCTATCCACGCTACAGTCCCTAGAACCAAAGGGAGCCTACCACCCATCTCTTTCCCTGCTGTCTGACTGAACTGCTTCTAGTTCATGCCACACTGTAGAAGAATTCATTTGCAAAGAGAGGGACATAGAATAGAGATGACCTCGTTTAGAATAGAGATGACCTCATTTCAAATGGGACACCAACAGTTCCTCAAGAGGGCCAAATTTCCCCAATTTAAGTTGAATTCAGAGGAACAACAGACTCGAGTCTTAGTTGTTCAATCTCTCTTACCTGGTTTCTCCTTGACAAAACAGTCCAAAGGACTGATTTAGATGTTAGCTTCTTGCGGTTGCTCCAAGGCGCTGGAGGATTTCTTCACTCACTTCTAGCAATACAACAATTTCATTTATACAAATTATTTCAAATGGCTCTTTGTGATGTGCAAAGAATTGTGTTTGTCCTAGCAAAGGACTTCCAGGGCCCCACGGAATTTCAATAGAGAAGTCATCTACTACTTACCTTTCTAAGAAGGAAAAGATTTACTTTGGGTAAAATGCAGGAGCCATTATTAAATAAAGAGTGACAACAAAAATAAAACCCAAGTCTTTGACAGTTTCTCTAAAGTTTTTGCTAGATAAATTTGAACAGCCTTGAATTTTCATAGGAAGATCTAGTAAGAATAAACATATTTGTGTATCTCCATTGAAAAAGAACTCCTTTTTCCCCATATGCTTGTGTAATATTAATTTTACAAGGTCATAGATAATGGGAAACACATATTACAGAGAGATCAAGTCCTTGGTTTTCAATAAGCACTTACTAAAGGTACGTAAGCTAATGAAGAAGTCTTACTTGGTTCTAAATGATTGCAGGATATTTTGTAATAACAACCACACCATTTTAATGTGCCTGCCAAGAACAATGAAATCTCTATCAAATATATTTCCAGACCAAAATTATTGGGAAAAATGTAGTTATTTTTAGAAAGTCTTGAGAAATTAATTTTCACAGATGCTAGTTTTCTAGCATTTGCAGAAGATCTTAGCTAAGCCACTTGATGTGGGAAATTATTCTGATGGAAGAGACTCCATAGTGTTATGTTGCCCTTCCTGTGTTTAAAATTCTCTGTCAGTTCTTTTCACACTGGGCACAATGGATCATCTGTAAAGCAAAAGTATTTTTCTCCTTGACCATTGACTCAAACCTCATCTTGCTTTCCTATAGCAAAATATGCAAATAATTTACACCAAGTGCCAGAAACTATACTACTCCTAACTCTCAAAAGGTCCTATCATATGGCTGATAACATTTTCACCCATTTTATAGCTAGGAAATACAGGGTGCTAAGTAACTTGCTCAAGTTCATACAGGGATGAGTGGCAAAACAAGAAGGCTCCTGACACAGGTAATGGATTTCAAAGTGTGAATGCATAGCTGCTATGTTATTAGACCTCTGAAGGTCTCGTCAAAATGATTAACAAAAAACTGTAAGTATTCAAGCACCTATGTGCGTGCATGTGTGCATGTGTGTGTGTGTGTGTGTGTACATGATTAATATGAAGGATTCTATTTAAAGTCATGTTTTATAGGAAATAGGCTGCTTCTTTATTACCGTATAACTTACACTGCTAAAATTGAAAATCCAGGTGTCATATTTTAGCTGACTTTAAGACATCTAAGTGCTATTTCACCTGGGAAAAACTAAAAGTTATAACCTTATTTGAAATAAAAGTATAAGGTAGGTATAGCTTGAGACTTCAAAGGATAATTAATTATCATCAATAATTTTTTTTAAACTTTTAGCTTAGAGAAAAGTTGGAAGAATAGCATAAGGAAGAGCTGAAGAAACTTCACAAAGATTTATCATCACTAACATTTTGCCATACTTGAGGTATGTACCTGTATATGTGCATGTTTGTGTGTGTATCTGGGTGTGTGTATATGTATACATATACATAATCTCAAGTATTTGACAGCAAATCACAGATATTATAATGACATATAGCTCTAAATACTTAAATATGAATCTCTGGAAAATAAGAAAAATTTCCCATTTCTTCCCACGATATACAGTAATGGTGATATTATTGTTATCACATCAAAAAAATTCCTTAATATATCCTCAACTCAAATTTCCCCAATCATACAGAATGTGTATTGTACAATTGTTTTGATAGAACTAAGATCAAAACAAGATCCACTCATTATATTTTCCTGTTAAAACCCTTAAGTCTCTTTTTCTAATCTTTTTGATGTTCTATTAAGTTCTTAAATAGTCCTTGAAATAAACAAGTGTTGTTGGCTTTTTTTTTTTTAACATTTAGAACAGAAATTGGAGTTGATACCTCTTTTAGGAAAATTCAAATAAAAGATAACATCTGTCTTTTAATTATCTTTCAGATATTCTTTCCAAATTGTCTAATACAATGGGTTTTCCTGACTCTTAACCATGGTCTCAATCTATCTTGTCTAGTCCATGTTTCAGAGGAAAACCACTGAAGGGGCTGGAGTTGTGGCTTAGTGGTAGAACGCTTGCCTAGCATGTGTGAGGCACTGGTTTCAATTCTCAGCGCCACATAAAAATGAATAAATAAAATAAAGGTATTGTGTCCATCTAGTTAAAAAAAAAATTAGAAAAGGAAAACCAATGAAAAAAGCTAAATCTTGGAAATTCATACTGAAAGATCAAAGATGTTGGAGATAACTGGCTCAACTACCTCACTTAACACATTAGAAAACCGAGTTCCAAAGAAGTTAAATAAATTACCCTGGGTACATATTAGCGAAGCATGGAATCAGAGCAAATATTCTGTCCTCTTTCCAGTAATACCACAGTAAAAGATCATATTACATGGCCCCTGTGCTTCCAGAAGACTGCAGAACAAATGACTTTTCAGATTCTATGCTCTGGCACAAAAGCCAATAAAGCTATTCCTGACATTCCAATTTACATCTCTGACAGCATATTTTAACAAACTAGTCTGTAGTTGAGCTCCATGGACCCAGTTCAAACCTGTAGACATGAGGACAAAGATTTGTCACTAGTCTTTGTGCTCATCTCTATGCCTGATAAACTACACAAAACTGAATGAATATGGCTCTTAGTAGAATCTTATAAACTCAACCACTAATAGGCTTTGGGGAGACTTAAGGAAACACCCTCTCCCTGGTCTGTTTTTAAAGCTAGCTTTTCTCTTGACATTGAGAAAATGTTTCTCCTCTTTCCATGTGGTTTTGGTAAGACAGTTAATCATGACTTGTCTACACCTGAAGGAAACATTATCTGTTTGGGCTAATCATGGAACCACAGTTCCCCAAACAAATGACTTACAGAGTGCATGTGTGATGCAGCAGAGCTCATCATAGCACTTGACACCTGGGAATTGGGAGTAAACTGTTTGCTATATAGGATCAGACACTATAGGGTATGAGCTTTGACAATTGATCTTGCCAATGAACCTGGGACAAATTTTAGGTCAATTATTACAGGAAAACTTAGCTAGGCAGCTCTGAGAGAAAGGAAGAGCCCTGACAGCAAACCTAAAGCCTACTTGGAATCTTTAGATACATAATCTAGGACATTACCTTTTTTGCTTTTGGTAGATACAATTAGATTTCTGTCATTTACATAAAAAGAATCCTATGAGTACAAAGTTCTTTACAGAGAACCATGAAATCCTAAGGTTTTAAGACATCAAAAGCTAATGGTTTGTATCTTGTCATGCTCTTTAAAATTTTGCAAGTAGAAGTTATATACGTACAGGGGTACTCTACCCAGCCGTGACCAATTAGAAATAAAATTTGTGTTTTCCTTTTTTTTAGAGAGAGAAATTCCAAAGACCTCATAACTTAGAACTGGATGAAAATGTTCCTGAAGTCAAAGAGAGTAACCTGACCTAGAAAGGGAGAGATAAGGAATTTGGAATAACTTGGGAGACTTCCTTAAAAAGGATCTATCATCTTGGTTAAATCACCCGCGGGCAAAAATTACTCCATCTTTGGGTAGGTCATTGAGGAGGAAAAGTCATGAAGTTCAAGGCCCAGGTGTCAGTACACACCAGGACTTGAACCTGCCCCTTGCAGTGTAGAAACTAGTCCTCAGTGTATAATAGCAATGGTTGGGCTCCAACATGGACTGCCTTAGAAGTCCATGGCTGCATCATCCTGGGCCAGCAATCTCTCTTCACACCATGTAGGGCTAATTTTTGAGAAATGGCAGCATAGCAGAACACTGATCTGTCTCCATTTCTGTCTGTACTTGTTGGTTGACAGAAGTCCCCTGCTTTGTGTTGGATAAACCCACAGGGATAGGGAGTTGTTGGGTAGGGGAAGGCAGGGAACTTCAAGAGGAAAATGCTAGACTTCCAATTATGGGTCCTAAAACAAGTGCTTGAAAGTGAGGAAAGCGATTAAGTAACTGTCTTTGTACTAGGATTTGTGACACAGTTCATATTAGTCACAGACATTCCTAGCTATGGCTGTACAAAAAGATATATCTATCATTGGTAGATAAGAGAGATCATGGATACATAGATTATATAATTTATTAAGGAAAAACTGGAGTATTCAAAGCAATCTTAAACCATGTTCTTTGATATTTGATCTGTCAGTAGTGAGGTATTCAAGAGTTTATGGCTTTGAGGACAGCAATGGGTTCTCCTTTGCCTAAGTTTGGACAGGCCTTTTGAAATATATCTAATGCAGGTATTTGTATGCACACAGTTACACTCCCAAGGGAGTAATGTAGTTTGTAAACTGGAACTGGAAAATGACCAATGATTGGCTCTTACCTATAAATGGTAAATACTTATAGGTATCCACACATAGGGAAGACACCATACTGCTGCTACATTCCTAACTCAATGGGTTAATTTAATTCTGTTTAGAACCCAGCCTCTCTTGGAAATTGCTTTAATGTTGCTCTTCTGTTTTACCTAAGTCACTGTCCTATAACCTTTGTCCTCTGTAATCTATTAGGTGCCTTTCGCAACCCATAACAAATTCCTATTGTTTAGTCTTACCCTTCTGTTATTCCACTGGAAATATTTATTAGACTACCCTAGTCAGCCCAATCTTCCCTCAGCCATCACTGTCAGGCTCCCTAGAAGAGATTTTCCCTGATGCCCGCCAGGGTCTTGCTTCACCTTCCAGTCTGAATGTTCTGGAGACATATTTGGGTTTCAACATAGGCTATTAATCATGCACATTTATGACCTGCAATCTCCAAGAAGGTTTCAGGATGTACCCAATGGGAGAGTTCATGAACTAGTGGGCAAAATGCCAGCCCAGACTTGAGAATACTTGCTATTCTAGTATTTCTGGCTCTAACAAATATTGTTTGAATATATACAAAAAAACACTTAAATACTCTGATTTGGGGGAAGGTAGTAAATGAAAGAGATCATTTTAAGGATCTTCTGCTTTGTCCCCAGCCTACCTTCCCCTAAACTTCTTAGTTTTTTTTTTTTAATCCTGTCCTGTCCTTATGGGTTATTTCTTTTCCCCTTTACTATCTGTGAATTGAAATTGGCTGAGACTAAAAACACTGTTAGGCAGAAAAATCTTTGGGTCTATGGTCATGAGAAGAAAGTTGGTTGCAAATTATATTATTGGAATGGTTTGGGGCTAGTAGTTTTACTCCAAGAGGGATTCGATTACTCTGGTAACAGAAATGAGAGAGAAAATTATATTATCATTCATTGTGAATTCACATGCTAAATTAGTCTAATAGTTGTACCCAAAGTCAAAATAGTGCAAGATTTTATCTCATGATTTTTTTCCTTTTATAAGCTACGCATTAATGCCTTGCAACAAAATCAAATAATACAGAAGTCTGATCCTCTGGAAGAAAAAAATTGATTACAACTTGGTTATTTTTCAGATTTGCAAATTTAAAATTTATATATATGTATATATATATATATATATATATATATATATATATATATATATTTATATTTATATATATGAATATAAATTTAAAATTATTTTATTCTTTAGCATAATGGGATAACAATAAATTTATTCTTCCTCATATTCTTTACTCTTACTCTAGCATGGACATCATGATTATTGTTCAATTTTGAGGTATATAATAGGAAAGTCTGCACAAATTATTTATGAGTCAATATTTATTCAACTAGCAGTGAATACAAAGCATGATATCTGTTCTTATGGAGCTTAAATTCTATTAGGGAAATAAAGCCCAACCAAATAAATATGTAAATAAAAAGATATCAGATAGCCATAACGGCTAATCAAATAATGAAAATTTGTTGGGTTAGAATGGGTAACTACTTTAGATTTATATGGTATCTCTTTTTTAGTATTATCCAGCGAAAAATGAATGAGTTTGACGTGAGAGTTTCTGTACAATAAAATTGTTAAGGTTTCAAAAATATTCTCCTAATGCTAACAACTAGGGCTATAAACTCCAGCAGGACTTGGGAAATTGTATTCTATAAGGACACCTCTTTTTTAGTCAATTACTATGGGTATGTTGACCTTGGCAGTATTACAGGGTCATATTTTTACATGGTTGAACTGTTCTTGAACAAAGTCTACAATATAATAAGTTCAAAAAATCTTTTCTTCAAGGCATGACATCTTAACTTCCCACCTATCCTTCTCCCTCTCCCCAACCTCACCTATATTTTTAATTACTTTCACAAAAGAAAAACTATTATAAGACAAGATAAAAACAAAACAACAACAACAACACACACACACACACACATACACACAAACAACTTTTCCTCATTGGGACAGTTAGCTTTACATTCTTCATGCTATGTTATAGTTGAAATACTACACTCATGGACTCCTGGTTTATTCTTATCACAGATTTTATTTGTGAATTGAGCTTGTTGTTTTGTAACTCCAATATTGCAAAGAGTAACCTGTTTTCATTTTTATCTGAGAAGGGACAAGAACTGGGAAAAGGATGTAGTTCTATTAGCAATCCCCCTAGGAAAAATACCAATATTTTCTGAACTCTTTTACAAAGAAAAAAATTGCAATATCATCACAAAGCAGACTGAAATTGCAGTCCATTCTTAACTATCAAAAATATTTCCAAGGAAATAGAATTTTTGGATAAAGGAGTAAAAACCATTTCTATGAAAGCAATCCTTCCTTTCTGTCCAATTTAGCAGTATAAGAGAAGAAAATACTGAGCCTAATACTATGGGTGTCAGCAGGATCCCAGCATCATGCCTGATAGCACATTCAGACTGGGTTATTGAGAGGAGCTTAAAGACAAGGTAATTGACCAAAGCATGGATTTGACCAAAGTGTCATTGATTTTGTGCTGTTATTACAGAACACCATATATTGGGTTATTTATAAACAATAGGAGTTTATTCAGCTTATAGTCCTGGAGGCTGGAAAGTCAAAGATCCAGGGGCTACATCTAGTGATGGCCTTCTTGCTGAACAATAATATGACAGAAGGTATTTTATGGCAAGAAAGCAGGAGAGAGAGAGAAAGAGCAAGAGAAATTGCCAAGCTCCTCCTTTTATCAGGATCCACCCTCAACAAAAATTCTGCTCTCAAGATAACAACATTAATCCATTCGTGAAGGCAGAGACAGCATGACTTAATCATCTCTTATAGAATTGAGTGTTCTCCCAATACTGTTGTATTTGGGATTCAATGTCCAACACACGGAATTTGGGGGATCCATTCAAACTATAACACAGGTTAAAATGAAGAACAACAAAACACAGAGGGGGCTGGTTTGGCCACCCTCATGGTTGAAATGTCAAGGAACATGGAGTAGCCATCAATGCAGATATAGGAAAAGGCTCCAAGCACTTTCATTGAGGAACTTAGCCAAATGACAACTCAGCAGAGTAGATGCCCAAATCTGTGTCTCCTGATGGAACCCAACTGAAAACCTAGAACAAAGAGAACTTGTGCATATAGTTCCTACAGGTCAATGTCTCAAGGAAGAGAATAGAATGGAAAAGGATGGAGAGGACCCACAGGGCAATCACATCAGACCCTGCCATAGATGAAATCTCAAGGTCCCGGCCTTTTCTTCCTTCTCTGGGCTAGATGGAGGGAGGTCAGGGGTCATCTCAAATCTGTAAGATTCTATAGCTATTCCCTGATTCTTTGTCTTATCTGAATAGAAGGAAGTAAACTGCTGATAAGAATAGTTAAAATTATGTTCAAAAGCTTTCAAAAATTCTCAACATCCTTCTTTTGTTTCTGGATATATTTCGCCAAGGTTAAAAAAAAAAAAACAACTTTTGTGTGTATTAAAACATTTAGTGGACTGGAGCTGTAACTCAGTAGTAGAGCACCCACTTAGTATGTGCAAGTCCCTGGATTTGATCTCCAGCACCACAGATTGCTTTTTTACATGTTTTGAGTAGAAGGTGAATGTACTACATAGCAGTCATCTAAGCATGCCAGATTAGAAATATGATTTAAAATTTATACAGTATTTTCTATAATGTCAATGTGAAAGTGAAATGTTTATGGTGTTTATTTGCCATCTTCACATTTTTCTGGACTTAGTATTTATTTATCAAAATTAAGTAGCATTAACAGGGTTTGGTCTCCACTAAATTGTGAGCTCCCTGAGGGGGTCCTCATATGTACTTGTGTCTCCCTGGCGTCTGTGTAAGGGGTTTACCAGTGATCTGATTGCTATGTGCTAAGCACTTTGGTAAATACCTTTTAAACAATAGTCCCCTTCAATCATCGAAAGACTTCTAGAAGTTCACAGATTAGAAATTTAAGTTCAGAGAAGTTTAATCACTTGCCCCAGGTTGTGCAGAGAGTATTTTAATCAGGAGCTCGCCCGGGTCTGTATGACTGAGAAGTTTTTACTTTTTACTAATACATTGAATTGACACTAGGAAGCACATAAGCCAAGAAGGGATGCAAAGGGCTTTCTGCAGTGTCTGGTAAAAAGAACTATAGACATTGAAGGTGGTATTATTATCAGTATCATTATCATTATACTGAGGAATATGAAAAAAAAAATCTCTACCTTTAAGTACATTAAATTGTGGTAGGGAGTATGATTACATAATTACACAAATGACTGTAATACAAGATAGAGTCAGGAAAAGATCTTAAGACAAGCATAAAAATATGTCTGAGGGTGGCAGCCTGCTGAACAATGGACAGGATTTGAATAGTTAGAAGATGAAAGGATGTCACTCCAGGTGGAGAGAACACTGTGAACAAAGACTATGAGGTCGTAATATTCAGGGTGTGTACAAGAATTTAATGAATGGAGCACAGGGAGGTACAGGGAGCAAGGAAAGAAAAGACTGGAAAGGTAAGTTGAAGCCTACTGATTAATCTACTTAATTGTACTATCACCCAGTACTTATTTCTAGAACCTGTTGACAAGAGAACTCATCAAGTGATGAAATGTAAAAACCTTGTTTTCTACTCTACTCCCTTGATCTAGCAATGCTATAACCTTGCCCAAAAGAAAATGAAGTCCATAGGACTAACTATTCTGCTATCCTCAAATACATTTTGTACATTAGTGTGTGATCCTCATAAAATTCAAATCTAATTGTTACATTTTCCTTAAAGCACATCATCAGCTTTCCCAAACTCCACATCCTCATCCCTTCAGTCACATCTCTCCCAAGGCTCCATTGTTAAGTGGGTCCAACCACATCAAACTTTTGTTTCCTAGGAATATTCTTCCTCTAGCACTCTTCCTTTACGCCTTTGTTACTTCCTAGCCATTTTTCTAGGTCCTGATCTCACAGATCCTTTTTCTATAAAGTCATTCCATGACCTGCTTCCTAGACTCCACCCTGCAGAGCTCTGAGGTTTATTTATTGCATGCCTATGTATACACTGGCCACAAGGTCTCATCATGTTAATTTAAATTTCAGAGGTTTTTCATGTTTGGTTTAAATTCATATTCGCTGGAATGAAGTAGGGTATCAATGAATTAGTCAACAATTAAGTGGAGTTGTGGTTTATTCCTTTGTAAAGACTTAGCTTGAAAGTGGTAGACCCAAGAACTTTCCTGTTGCTTTTTAAAAGTCCTTAAAAGGCAGGACTTTTAGCACTTATATGGACTGTTCAAGACGTCTCTGCAGCCTCTACTTAGTCTGAAATATGTAGAGAGACAACTCCTGTGTCCTTGTCCTCTACAGAAAGTTGTAATAGTATCACACAATTACAGCATTTATGGTCTGTTCTTTTTACTTCAAATATTCTCGAACGCGCCTCCCCTCAGCTTGTGGAGTTTCAAACAGTTCTGTTTGGGAAGATTTACTCTTCCATCCTCTTATTTCAACGCTATGCCCCATCCAGTCCTTATTCTTTCTCTCCCACAAATAACTGGAAATCACCCAGGCCCTTCTTTGGACTCACAGTTGAAGTCCTTTCATACGAATGAGTTTCCATTCTTTCCATGATTTCTTCCATGACATTTTTTTTTTTTACTCCCAAATTCAGTGCAAAACATCTTGGGTGAGGGCTGTACAATCCATTTTAATCAATTCTTATCAAACTGCATGTAACATGTTCTCTCATTTTATATATGTATTAATTATTCACCCTTTGGTCAGAAAAATGACTTAAAACAACTAATTTCATTATTTAGTTTAATGGTTGTCACTTAAGAATGACTTAATCCCATTAATTAAAAGTTGAATTTTACATGATCCCTTCTCAAAGATAATTTCCTAAAGAGCTACAATATTATTTTCTTTAGATGTTTTCTTCTTCCAGTGTTTGAGTTTGCATCCAACAAGTTAACTTATTTTTAAACTAATCTTAATGTAGGTCTGAAAAGAGGAAACAAGCTATTGGTCCCTGTCCTCTTATAGTCCAGGGAAAGTTCAGGGAGGGGAAGATCCAAGTGTCTAAATCTTAGGTGAGAAATGAAATACTCATGCAAATGAAATAGGCTGCCTAAATCCTACAAATCCAAATCCTACAGGTCTGGATGACAGACCTTATTTTAAATTATTTTAATCATGAAATCTTCTAATATCTGAGGGAGATTAGAGTTCTGGAAAAATTATGACAGCAGGTTAGAACACAGGGATGGTAAGTTGATTGTGTAAAACAGGCCACTTCAAGGAGTGAGAGGCTGGGCTTGGAAGGGAAGTTCTGAAACATAGACATTCAGGGTTCTCTGTTGCGTCTGTACCTGTCTAGTATAAGGGTCATCTGAAGCACAGGGAGGAAGGCAGGAGACAGAGTCAAATATTTGAGTTTGAGACATGGGACACTGATAGCTATAACAACCTGTGAATTGTTTAGCAACATCCAGAGAGACTCATCAGGCACACTTCTCTCAGGTCACTGGTTTACTTTCATCATCAATGGTACTTTTTCTGAAGAAAGGAAAGGTAACATCTTAAGAACCTAGTGCTAGGACTCATGAGGTAGTAACCAACTTAGAGAGTTGAGTTCCCATTTGGCCTTCTATGATTGTTGATTTAAGTCAATGGAATACCTTAGTATTATATTTTAAACCTATAGCAACAATGAACTTCTTCTTAAAGTTTGTATGTCTGTAGGTGTCTTAGTCAATTTGGGATGCTATGACAAAATATCAACTGGGAGGCTACTAAAAAAAAGAAATTGATTTTTCTAAGTTTTGAAGGCTAGAAGTCTAAGAGTGGATACCAACATGGTTAGTACATTAGTTGTTTTTTTTTCCCCCTACTGATATAGCAAAATACCTGAAGCCAGATAATTTGTACAGAAAAGAGGCCTATTGAGTTCATAGTTGTAGAGCTCTAAGAACAGCATGGGATTCTGCTTGGCTATGTTGAGGGCCTCATGAAAGATGGTATCATAATGGTAGGAGCCCATTTACAGAAGAGATTACATGGTGAGAGAGAAGATTAGGAATGGAAGATCCAAGGAAGCCAGAGATCAGGAATGGACCAGTCTTGCTCTTTTTAATAATCTACTTCCGCAGGAACTAACTGGGGTGTCACAGGTACTAGATGAATCTGTTCTGAGAACAGAACTCCCAGTGATCTACTTATCTGTCACTAAATCCCATCTCTTAAAGATTCCATCACCTCTTAATACTTCTACAATGGGGATCAATCTTCAAACACATATACCCTTGCAGGACATGTGCACCACATATTCAAACCATGTAGCATTCTTATCTGGAGGCTGTGTGTCTTAGTTCTCCATATTTAGACCTTTTCTTGTGGCCACTCCATTTTATTTGACATTTTCTCTTTTCATACAACATTGGCGGATGGTAGGTACTGAATACTTACCTCACTTAAACAGAAATAGATTTCATTTTCTCCAGGCATGCAAATTAACCAAAATACTGTCTAATAATAGTAACATAAAACTTAATGAAATAAAATGCCATTATAGTACTAAAAATAATGTGATGCTTAAGCCTGATGACTGTAAAATAAAAGTATTTTTGAATGTCTCTCTGTACCAGGTGTTCTACATAGGCTATTTAGAGTTCTTATAACCATGTGGCAAGATATGATATTATGACTTTATATTTATAGATGAACAGTTGGATGTTCACTGAGACCAAGCAGTTTGTTCAAAACCATTCAGCTTATTAGTTACTGATGACGTTCTGGTTGATTCATAAATGTATCAAATTTAAAAGATTCCTTTTTATATCATACCTACTTGCCCACCAGGTGAGATTTCTACAGAGTATTAATCTCCTTTTTTTGTCCCCATTCTAGGAGGGAGTTGATTCTCAAGAGCCTCCTAAAATGGAGGATGCTTCTCCCTTCAGAAGTACTTCCCATCAAGTGGCATAGATATAACTATCACTCAGCATTACTGCTCTCCTTTTTTCATTTCAGATTGATTCAACTATGGGTTAAGTGGGTGAGTTGGTTCTAGCCCCAGGCCCACTCAACCACAAACAGCCTGCATGTGAGTCTGACTCGTTTCCTTATCCATTCATCCGTCCATCCATCCGTCCATCCGTCTGTCCGTCCATCCATCCACCAGATTTCTGTGTTTACTCAATAAAAGTTTTATGCCTGGCACTGTAAAGTGTACTAGGGATTCAAAGAAATAGATCCTGTCTTCAAGGAGATAAGAATTTAGTATAGTAATTAAGGAGAATGCAAACTAATGCCAGCATAGGAATATGCTTAGGGGCTGGTAAAGGTCCAAGGGAAGGATTGACCCTTCTTGGTAGATTAGAAAAGACTTTACAGGAAAATTCTTGAGAGAGCTCAGCTATAGCTAAAGCACTGAAGATTCCAGAAATTTCTTCCACCCAGGCCAAATTTACACAAAGCACATTTTTTTTTGTTCTTTTCTCCAGGGGATTTGTGAATTGAGGTAACACTGTGCTTCCTTATCAGTGTGTCATGGGAGAGAGTGTTGATGGGTGGTACTTTTCATCCCTGCAATGCTGTGGAGAATCATTGTTATGTGGAGGTACACATCTTCTTGGGATTTATCATCACTCTGGGACTTAATGTTAACTCTTCAAAGTGATCTATGGTCTTTTGCATGACATCCTGCATGTGTGCTTCAAGAACACAGTCATCACGTTTCTGAAGTTTTTAGATGACTCTCCCACAAACTTGTGATGACATGCCTAAGCTCAAATTAAAATCAGTCTGTAGAATGATGGCCTGCCAGGACACAGTGGAGACAGGCAAGCATCCTGGTGCTTTTTAAAGCACTAGAGCGGAGAAGAATGTGAATCTAAGTGGAGTGGTTGAAAATAGCAGTATGCTTTGCCGTTAGCAGCTGTGGCTGCAAATCAAGGGCCAATCTCATCTCGGCAGTGTAGACAGGCCTCTCTGACATGCATCATTCTTATCTGAGCTGCACACATACATGCCTGGTTGGTGATAGAATGATTAGCACTGTTTTCAAACACAAAACCCAGTTATGTATATGAGTGTGCAGTGAATATTCATAAAATGTTTGGAAAAATAATATACCCAAGCAAGCCTATTTATTCTTTGGAGAGCTCTCTTAATCACAGAATATATTGCTGTTTACAAGTAAGAATGGTTAACATTTTCAGCATTGTTGTTTCAAGGATTATACCGGCAATTTGGTGTAACATGATTCTTATGGTTCATGCTTTATGATTATAATTTTCCTAATTGATCTCTGTTGAACTGTCTAAAATAAATTCAATTTAAAAACATATTATATTATGCTTAAATTTTAGTGTATTTGAAGTAATGGATCCCATAAAAATGTAAAATTTAAGTTAATACTGAAATAACTCTGAAATTTGGTGTTTCCATAGTGTGGAAAATTACTGTATAAAGTACATTTGCCAATTGCTATTGAAACCATTTACATTAATAACCTTCCAGAGGAAAAGTAGAATATGAAAGCTGGTATTAAGCTTTTAAGTGATTTTCTGGAGGATCTGGTAATTAATTACTTTCCCCAAAAGTGGCTTGAAGTGGGGATGCCCAGCCCAAATATGAATGAGGGACAGTATCTGGATAAGAAATAGTGGAGCTGGCCCCTATGTCCACTGGCTCCCAGAGGCAAGGGTCAAGCCTCTTTGCTCATTACTGTACACCCAATTCCCAGAATGGAGTTTCTCACAAAGGAGAGATTCTATATACATTTGTTGAATAGTTGTGTGAGCAAATAAGCTGGTTAAAAGTCAACCAATGGCCAGAGAAATAGGATCAGCCTGTGCCTGGATGGAATACAGTAAAACTGCATAGATAGATCTTGGGGTCATCATGACCTCCTTTATCTTTAAATTAAGCACAGTGCAGAATGCAATAAACACATAAAAGTGTCTAGAACAGTGCTTGACACCTAGGAAGAGACTCTTCAAATGCCATAGCCTTCGTCCCTGCCCACCCCACATGTGCTCCAGCCAACCTTTAGCCAATATTTTGATTAATTTTTTATATGTTTTGTGTGGAAAATACATTCAAAAGGAGATCTGAGTGGATATTAGTCGCAGATTAGTCATTTTAACCTCCAGATTATGGTTTTCTCATCTGTAAAATTAGAGGATTAGACTCACTCTTCAGAGTCTATCTCTAGATTTTAACTTTTAATTCTAATTTCGCTTAAGGGATCTAATAATTTATAATCCTCTAAATCAATAAATACTCTGTGAAAGCTTCAGAGATTCACTAACATTTATATTATTATCTTCCCATTTGATTTTTAATCTTTTGAAAAATTGCATGATTTTTTTTCCCTCTGTTGTTATATATCAACTATGTTTAGGGTAAATTTTGTTAGCATGATGGTATTCTGTTTTCTCAATAGTTTAGTCAACTGAGAGATACTCCAAGTGAGGCAGATAATCTATGAGGTAATTTATCTTTATATTTGGGGAAATAATTAAGAATAATTTTCTAAACCTTATTTTTATTTTAGTGTTATTATTGAATATTTTGCTATAACATTTAAAAAATAATAGGTGAAGAGGTAAGTTAGATAAATTTTGGTTAATAAATAGTTTTCTTTTCTTTCTTTCTTTCTTTTATTTTTTAACCAGAGATTGAACTAAGGGGCACTCAACCACTGAGCCATCTCCCCAGGCCTTTTGTATGTGTGTGTGGGTGTGGGAGGTGCTGGGGATCAAACCCAGGGCCTTGTGCATGCAAGGCAAGTGCTCTACCAACTGAGCTATATCCCCAGCACCCCTAGGCCTATTTTGTATTTTGCTTAGAGACAGGTCTCATTGAGTTGCTTAGCACCTTGCTTTTGCTGAGGCTGGCTTTGAACTTAGGATCCTTCTTCCTCAGCCTCCTGAGCCTCTGGGATTATAGGTGTGCACCACCCGACCCAGCCCTAAAAAGAGTTGTTATCCATAGAATTCTAGGTAATAGAAAGTTTGGTGCATCAAGAAAAAAATTGTGATTGCATAGCAAAACAAAAAAGTTATAACTTAATATACTCCTCAAATAACTTTCTCCAAAAGCTATAATCTTTAAGCATTTTGAGCCTGTGCACATATACACAATCTTGAACTTCTTCAAAAGCAACAGTCTCTTGAAAGAGCAGTTCTTGAGTATACGAAATGTTGAAATTTCTTTAGAGTCTCCTTGTGAATCTGAGTTACTCGGATTTGTGTTCAGAAAGAGTTGTCAGTCTTTACTCATTAGAAATGCAATGTGAAAAATAATGCTTCTATTATTAATTCATGGACAGTAAAAGAATAATTAAATTATCTTTATGTATTCCTTCTATCTAGTAATGTTGTTTTATTACAAAGATTAAGTGTGTGACATTGTGTGAAAAAGATTGCTGCACAGACAGATTATAGAAAACTAAGTGACTAGAAGAATTTTAAGAGTGAAGTTAGTGTTTGAAGAATCCATTTTTCCCCTGTAATGTAGTGTAAAAGAGAGATTTTACCCAAGATGAACACGTCCTCTCTTTTTATTTTTGTTGTTCTTGTTGCTGTGTGTGTCTGTGTGTGTGTATGTCTGTGTGTGTGTGTTTTGAGACAGTGTGTTGCTAATGTTCAGGCTGACCTTGAACTTTAGATCCTCCTGCCTTAGTCTCCTGAATTTATGGAATTACATGCATGCAACACTGTGCCCTGCTATCCATATATTTTAGCATAGAATTTTTTTTCTTACCTAGGAACTGAGTTGGATGTTAAAGACAGAGTGATAAATTATCCATTTGTAGTCCAGTGAGCATAATCCATGTGGTTTCATTTGGAAAATTCCTTTTCATATATAGAATATAGGGAGTACTACTAGTTGATTGAAAGCTATATCCTCATTAAAACACCAATTTCAAAGCTCATACATTCTGCTTAATTCATTTACTGTATCTTACTCAGTATCTGTTCATCTAGATATCATTATTAGAAGAAAGCAGTGAAATCAAGCAAGTTTCATTTCTTGAATTTTCTTTGCATTTCAAATACTTAAAACAGCTTTTAATCACTTCAAGGAAAGATAAGTTTGATTTGTAATGAAAGAGAGGGATCCACATTTCATGGTGCTGTGGGAAAGTCACAATGATAGGTCTTCATACAATTATTTACACATTATCACTACCTGAAGTCATCTACCCATATCCTCAAATTTGGGGTAGAGACTGGAATGGGGAAGTATTGCAATTGTGCAGTTTTTCTACCTAAATAGTGGTATTTTACAGTGATATGAAGTTCAGAGATTCAAGTGTTTTTGAGGCTCAGTGAAGTGCTTTGAATCAATGTTTATCTTCTTCAATACATATATTTTAAATAAACTTTCACAAAAAAATGTCTTCTGAAGGTAGTTCATAAATGTTAAATTCTCGCCTTTTGCATGGTTAATATGTTACATATTCCTGCCCAGAATTTGAATGTTTCTAAAATTTTGATATACTGGCACTTTAAAAAATTATAAATTCAAAGGTTAAAGGAAGATTCTTGTACTTTTGCTTTAAGTTCAGAGACTTTTATTATCTTTTGTCACAGGCCTTCCAGAAATTTTCTATAATTTTGTTGATTGATAGATTGAGTGATTCAATAGAAACCACACTGACTTAAATGCACATGCAAATTCTGCCCTCTTCTAATATGGTGGTAAAGACAATTTTATTTCATAGTTCCATCTTAGTGATTTAGGATTTACAAAAGACTTTAGAGAATAAACTAAGAAAGCTTATTTGTATTTTTGAAATGAGTTTTTGGGTCAAGAGTTCTTAAGTGAGATCTAAAAGTAGCCCTCAATCCAAGAATTCACTGAAATGGACATATTATTGCCAATTTTAAGATATTGTTATCAGGAATGCAAATCTGGCCCAGATAACCCTGCTTTCCAGTCATCTTTAGGGAGCATGAACTTTTCAAGGACATGTTTTGGATTGCATATAACATTTTCTTATCAACTAATTGGTAAATTATAATCAAATCATACTGATTATACCATAATGAGAATCTCAAGCCCTTAGGCATTGGTTAAGAACATAAATTTGATGCCCACATATCTATGTTTTCTTTTTTGAGGTTGGAGAAGAGCTTAGAGGGCATTTAATTGCCTCCCTAACCTCATTCTCCCATTTTAAAAAATAACAAGAAAACAGAAGTTCAAAAAGGTGAAATAAAGTAGTTTGACCAATGTCAAATAGCTGGTAAGTGACAGAGCAAGAAAACAACTCAATTCTCCCAAGTGCAGGATAACCTCATTAATGGATGAGATCAAGATTTAGAGCTTGGAGCATGGAGACCAGAAAAGAGATTTTCTTCCATTTATTTTTTGATAAAAAAGAAAGAAATCTCTATGACCATCAAGAAAAGTTTCCTAAGTCAAATTCTCTTTCTTCCTGGTTCTAACTCCTAGCCCAGGGCTCCAGCCCAGCCCCAAGCCCATCAGCTCTTCCTTCAGGGATGACTCATTTTGACTGGTAGAGAATAAAGGTTCTTTGTTTTAATCAAGTTTTTACATGAATGCAAAAAGGGGTACTGGAATAAGACAGGAAGTCTCAAAAAGAGAGGAAACCTTTGCTTGATCACTTGAGATAAAACCCTGTGTTTGTTTAAAACCCAAATCAAGACAACCAGTTTGACTATCATTTATGATAAGGACAATGTTTTATGTCAACAACTTCCCAGAGGTATATAAATTAAATCAATTTAGGTAACTAATTTTCTGGGAGCCATTAGCCAAGTAGGTATGACAATTTCCTTGCCAGCGTACCCCATGTTGCTTAGTGGAAGGACTCGTGGAAATAGGACATTTTGCAGTGACATTGCATCTAAGGTGACCTTGCTCAAGGACCAGGGCGGATCCAGGTTTAGGGTGTTTCCGGTTTAGGATAATCCAGGTTTAGGGCGTTCCTGGTTTAGGACAATCCGGGTTTAGGGTGGTTCCAGGTTTAAGGTTATTCTCCTGCTGGGAATAGGGCGTATCCTGTTGCCTGAGTTCCCCTTGAGTTCTCACGGGATTCAGACAATATTTTTGGGGAGACAGAAGCCCAGTGGGGGTGGATTTGGGCAGAGAACGTGGATTTCCCCAGAACATGATTGTAGACGGCTCGTGTGAGTTCGGGAATAAAGAGTTGCTGTTTGAATCTACAAACTGTGTGGTCGTTTGTGATTTTGTGCCCAGCCAGACTGTTGTTGAAAATAATGAAATACTAATAAATTGAGGCTATGCTGAGGAGTGCAATGTATAGTCAATATAAATATGAGGAACATTAAAATGAAAATATTACAGAAGCCTGCTACCCAAAGACTTGTCTGGGACTAGCAACATGACCTGGTAAGCTTATTAGAAATGCAGAATCTCTGGCCATAGCTCAGACTTACAGAGTCAGAATGTGCATTTTAACATGATCTCCAGGAGATTCCCGTGCACGTGAGAGTTTGAGAAACACTGACTTAGAACACCAAGAGAAAGTCTGTTTAGGGATTCTAACATCTAAGAGGATATATAGTCCCACCCCCTTCATTTTACTAGTTCCTTTTGTCAATAATTTCCCAGTTGTCCATAATTTCCCAGTTAAGATGGGAGCCCTTTGAGTAGCTGTTCCTGTGATTTAGAACATTCAGGAAAGAATGACAAGGCTATGTTCTTCAGAGTAGGGCCCATTGCTCCATTTCTGATTTCAAATGGTTTTTAATTGCAAGTCTTCTGACAAGGAAGGCCAGCAGAGAACATTTCTTTTCTCAATGTTTCTTAACCTTGAAAATGCTACTCCAACCAGCTCTTGATTCAACAGTACAATCGGAGTAAAAAATGGCACTGATAGGGTTATTAAAAACAAAAACCCTTTCAGTCAAGATTTTAACAATTAGGCTCACCCTGATTCCCTCTCAGCTCTTATAAGGGATTCCTTATAAATAATAAAGTTTGCAGGTATTTTAGTTTTGCATTTTTTCCCTTGTTCAATTCAAATTTCTGATCTATTCATTGACAGGTGATGGAATTAATAAGGATTAGAAAGACAAGCTGAGTATCAAGGATCCATGGGCTGGTTAACTGAAAAAAATCATTAGATTTTTTTGCTTCTAATATTTATTGAGTCACTCTGTGGAATCTACGATATGGACTGGAAGTTCATTCTGGCATCACTCAGGACTGACCACAGACTGTTAGTAAATAGGCTGTTGGACAACACCAGGCTTCCTTTCACCTGAAAAACTGCTTGCCAAGGAGTTTATTTCTTGAGTATTTCTGTAGCCTTCCACATACTGAAAAACAAGTGCATTTGATGCCTTTATTTTTGTTTAAAAAAAGATCTATGACATTATCTAATTGAATTTCAAAACTTTCAATTTGGTATAAAAACTTACAGTACTATAAAAACATATCACTAGTTAATGTTCTCATTGCTGTGGGCAAAAGCAATTTTATAGCACACATATTCAGAAATCAATATTGGTCTTTGAAAAGGGTACATAAATCTACAATTAATGTTGTATATTTTAATTACATATGAACATGTCAAATGTCATTCACTTTCTGAAATCAAAAATCAGTGTTTTATTCATTTAAAAAGTCAGAAATTTGGGGCTGGGGCTGGGGCTCAGTGGTAGCTCACTTGCCTGGCATGTGTGAGGCACTGGGTTTCATTCTCAACAACGCATATAAATAAAATAAAGGTCTATCAATAACCAAAAATTTTTTTTGTTTAAATTCAGAAATGTTTTTTTAGGGGGTACTAGCAATTGAACTAAGGGGCACTCAACTACTGAGCCCTATCCCCATCCCTGTTTTGTATTTTATTTAGAGACAGGGTCTTACTGAGTTTTTTAGCACCTGGCTTTTTCTGAGGCTGGTTTTGAACTCTATATCCTCCTGCCTCAGCCTCCCTAGCTGCTGGGATTACAGACGTGCACCACTGTGCCCAGCAAAAAATCAGAAATTTTTAGTCACCATACTTTTTAAAAGTCTAAAAATGTTTACAAATCAAGAGATGTTAACACATACAAATTAAGAGTAGTGAAAACTATTTAATTTTAACAACTGACCAGAATATATTAGCCATAAACTAGATTTATTATTTAACAATCTTTTTGTCTGTTAATTATCATTTTATTTCTTTACTAATGAACTAGCTTCTTTTTAAAAAGTAAAATTGGTCAATGCCTGATATAGATAGAAATAGTTTTTACAAATTAATTTTTAATTTCTATAGCATCAAATCTTGATATCCTGAAAATAAATGTAAATATATATATATATATATATATATATATATATATATATATATATATTTAGACATCAAAAGTGTCTCAACTCTCTATATAAAATAATGCTTTGAATCTTCCCACTCTTCCTTTTTGTCTCTGAACTGCCATGATTGGACCCCAGGCCTCGCCCAGGCTGGGCATAGTCAACTTTCACTGTTGGCCCCCAAGAGGCCTCCAGTCCCTAGTTACTTGCTCTCTCCTGTTGAGTTGTTTGTTTGGTATTTTTTCCTGCTACAACAACTTGCTTCGACCTCATCCACAGGTACTCCCCCTCTCACTGCTTCATGTTTCATCTCTATTTTCGTCAGTGATGTGAACACAGAGTAGGCTATCAGATGGAATTGTTCTTCCAAAGCAGTAATGAATCAAGGGTAGAGATGACTCCCTTCCAACTCAGAGGAATGCTTTTCCTATTGTATTACATAATTAAGTAATAAGGATTTGTATGTAGAGAGAAATGTTCGCTCCCCTCTGTTCAGATATCATGTATCTCCATGTGAAGAGATACCAGGATGTATTCTTTAAAGGAGCAGAGACACGGAAGACAACATTCATCAATGTCCATTCAAGACATTTGGATACTGAATACTCTTGTAGGTTTAGGACAATGGTAACTACTATTTACTAGGAGGTTGTTAGGCCCTGGTCATGACACTAGGTTTGTTATAAACATTATCACACTTGGTTGTCATATAAAGTCAGTGAGCAGGTATTATTTCACTCATTCATAAATAAGGGAAATAAGACTCAAAAATTTCAGTCATTTTCCTATATTTCCAGGAGAGTGGGAAAGGCTGAATGTAAAGAAAGTTCTGCATGAAACTCTTAAATGCACACATTCATCATGCAGAAAGCAAAGAGAGTGCAATTTATATAACATGTGCACTTTGACCAAATTATCCTGTAAAATAGTCTTGAAAGCTGCTTAAAACCTCTGATTGACCTGTTGAAAAGCATTATACCTGGGGAGAACAATCAGAGAAGTAAACACGATATTCAGATGAACAATTGCCTGCGCACGTAATGACTACTCTTATTTTGAAAGGCAGGTGATGATAACTCTGCAAGAAACCTCCTAGTGGCTTATTTTAAATTAACCTCCTCCTGTTTCCTATTTGGAAACCGATATCTTTATTTATCATTCTGGAGCTGTTTGCAGGTCTCTCCTTCTAATGTTTATTACCAAGAACTGTTTTGTGATGGCTGATTGCCCCAAATCCAGGATGGCAAGATAACCTTGCCTTCAGTTAAAACCACTTGGGGGATTGGCAAAAGTCAACAAGATAAACCCCAAAGCAAACCCCACATGTGTAAATAGGAGCCTCATATAGATTTTCAGTTTGTCTTGTTTAAAAATAATGAAAATGTACTCATTTATAAATATTTAATTAGTGGGGAAGCACATAGAAAAGGTGGTTTTATTCCAAACCATTGTTAAAATATTTTGCATAATGTAAATTTTTCTGGTGAATCTAAATTCAATTAAATCTTGGGTAAATTTTTTGATAATTTGCTTATCTGATCTACCTGTTACATTGCAAGCCCATTTGGAAACAGAGCACATATTTTTAAGATATCATAAATAACTGAATGTTTGAATTTGGAAATAATCTAGTCCAACCTTCTTCTGGGTGAGGAAAGAAGTTAAATAGCATGCACAGGACAAATAAATAGCTGCAAGTGTTAGGGTATGGACCTGGACAGGAGGCATTTGACCCCCAGTGGTGCTCCTTCTAGAAAACCACACTGCCTCTGAAATCACAAAATTACTATTTTACTTAGGTAGACATTGTAATCTAGTAAGGTGATATTTCATTATGTGACACATACAGTTTTCTTTCTGTTCTGGAAGATCCTTGAAAGTACAAACTGTGTTATATAACTGTGCTCCATAGGTTTGGACTCCCCTTGTGCATGCCTAATTTAGCATGCTCTGCATTGTGTTGGTTGGTGAATTCTATCCATCCCTTCCAAGGCACATGGTCACATCCAAGATCAAAAATGAATTCTGATGCATGATTTTTTTTAAGTCCATAGAAAACATAGCCCTATGAAAACTGGAAATCTTATTCTTTGTTACCTCAGATTTTGTGATTCATTACAGAAGAAAAAGATTGCCTGTTATCACTTAGGCATAGGGTTAAAAATATTTGTAAATTAACTTCACTTTTCTATTTACTTGAATATCAAGATGACATATGCACCAGGATATTTCTCCAAGATATTTGTATCAAAGACTATAGAATCACTTAAATAAGACAGTATTAAGAAAATAATTAAGTTGATTATGTAGAGGGACAGAAACCTATACTCTCTATTAAGAATTCTCTTAAATGACTCTTATGGACTTTCAAGTTAGCACATTCCCAAAGCAAATGAAATTGGGGAAGGGATGGCTTGACACCTTAGCTGCTACTACTCTCCTGTCAGCTGTCACAGCAGTCTGAACCTCCCAGCAAACCAGAGCCGCTGTTTGCAGGAGTCAAGTCCCTGCCAGCCTGGCTGAGGGGGTAAGAAAAGATCGTGTTACTCAGTGACAGCTGAATCTTTCCAAGAGAATTAGCTATCTAATTCCCCTAATGAAAATGTACCTTTTATATAAAAGTACTGAATCTTTCCAAGAGAATTAGCTATCTAATTCCCCTAATGAAAATGTACCTTTTATATAAACGTAGGAGAGGATAAAAGTGAAAATAGTATTGGTGTTTTTACTAAGACTCAACAGGCTAATTCTGATGCTAAAATAATTTTTTAAAAAAAAGATAGAGCCATCTATATGATTTTATACAGAATTAGCAAGGAGGACTAAATGTTTACAACCTCATGTGCATTTTTCTACATTCCTAATCTAAAGCGTAGAAAATTTAGCTGTTATACAATTATACTTCTCAGATCAATTTCCTGTTTTATTTCCTTCCTCTTATTTGTTACTTGGGACTCTCACTGACCTTCACAGGAAGTCTTAACAAACAAGGAAGCAGAATTACCTCTAAACTAGACCACTTGTCATCGTGAAGTCTCACTTTCTTCTCTGCTAAAGGATTTGAGTTGAGGTAGATGACTTTTAAAGTCTGTCTTATCCCAAAGTCCTGTGAGAGTCAAAGTTTAACTTTCATAACTTCATACCACTTTGGCTCTTAAAGTCAAACTTTCCCTCTGCTGTGATCTCCCTTTCAACCAGAGTCTTTAGTATCTCATAATAGTTTGTGCGTATGGTGAAGGATCAAGTTATATTTAACTCCTTATTCTAGTTCATACTGTCAGTGTAATCATCTCAGTGCACGAATATAAAACCTAAATTGTCTTGTACAAAGATTGAGCCCTTTCCTTTAAATTTTGTTAGTTATCAAGAATAAAAAGTTCAAGAACTAACTAATCTTCTGGAGAATGCTTTGTTATATTTCTGACTTAGATAAATGTTTAGCATCCAATTTTTTTTTAATCTTACTTTTTTCATGCTGCTCTGTATTCTAAGTATTTGTTTCCATATCTTGGCATCAGTGGGAATTTCTGTTTTAAATAATTTATTTGTTTCAGATTAAAATTACTTGAGTAGGGAGTTATTTGCCATTATTTTGCATCTTTAAGCTTGAACATTTTTGAAGGAATATGGGATTGAACCACTAATGAGGCATTTTCCTCTCTCTTAAAGACACCCTAGGGTGCTATATTTTTCAATAGTTGGGGAATCGCTTATTAAAATTACCTGTACTTCCCATACTCTGAAGACAACAATTACAAGAATAAGATTCCCAGTCTTGTTTTTGGCTTCCCCACAGATTTGAAGATATATTGTTCTATTTATTCTGTTAACATCAAGCTGGGGAGTTCTTTCAGGTTGTGATCTGGGAGTATTGACCCAGGAGTGGGGATCCACTCTAATCACTACCTTCTTAGAACAAGAAGTGAAGATAATTACTTACCTGGTTTTCAATTAAAAAAACTCAGCTATCTTTAGTCTTATAATACCATAGGCCTCATATGGGGTTAGTGGAATCTTATTGTTAGCTTCTCCCCTCTTTACCCACCTGCATTTAGAATAAATGATGTGCTTATGAAAATAGTACACACACACACACACACACACATCATATGCACAGATTTGTTACAATTTACCTTAGGTAATTAGTGAAACAGCAGGCCCCAAAGGCTTTTTCTTTTTCTTTTTTTTCCCCCATTTTCGAAGACAGATATTCTCAATTTCTTTTCTTTCCTTTTTCTTTTAAAAGTTTTTCTTTTAATTGCCTTAGAAAGACTATATTTTCTCCTAGAGTATAGTTATTGGCTTTGTAAGTCTTAATATTCATGTGCTGGTCTGAATAGCTTTGCTATGTATCCCTTTCAAAATGTATATGTTGTGTCTTAATCCCCAGGGATAGGAGGTAGGGTGTTTTGTAGGTGAATAAATGAAGGCTCTGTACCCTTATAAATGAGAACAGGGAGAGCTAGCTCACCCCTTTGACTGTGCAAAGACAGAGCAGGAAAGTATCACATGTGGATGAGGAGAGGACCTTCCTGGGACACTGAATTTGCTGGTCCCTTGATCTTAGACTTCCCAACCTTCAGAACTGTGAAAAATAAACTCTTGCTGTCTAGAAGCTACGAAGTCTGTGGTATTTTGTTATAACCACACAAACTGACTAAGACAATCTTTAAATCCTAGTATATACAGCTCATGGAAAACACTCATTAATAATAATGACAAGGAAATAACAAAGCTGGAATTTGTAAGGATTAAAAAAATCAAATATTCGGAAGAATTCTTACAACAAACACTGTTGGTTGTCTGTCCAACATAAATTCATTTACCCAATTCCTACCATGCCAACTTTTCTTCCTCATATATCTACCTTTGTCTGTAGTCATACTTGAAGAAAATGGACGTTTGGGGACTGGGGTTGTGGCTCAGTGGTAGAGCACTCGCCTAGCATGTGTGAGGTCCTGGGTTTGATCTTCAGCACCACATAAAAGTAAATAAACAAAATAAATGCATTGTGTACAAATAAAATATAAATATTTTTAAAAAGAAAAAGAAAATGGACTTTTATCCAGGAATAGGTCTTTATAAATTTTTTTATTTATATATGACAGTGGAATGCATTACAATTCTTATTACACATATAGAGCACATTTTTTTTTATCTCTGGTTGTATACAAATTATATTCACACCAATTTGTATCTTCATACATGTACTTTGGATAATAATGTCCATCACATTCCATCACAGGGGTTACTAATGTCCTTATTGTTTAAACAAGTTGAATCTGGGCTTTTGGTTACTTATAGCTATTATCATCCTGATAGAAAATTATTCAATATTTCTTCTTTCTGAAATGTCTAAAAACAAGATTTTAAACAGTGCATTCAGTCCTCCTTTGGGATCTTGGGTCTTTTAGTGAGAAAAAGGACCGAGGGAGTCAGAATTAGACAATATTTGCATAAATGTAGCAAACCCAGCAATGATAAAAATATTTAGCTTAACAAGTCCACATAATTCTAAAAGACTGGCTTCAGAAAGTAGAACGAGGAATTTCATTTTTTCCCCCCTTGGAGTCTATAATTCCTGGTCAAAGACCATGGGGATATGGAACAATAGAATCTTCTAGCGTTCATAGCACACAGCCAGACCCATCTGCACACATCCCAGTGCAGTGTGGAGAATCAGGAAGCCTTGCTATGTGCACTGAAAGGGAAATCCAAGAGTTAGATTTTATTTTTGCTTAGAGTGTCACTCACATAGGGAACTGAAGATGATAAATATATCCTGTGGTTCTCATATAAAGAGATTATATCACTTACCTTAAAACACATAGCAGGAAAAAAAAAAAAAACCTGTTGCAATTGCACATCTAGTTTTGCAAATCTGTTGGCATGAAAAGCCTTTGTAATGGATTTGGATGAATCCTAGAATTTATTGTGCCAATGTCAATTGAATTAAGCCTTCAAACCTTTTCAGGGAACTTCTCATCCTTCATTTCACAAGAATACGGAGAATGCTTTTAGCTCCAAAACTGCTGGCCCCTACGTGAAAGATGACTATCTGCCAACTAAGGTGGACAGCAGAATACCACAAAAACAAATTTTGACCAGCATCCAAAAAATAAATTTCTTTTAGGAGGAACCATTTTCTTTTTTTTTTACTCTTTCCAGAATTTCACAGTGGGCTCCAGTTGAATGAGCCCTGGATTAAGAGTCAGAAAACTCTGGATTCTCTATTTCTGCCCTGTTCCTGTCCCTTTCTTCATGTGTAACTAGGCGAATGTTACCTTCTTAAATTTCAGTTTCTTGATTTTTAAAGTGACAATAAAAAGTTTTGCCAGAGAGTTCCTAAAACATTTGCCATAAAAATCAATATGATAAACACAAAGGTACTATAAAAACTAAATATGACTATTATTATTTTATCCCTTATTTGTAAGAAGATTTGAGGACATGTGCAAGCTGATTTCTTCATCCAGGGCTAGGACTCCAAATATGGATGTAAAGATAATTGAGTCTCCCTACAGATGCCAACGTGTTTACTTCCCTCAAATAATTAGACTTTTTATCTCTGTTTTTGAAGCACATTAATTCATCAAAAATCTATTATAAATTCTTATTATACCCTGACCTAGTCCTAGGAAAACAAAGGGTACAAAGACACTTGCAGTTTACAGAAGAAGCTTACAGTTTAGTGGGGGAAAGAATCCAACTAGAAATATAAAACTGTAAGTGGGAAGAAAGAGGTCTGAGCAGAGTTTGGAGAAACCAAAAGCAGAAAGCCAATCAAAATGTAAGCTTCTTCGTCTCAAATGTTGAGGATTAGCATGATTCCAATTCTCCTTAAAAACCACTTCTCATGTGTTTTTCTCAGGTTTCCCAATGTAACACATTCATCCCACAATATCTGTTGGGGATTGCTTCCAGTACCCCCTCAGACACCAAAATCCACAGATTCTCAAGTCTCTCATATAAAATGGTGTAGTATTTGCATATAACCTATGCACATCCTCCTGGATACTTTAAATCATCTCTAGGTTATTTATTTATTTTTATAATACCTAACACAATGTAAATGCTAAATATATTGCATTATTTAAGGAATAACATATATATATATATATATATATATATATATATTCAACATAGATGCAAAGTTTTTCCCAAATATTTTTAAGTCCTTGATTGGTTGAATCCATGGATACAGAACCTGTAGATATGGAAAGCCAATGGTACAACCGTTGTGAAAACCAGCACTGACTTTCAAGGTTCTGCAAATTCCTCTCACCCTAAGAAGCTTTTGAAATAGGTGCAAGAGGAAGCTCACCAAATGATTAATTTTAATCTCAACTTTCATTATGTTGATAGCATTTCTGAGGGCAAGGGGTACAAGAGTCCTCTGAATGCCAAGGGGAGAATGAGGTTGCTGGCTCAGGGAGTGCTGAATAGGTTAGGAGGTTAAGGCTGAAATCGTTCTTCTCTTTCCTTCAGAGAATTCTGCAGATGGCATCGTTTATGGAAGTCTTTATTTGGAAGAGAAGTTGAGGCAAGGAGAAGTTGCATCATTTGCAAAAATTTTAATCATGAGAATAGGTGAAAGGGAAGAAGTAATAGAATTTAAGAATCCTGATTTATAGCTTGCTGAATAACCACTTATGGTTTCAAAACAATTACTCCTAACATAGCATTTTATAATTAGTAGCCTTATGACCAAAGAAGAAAGAATAAAGGGCTTCTGTAACCCATCCACATATGGCTATGCAGTAACCAATAAATGCTCAAGTATGTATATCCCACCTGACTCAGTGGTCATCATCACTATGGAAATTTCCATGCTATTATCTATCTTGGGTATTTATTTATCTTCTAGAACTGAAGTCAGAGAGTAAATACTTGTTGAGATGAAAATTTGAGTGTGAGAAGCAGTTTTTTAAACCTCTATTTTGGAGATCTCATAAAGCTTGATTATGGCATGAATACTGAAAGACTTTTATGAACAGATCACTGAGTGATGATTCTAAATTAAACTTTGGTGGGACCCAGTGCTTCCTTGAATAATGGTGTCTCTACCTGCTATAGCCGCAATCCTTGTAGCTTAAGTAGGAAGAGGGCAATCACGTGTCTTGGAAACATGCCTCTCTCTTGTGTGGTTTTCAGGTTGCCATTGCTGCATAATCAGTCACCCAAAGTTCAGCAGCTTAAAATGACCACTTTATTATGCTCACATAATTGTGAGTCAGAAATTTGTGAGCTCTTTTTTCACTCATAGTCTCTGCTGAAGTGGCATTCAGATGAATGTAGCATCTGTAGGCAGCAACCAGAATAAATGTCCAAGAGGGTATCTTCACAGGGCTGGAAGTTGAACTTGAATCAGACTGTCTGGTAACTCGACCATTAACTATACTGTCTAGATGTAGCTCTCCAGAATGACAGTCTCAGAACACTTCCCAATGTGATAAAAGTCACATTGCCTTTTGTGACTTAACCTCAGGAATCACAGAATAATATATCTGCTACAATCTACATGCTCACTGGGTCTTGGGGGGAGGAGACTTAGACTCTACCTCTTGATGGAGAAATGGCAAGTTTCTAGAACATGTGAGTTGGAAGATGTTGTAGAGCCATCTTTGGAAAATGTAACATACCAAAAGGGATGAAATGCTGATCCACATGAATTCTAAAATTGTTCATTGTATTCTTCTTTCAAATATTCTGTGATGTTCTGAAGGTTGCCATAGCTTATCTTAATGATTCTTCTAGTTAGGTCAATGTTTTCTCTTCCATTTCTGGTTAAGTCAAAAGGGTCATTTAGTGGAATCAAATTCAGTGGTTTCCAAAATAGCTTTGTCTGCAAGTGAGACTTTATTATTACATTGAAAGCAGACAGATATAGCAAGTATTCCAAGGATACTTGATTCTTTCATTTCCCTATTCCAAGCAGATGATCTGCTGACTTTTATCTGTGACTTGCCTCACAGTGATCAGAATGGTTCTGGGAAGGAATCCTGATGGCTCTTCATATTACAGGGCTCTTACTTCACCACCATGCTCATTATCATTAACCACCATGCTCATTATTATTAACCACCATGCTCATTATTATTAACCTTGATACCTCATGTCCCTTACTCGGGATCCTATGTAGGTGAAAAAATATTGTAGTTCAGACTGACTTGTGATTTCCCTATGGAATCCTCATTTACATTTGAAACCAAACTCCCTGGACTGTGTACCTATGGACCTGTTTGGACATCGAGGGCTCACATGTTTCTCTTTACCTTAATAACATCCTTGGACCTGACCTTCAGTCTCTGCCCCTATCTTGTGAAACTATCATTTATGACCCTGGATGATTCTGGCTGAATCATGTTGGGAATGGGAGCAGAAAACCTATTCATAGTTCTTTCCACAGACATTTTAAGACTGAATGTCATCTTACTATAAGATGGTTTCATGATAATGACACAGTAACAACTTTGGCTTTGTTACAATCAAAGTTCTAAGTTTTCATTAGAATCTAAGGTTCTCTAGACTATATCATATGGTGAATGAGAGCTTAATTTTAACAATAGAATACTATTGAGCCTTAAAAAAATAATGAGAGCTTGATATTTATCACACATGGATGGACCTGTAGAACAAAAACCAGATATGGAAAAAAAATATTGCATGATCTCATATTTGTATGCAGAATTTTAAAAAGAGGTCAAATATACAGAGATGGAATAAAACAGTGGTGGGGGAGGAAAGGGTATATATAGCTAAAAGGATATGAAGTAGCAAATGAGTAAGATGAACAAGTTTAGAGAACTGTTGTATCATCCATAGGAACTTCCATTAAACAAATAGATTTTAGCTATTCTTGTCAGAAAACCATGAGATGATGAAGATGTTAATTTGTTTCACTATACTAATCATTTTTCTATCTATCTATCTATCTATCTATCTATCTATCTACCTATCTATCTATCTATATCCCATAACATCATGCTGTAAGCCTTAAATATATGCAGTATTTTTTTTAATCTTAGTATCAAAAATTGGATCATCTTATATTTGATTCCTGTTCATGTCAGTCTTTGGGTCTCAGTTTTATCATCTTTAAAATGCATATAATATCAGAATAAATAAATGAGATAATTGGTATCAGTTGGTCTAGGGACTGCAATAGTCAATACTCAAATAAATTGCCTATCATAATCATCATCATTTCTTTTCAGCTTTGTATTTATAGTACCCATGTGATACCACTCGTATAGTAACCACTCAATCTTGAATTAGTAAATGTACATCTGGTGAATCTATAAGAGATAAGTTGAAAGAAAAAGCATACCTTTATATCAGTACTGAAATCATTTTGATGATATCTATGTATAAAAATATTAGTTGTACCAGTATTGGTGTTACTAAAGTGACCTAAAAGTTCATGAGTCAAGGCTCTAGTAGTGAGGAAGCTGGGAGAAGAAAGGCAAGTCCAACAATTCAGCCAGACCCTGGAATGCTGTGTTGTGATAGCCACAGATAGGCAGGGTGCATTCAGCCAAGCAGATAGCATTGCTAAAGCATGCAAAAGAGCTGGGTAGGGGTTAGCTTCTGAGAAGCCTGACCAGGACCCAATCATAGTCAAAGACTTTTCATATCTGGAAAAGCCTAAAAAAGCTTATGTCTTAGACTAAGGATGTAGACATAAAAGGAAAAGGAACAGCAAGGAGTAATAGACCCGATAATCAGACTTACAAATGTTATATCTGAACCCAACAAGCAGAAAGGTAGGAAATGATGTTAAGTCCTTGGAATATTGAGCTAGAGTTCAATAAACATCCCCTGGTCAAGGTCAAGATTGATCTCAGTTCCTGGTGCAGGATGGAGTCTGCAGATAGCAACCACATGACCCCAGATCTGAGGAAGGAAGATTTGAGAGAACACATTGATTTTGAATTAGATTTTTCTTTCATATAGCATCTTCGGCAAATCTCTGTAAGAGGATCATTTCAATATTATATAGTTGTAAGGATGAATTAAGGATAAAGGAGGAATAATTTACTTTCACTTTAATTTGTAATAGTATATTCTGTGTGTTTCTTAAAGACATTGTTCCCCCCTTTTTGTTTTATTTGCTTTTTTTTGCTTTATTTAATATTTCACATACCATAGAATTCACTCAGTTACAATATAGACTTCAGTGGTATTTATTATATTCAGAGTTGTACAACAATTATCACAATAAATTTTAGATATTTTCATCATCCCCAAGAGAAATCCTGCACCTATCAGCCTTCAATCTTCATACCTAACCCCCTCCCTCAGTCCCTGATAATCACTCATTTACATTCTGTGTCTATGGATTTGCCTATTCTACACATTCGATATAAGTGAAACATGTAATAGTTGATGTTTTGTGCCTGGATTCTTTCATTCAGCATGTTTTCAAGGTTTATTCATTGTGTAGCATGAATTAGTACTTCATTTCTTTTCATGACAAAATAATATTCCATTGCATAGATATACCACATTTCATTTATGCAATCATCAATTGTGGATGTTTGAGCTGTTCCTACTTTTGGGCTATTTAACAATAAACTGCTGTGAACATTTGTGTAAAAATTTCTGTATGGACATATATCTTTAGTTATCTTAAATGTATGTTTAAATATATCATTCTTTAAAATTTGAATTAAACCAACTTAGGTTACTTAAAAATTATTTCAATAGATATTTGAAAACTGCCATTATCATCCAAGTTCTGGAGTACACAAATGAACAAAATAGATAATGCATCAGCCCTTCCTGGGCTCGTATTCCCTCACAGACTTGTAGGTCCTTGAGAACATGAACTGCAATTATGCTATTCCCTATCATATCCACTGGGCTAGAGAAATTTTTTTCACTGGGTTAATATAAGAATTAATTTGTGTATTCATGGCTTACAGAAAAAAAATTGAATCATTATAATATCGTTTTAACAAAATTTTGTTCGTCTCCTACTTGATAAAGTGTAGAAATTCCAATGCCTTCCCCCTCAAAAGACTGAACTGTTAAGAAAGCTCCCATTTTAAATGTATACTCCAAAAGCTGCCCTCCTGCCTAACATGGAGCATTTACTACTCCCCCACCTCTATCTTGAGCATAGACTTTAGGGGATACTGCTCCCACTTTGCTATACTCACATGAAGATAGTAGTAGCTTTGTGCTCAGAGCTGCGGACCCTTCCTGATGCTCTTCCAAGGTGTTTAGATTCCCCTCCTCCCTCCTCTTCCCCTCTCCTCCCCCTCCCCCTCCTTTTCCTTCTCCTCCTTCTCTTTCTCCTTCTCTTTTTCCTCTCCTTCTTCTTTTTCCTGAATACCAACATTGTCTACAGCTACCTTTACCACTGGGAAAAATATCCTCCACTCTCCTTTGGTCAAACACTCTAAATACTATATTGTATTATTGAGTATTCATAGTCAGTCTTCATTCTCAGTATCTCATAGAGATTTTTCTGATCCTAGAGTTTCGTGGTTGCTTCTTTCTCTTTCTTTGGGCACAGGAATGCTGGGGGTGGTCAGATCTATAGGTCAGTGGATCCCTAGTCACCAAACTACTCAAAACTTTTCTCCTTCCTCTAACAATAATTAATTATGGAACCAGGTTTATGTACCTTGAATCTCTGTTTTCTCATGGTGAATTTCTTCCCTTATTGGTCATTCATGAAAATAAGACCCTTGAAGGATAAGTCTTTCAAAGTCTCTAGACATTAGCAAAAGGCCTGTTATTAGGATGAATCGTTTACATTTCAAATTTTGTGCCTGGTATAGCAACACTTGTTATAAAATATGTTTTGATGACACTTTTCTCTGTGTCTCTTCAGACTATCTATCCAATGTGAGTCTATTTTGATTATGATTTTGAATTTATGAGTTTAGAAAAGGATTTAGGAGAAGACTGATAGTTCAGATAAGTTCAGTATCACCAGGTAGCATTCTCAATTTAGTGACTTAAGCTGTAACTTGTGGAAGTCACTAAAATGTTCTGAAATCCCAGGTTTTCTTTTGTGAGAAGGGGATTACTTATTATGTAGAGTGTTAATGATAATAGAAAAAGTGTGGGCACTGGTACAGATTCGCATGCTTTGTATCTGTTAGCTCAGTGGGTCCTCACACTAAGCAGGCAAAATGGCAGGTGGGAATTGGATGACATCCAGGCCATGGATGTGATCATGTTCTTTATTTAGTCTTTGCTGTGAAACTTCTGTAACAGACCATGGCCTGTATTTAATTTTTTATAGTCACCTACATTAATTTCTTCTTGATAGTAAAAAGAATCTCTTGGTTAGTCATCAACTTGTTCTTATCTGCTTGACTGCATGCTTTGCAAGCTGCTCAGAGAAATTTGGCCAGGAATTCAGTTTTGATTAACAAATTCTGTTATATGGTTGAAGAAAAGATTAACTAATTTGTTAAGAATTATAAGCACAGCGTTTGGTGTTTGTTCTTTCTTTCTTTCTTTCTTTTTAATTTTGGGGGAGAGAAGAATTGTGTAATAATCACAAATTTTTGCATTAAAATTCCAGTTCATTAAGTAATCAGCATGGGGGTGTCTGGTTGGCTGATTAGATGCAGAGGCAAATCATTTGTTGCTTTTTTAGGGAAATTTCCATCAAAGTAGTTCCACCTGGAGAATTTAAATTAATGTATTATTTTAAATCTATGTATATTTATTTCAAATTGAGTTATCCTGCAGAACAAAAGAGTCACTTTTCATTTGGAGCACTCACAGATTCCAAGGTGGGTTATGCTGAAAAGTCTTTTCCGGAAATTAGCTCTCCACCAGTCACTTAGGTACTTCTCTATAACTGCACATAAGAACTTAAGAGGAGCTCATCTCTCTCTCTCTCTCTCTCTCTCTCTCTCTCTCTCACACACACACACACACACACACACACTCACACACACACCCCTACCAACCAAAATGGTATCCTAGATTCCAAATCAGCTGCCACATGTCTACTTAGATTTAAAGCAAGGTAGATTCAACCCTGTCTTCTGTGGAGAACTTTTTTTCTTTCAGTTCAAGTGACTCAGTCAGTCATAGTTTAACGAAGGAGCCCAGATTTTAGCCCAAACTTTAAAACTGAAAAGGGATAACCTAACCATTTTAATAGTTAAAGGGCCCTTTGGAAGGGCTTTGGTCACAACTCTGAAGAGTCATGATGCCAGTTAAAAAGAGAGCTGGTAAACTAGATTAATCTCTTCACCATTGGTTAGGGTTTCTTCAAAAGGACCACTCAGTCAGGCCACAGCTAGCTTTTGAGAGGTTTTGGAACCACCCCATCCCCAGAAGAGCAAATGCCTGACCTAGCATCTCTTCAGAAGCACCCCACAAGACCTTCCCATCAAGATTCTATTAGGTGTCCCAGCTATTCCACTCCTGGGTCTATACCCAGAGGACTTAAAATCAGCATACTATAGTGACAGAGCCACATCAATGTTTATAGCAGCTCAATTCACAATAGCTAAACTGTGGAACCAGACTAGATGCTCTCCAATAGATGAATGCATAAAGAAACCGTGGTATATATACACAATGGAATATGACTCAGCATTAAAAGAGAATAAAATTATGGCATTTGCAGGTAAGTGGATGGAGTTGGAGAATATCATGCTAAGCGAAGTAAGCCAATCTCAAAAGAACCAGAGGCCAAATGTTCTCTCCGATAAGTGGATGCTGATTCAAAATTGTAGCGGGTGGGGGAATGAAGAAACTATGATTGAGCAAAAGGAGGGAGAGGTAGGGAGAGGGGATGGGGGCAGGAAACATGGTGGAATAAGATGAATATCATTACCCTAGGTACATGTATGACTGCACATATGGTATGACTCTACATGGTGTACAACCAGAGAAATGAAAAGTTGTGCTCCATTTATGTACGAAGAATTGAAATGCATTCTGCTGTCATGTATAACTAATTAGAACAAATAAAAGAGAAAAAGAAAAAAAAAGATTCTTAGGGGAACTGAGAAAAATCACAATTTAGTAATATTATGAAGCCTCTTGGCAACACCCACAGGGGCCTGAGCCAACCCTAGTACAGAAACCACTTTGTATCTCTGCTCCACTTGGAACCTGGAGGGTAGCTAATCCTACCAGACCTCACACCCATGTTTATCCTCAGCCTCTGCTCAACATTCAAGTCCCTTTGACCATCTACCCTCTCCCCTACTCTCAGTCCCAAACTTCACTTCTGCCTGTCCATTTCTCCCTGTCCTTTTTGGTTATGGCTTCTATAACCCCCATTCTATGAGACAAACCTCTCCATTGTAAACCTTTTTGCAGAATGCCTCTACCACCTTCATGCCTTAGCCAAAGGCTGATTTCCCATGTGGATCTTTAAGAGAGGGATTGCTGGTATCTTCTCTTCCTCCCATGGAAACTTCACTCTAAACCACTATTCTTCTGCCCCTTGAGGCTGATGTCAACTAGCTCTATGCCTTGTTAGTGTCTTTCCTTAACCTCTGGTTTAGGCACCTGCATCACAAATTTTATTTCAACTTGTCAACTTAAGTCATTTAGATAATATTTCTAATATATTTTCCTCAAAGTTCCATGATATCTTTAACTTCACATCCATATTCAGAATACCTGAAGCACCTCTCATATGTGGCCACGAATGATGAAATAGTTGTTGTTTCTGATCACCATGTCTGTAATCTTCAGTACCAACATCCCGTTCATGGACTATCTTCCCTTACCACTTTAGCTCTCTCCATCTCTTACTCCCACTGTGCCTACTTGTGACCTCCTGTGTGCCTATATTGCCTTGACCATTCCATTTTCTCCCAATTAGCCACCACCTTCCTGTGATGTCAGACCATAAGCCTGACCTGTTACTCCATAGAACTTTCAATGCAATATATCTACCCAGTGAACCCCTAACCCCAGCTCAAGTACATAATCCATCTCCTCTACCCTCCACACCAGTTTGCTGAGTGAAAATCACACCACCATGTAAAATGATGCTTGATAATGAAATGATCCGTGGATTTGTGGTCTGTGTCTTCATTGGGTCCTCAATGATGCTTGATAATGCTGCTTCATTAGGACAATCAATTCCAGGAATGGATGCAATCCTCCACAAAAATTACTTTAGGGGCTGGGGTTCTAGCTCAGTGCTAGCACTTGCCTAGCTTGTGTGAGGCACTATGTTTGATTCTCAGCACCACATATAAATAAATGTATAAAATAAAGGTCCATCAACAACTAAATAATAAACTAGAAAAAAAAATTACTTTAGTCTTTTCAACTCTCCCCCAGGTCTGATGTTTGTGCCTTTCTTATTGTCAGCTCCAATGCAAATTAAATAATTGTAGTATGCACACCATTTTCAGGAAAGATTTTTGTATGGTAATTCTTCTGAGTTCTTATATGCTGGCCAAATAAAAGGAAGTCTCTTCTCTGATCAAAATGAATTCATGCAAGAAACATACACAAAGATAAGATATTTTCTACACAGTATCTGAGCACTTTTGGAAGTTGTTAGATCCCTGACAACTGAACTTATCTATTTTCCCAAAGATATTCCCCCAAGGTTTTGAAGTCTGACTTTTATGCAACATATGTATATGCATATATATTTGTTACATACATATTCAAAAAAACATACTCAAAAATACTTATTAAGCACTTATTATATGCCATTTCCACCTGAGGGTAAACTCTAAAAGGGCAGGGACTTTTGTCTTAGGTTGCTATTTTTATTTCTTTTCCTAGGGCTTAAAGCTAGGCATCATTTCTAAAGCTATGCTAATTCTGTGGATTTTTCTGGAAACACTTTAGGAGCAAGGAATATACTTATTCTTGCTCTCCTCAATTATCTAAAAAAAAAAAATGCCAAGTAATCACAATCATAGGTTACTTTCCATTTCTCTGTAGTCTAAATTCTAGATGTTTCTATTGACCAACTACTGTGAAGTTGAGTGTCCAGAATGAGTCCCTGTTGATTAGATCCAGCTAAACTAATGCAGTAGTTGTGCTCCAAATAGGCATTGTTCTCTCTACCTAAAGACTTTGTGTCTTTCCTCTCATATGCCTTGGATTACAGTGTGTCTGGATGTAGGAAGGATGGTTCCTACAAGAATTGTTCCTTGTAGTTAATAGTCACTCACAGAACACTCTAAGGAAGCAGATTTTAACTTTCAATCTTACTCTGTGAGGCAGGGTGCTCCAAACTTTGCAAGCCACAAAATGGCCCATGGTCTATCATATAGCGTTTCCGAGTCTTTCCAGTTAGACTTACCTAAAGGTTGGATATAATGAATGACTTGCTATCAAGGTAAATAATCATAGGATTGCTTTCCTTCCATATCTTGAGAAACATTTCTTCAGGCACTTAGCTTTGAGTCTGCATTTCAGAGCATTAATAGTTAATTTACATAAATTAACCAGATGTGTAGAAATGCAGCAATGCTACTTATCTACAGGTGACCTCAGCTTACATGTGAATCCCTCTTTGATCACTAGCAGAAAATAAAGAAAGAAAAAAATGTATCTTTAAGTTAGTTTATCCAGTCACATCCTCTTTAAGATATTTTCTTTGAGGTAAGAAGTTATTCATATTCAAGTTTTTAAGTTATGCAATTCATAGCTAATCTACTTAGCATGGCTGTTCTAACCTCTCAAAGATTTCTCTGTCCTTTCTTCTACTTACAGGGTACAAGACAAGCTCAACTAATATTATACTGTCGTGTGTGTGTGTGTGTGTGTGTGTGTGTGTGGTGTAGGGAATGGTCTGATCTTCATTTCTTCCTCTGGGTTCTTGCTAGAAGGCCTAAATACCTCCTGCTGCGTGGCCTCTGGTTGTTGATTATTGGCCTCTGTCCTTGCTATATTTGCTGCTGTTGCTATAACTGGTCCTTTCTGACCTTCACACCTACAAACTGCTCTTTGCTGTGGCCTCCAGTTTCAAGGTCTGAACATTGTTCCTCCTTTATTTTGATCCTAACATTAAGCGCTCCTCTGGCTCTCTCAGCATGCTAGCACTTCCCACGAACTTCTAGAACCACCTCTGAATCTCCTCCTCCAGGCCTGCTGTGTAACCTTTTCAGGGCTCAAAGCAAGAGTATAAATGGGGGGGTCTACGTGTCATTATTCTAAATATTGGAATGCTATCAATTAAGGAAACAAACTGTTAAATAAAATAGGTTCTATACTTTAATCCCGACAAATATACATTTATAATATCAGTTCATTTGAATTTTGAATTATTAGATTGCTATAGTTCTGTGCTGAAGAATGCTGACATGGAAAGCTCTCTCCTATGGCTCACTTTCCATTCTTTGCCACCACTGTCTCCCTTCACTGTGGCCTTGTGCACACCTGTGTGGCAATCCCAGCCTACATATTGAAGCTCCCATTCTGATACTTCAGCCCCCGCATACACACACACACACACACACACACACTCACACTCACAGTCACACATAAATAACCTTTCCATGGCTACTCAACAGACTTAGGGGTCCTCCCACTGGGGATGTGGTTTTCTCTCTAGCTGCTAGACCCAGGAAGGGACACAAATCTCAGATGCAGGATGAATCCAATATTGGCACAATTTCCAGGATCCCAGGGATCCAGGGCATGATCAGAGGCTCCGGGTGACCAAGTCCCTTTGGTTCATAAATTTTTAGCCCTCTAAGATAGGATATGGTTAGAGAAAGACCAATGTATAGTCCTTTAACATATAAAGCCCAGAACAGGGATCTGGGCAATGTTTTCCCTCCAAACAACAAATATTTGCATGTTATCAATTGAGGAAACAAACTGTTAAATAAAATATTCTATACTTTAACACTGACAAATATACATATCATATATATATCATATCAGTTCATTTGAATTTTGAATTATTGTGGAGTAGAAAAAGCCTACTAGGCTTTTTCTACTCCACAGTGGCTGCCAAGGTGACATTCAAAGTCCTCAGAGGAAAGTAGAACAAATTCTCCCTCAGTGCTAAGATTCTCAAACCATCTAACGGCCTTGACCTGCCCCCATAAGTTTCAAATTTGTACACTGAACCAGAGAAATGACTGGAAACAGGAATCTCATCTCATTTGTTCTTTCTTCCATTCCTTTTCAGGCTCCCCAAGCAGCTCAGAAAGCTTCTACCTAGCAGGGGATTTTCCTTATATCCTGCATTCTTCTCTCTGATGTCATTATTATGTCTGTATTTGGGATTTGTTTACATATGCATAGTTTAAAGAACTAATTAATTCTAAACACTACCCTTTAACAAGCCCCCATCCTACACTTCCATTCTCTTTTCTCCAGATGTAGTTTCAATCTTTTTTTTTAAAAAAAATTTGTTTTAATTAATTATACATGACAGTAGAATGCACTTTGATACATCATATATAATGGAGTATAATTTCTCATTCTTCTGGTTATACATGATATAGAATCCCACCAGTGATATAGTTATATATGAACATAGGGCAATAATGTCTGATTCATTTTACTATCCTTCCTACCCCCATACCCTGTCTCCTCCCTTCACTTCAATTAGGCAAAGGCCTAATCTAAAGTAATTACTTTCTTCCCTAGCTCCCCCCATTGTGAATTAGCATCTGCATATCAGAGTAAATATTTGGCCTTTGATTTTTGGGGGATTGGTTTATTTTGCTCAGCATGATATTCTCTAGCTCCATCCATTTATCTGAAAATGCCATAATTTAATTATTCTTTAAGGCTGATATATATATATATATATATCTTTAAATCCATTCATCTGTTGAAAGGCACCTAGGTTGGTTCCATAGTTTAACTATAATGAATTTAACTGCTATAAACATTGATGTGTCTGCATCACTCTAATATGCTGATTTTAAGTCCTGTGGTATAAACCAAAAAGTGAGATAACTGGATCAAATGGTGGTTCCATTCCAAGTTTTCTGAAGAATCTTCACACCACTTTCCACTATGGTTGCACCAATTTTCAGTCCTACCAGCAATGTATGAGTGTACCTTTTCCCCCACATCCTTGCCAACATTTATTGTTGTTTGTACTCTTGATAATTGCCATTCTGACTGGGGTGAGATGAAATCTTAGAGTAGATTTGATTTGTATTTCTCTAATTGCTAAAGATGCTGAACATTTTTTCAATCTTTTAGATAATTATTTGTATATTGACCAACAAGCCTCTAAATATTATATATAGTTATTTTTTACTTTTAAGTCTTAAATAATATTTGTGGTTTGCCAATTTCTTCTACATCTCCAACCCTCCCCAAATGTGCCCCTGTTGTATCTATATAATGAACTCCTACTGGCAAAACTCCTTCCTTGTGCCCTCTGCCATCTTCTCTTTCCTTCAACATTGGTTTCAGTATTTATAATGAAGGGCCTGGAGAGAATATGAAATGATGGCCCTGATGCCTGGGTCAAACAGGTTTCTAAGTTCAAAAAAATCCTACTCAAAGTGATTGAAGAAATCCTACAGTGAAAAAAAAAAAAAAAAAACATAAAGAGGAGTTTCCCAGAGAAGAATTGATGCCACTACTAAGGAAAAAAGGGAGTCCCTGAATCCATGTTGTAGCAGCATTGGATTCTGCATGGAAGTATGGTTGAGAATGGGGTAGATCAAACAGAAGACCGACATTTGAAACTTTGAGTTTGTTTTCCTGGAAGACTTGAAGGTGAGAGCAGGGAAAATAAAAGGTAACAAAGGCAACAGGTAGAAAAATCAGGAGAATGTAGTAGCATGAAAGCTAAGAAAGGGAAAAATCCCAAGAGTGACCATGGTATCCAATTCCCAAAAGTTGAGGTCCAAAAATCCAGTAAGTAGATTCCATGATTGAATTGTCACTGTTACACAGCAAAAGTGGTTTGTGACAGATTCATGAAGGTGGAAACAAGCCTGCAAGGGATTGAGGAAATGGAAGGTGCAGCAGAAGTGGAGTGTGGGCTGTTCTGCTAAAGTCTCTTGAGAGGAAGAGAGAGAGAGAGAGAGAGAGAGAGAGAGAGAGAGAGAGAAGAGTGAATGACAGACTGAAAGAACAGCTTGAGGTAGGTGATGGCAAGGACAATGGTAGGGACACTTGCAGACAGAGGAGAAAGTGCCAACACAAAGTGAAATTTGAACGTGCAAAGAAACAGATGATCAAGGCTCAAGGCCATGAACAGAGTTCAAGGGGTCATTGTGAAAAGGAGAACCATCTCACCCACTGAAACTGGAGGCAACAATAAAAAGAAATATAATAAAAATAAAAGGAACTAAGAGGGAAGGAAGTGAGAAATGATCAGTGTAGCTGAGGGTAAGAGGAGAAGAGATGTTTTTCAAGAAGAAAAGAGAGAGATTGAAAGAGAAGATTGTCATCCAGGGGACTTGGATCTTCTCATCAATTTCTACAGTTTCAAGTCAAGGATTTTGTCATATACTGACCTACAAAGCAAGTAGGTCAAGGGGAGTGGGACTTAGAGAATTTTTTAAAGTTATGGAAAAATCTATGGTGAATAATTTACACAGGAAATCAATAAACTTCCACAGGAAGAAAAGTTTTGTGGGATATAAAAGCAAATCCTCTACGCTTTAAGGGAGTTTCAAGATAACCCCATAATATTACTTTCAAATTGTCCCAGATAGTCAACCCAAAGCCAGAATTAGTCAATGCACTCTTGGTTCCCCAGAAGCGACCTTGACAGCCATATATATATATATATATATATATATATATATATATATATATATATATATATATNATATATATATATATTCCTTCTACTTTCTAGCTATATTATTTTTTTCTACATTGCTTCAAGTTTTTCTACTGAATCTTGACCTATAATTTTTGAGGCTCAAGGGAATCTGCTGTGGTGTACACAGGCGCTGCAAATGTGTTTTCTTGTAAATGGGACAGAATCAGTTTCAGACAGAGAAACTAAAGAAAGGGTATGTAACTAGGTGGGCATAGTTATATATGTTATGAGGAGAGATGGGACCAGAGCATGAAAGAAAAATAATATGCTGTGAAAGATCTATATCTCTTGGGTTCAAGGCTATTGTTCTCAACTGAGAGTGACTTTGCCCTCCAGAAGATATTTGGCAATATATAGAGATATGTTTGAGTCACACCTGGAGCAGGGGGTTGCTACTGGCTTCTAATGGGTAGAGGCTAGAAATGCTGCTTAGCATCCAGCAACAAACAAGGCATTTTTGCTCAACAAAGACTGCTCTGGCCCAAAATGTAAACAGTGCCAAGGTTGAGAAATCCCCATCTGGGGACCCTGGAGTAAAGGAAAACATTGGCAGGCACTGTATCTTTTTCATCTGGTGCCAAGCAACTGACAATGATGGTTGAGGGCATTGATTTTAATTCTAATATGACATAAAACACTCTCATTTTTCTTAAAGACATGATTAAGTAATGTTTTAGTATTTACTGGCCTAATTCAAAGAAATTATATATTCTGAGGTGTGAAAGCCAAGTTTTGTACTCTGTCCATATTGTGAATTTTTGGGCTGTTTACCACATAGCTATTAATAATTGGATAGTGGATTGGGAGTCTGTTCTCTACACTGACAATAGATATTAGTATTATTACACTGTGGCCCATCATACCAGGTGGTTACACCTGGCCTTGTGTTATTATCTACGCTCTGTCTTTGCAAGGTCAATCGAGAATCCGATGAAGCTGTCTCCTTGTCTGTTCCGTCTTCTATTACTCTGTCACAGCTGCCATCAGAAAGCTAAATAAATAAATAAAAATAAAAATCCAAATGCATTACAAGTCTAATCAAAGAGAGAAGAGTTATGTTTGCTGTGGTCCATGATTCTGAGGAATTCAGCTCAAGGGAAAAGAGCTCTGGGATAAAAAAGAGAAAAAGAAGAATGAGACGGGGGAAGAGAGAAGGGTTTCCATATGGTGTGTGAGAAGAGAAGGGGAATTAAGGTTTGAAAAGAAAGAAGGGCCTGGCAGTTTAATAACCTTCTCCAGCAACGGATTTATAGAAGTTAGTGGTGCTTCAAGAAAATAAAGCAGTGTGCCTGATGCCTTTTGAAACAGGAGTCTGCTCTCAGCTTTTCATCTTCTGTGCCTACATTATATGTAAATTGGGCTTCATGGTATATTAGAACTGTGAAGATGATTTAATATACCAAAATGTGTTATGGATCATTTATGCATCAACTCTGCAGTTTAAACAGCAGCCACTGAATTGAAACTCAAAACTCCCCTTGCTAAATTACAGCAAACTTTAGGATTAACTCAAATGAATCCAGCCCCTCTGACTGAAGAAAACCATGGCTTTCTTCCGCCTATTCCAGATACAGAGCGCATTCAGTTTGCTTGCCTGTTTGTTTTATTGAAATAACATGAGCAAGACTAGATATCTAGATATGAGGTTTTTTCATGCTCTATTGTCAATGAAGTCTTCAGTTCTCTTACTCTCATCTTTGACCATTCATGAAAAAGAGAAGGTAAGATGAAATACAACACCTAATTGTACTAACTTCGTAGGTGTAACCTGCTAGGGAATAATTATTCCTGGAAAGTAGCCCCACGTAAGTTGAGTGCTCCTGATTTATTTGTGTTATCAGGTTATCAATTAGCTATATTCATTGAGCATCTGTAGCTAAAAAATAAGCACATTAATAACAATAACTTGTGCTTATTTTAAAATTCAATCTTTATTCCTTTTTTCTTTTTTTAAAAAAATAGCTGGTTGCCGTTTCAGTGATAAATAACTGCACTCTGTCACTCCTTTTGACAGATGTTTTTGTAAACAGAAAGCTCAGCCCCTTTCTGTGACAATGACTCAAGGTCTATATCATAGGTTGGATCAGACAGTTCAGTTACAGCAGAGCAGAGTTTGACTGTTTTTTAAAAGATTATTTATACACACATGCAGATGATTTAAAAAATCACATAGATAAAAAAAAAAGATTTGAACTAAGTATGGTGCTTTGGCAACTAAATTTATTTAATGAAAAGAACTCTGTACCTCTACTGACTATATTATATTATTTGTACAAATTCACTCATGGGTTATTGTCACGGTAATTCTGAGGGTTTGTTTTGTTTTGTTTTGTTTTTTCCCATACCTCATGCCTTCCTTCTGGGTCCTGAACCCTGACTTTGACCTATGATGCTCACTTCACAGGTTGCCATGGTCACAAGGGTGGACTTGAACAAGTTATAGGCATGGACCACAAAGAGCTAATTTCTTCTACAGCTTTATCTCCTTGTGCTCACTGACTATTTACACAGAAAGCAGCTATGAGCTGACATAAAGTATGGACAGATCATATGCACATATGTCTGTAAGTCTGAAGGAACAGGGGTTTAGCCTGATAGGCATGGGGTGAATTCAGAGCTTTTCACATGCCTAAAAATCATCATAATCTCATTAGCTGCCCAGTCAGCTGATGGTGGCAACAATTTTGTCCTAAGATTTTGTTCCTCTCTGGTCTCTTCTGTAGTACTTCTGAATCTTGAAATTGCATTGGATGAGATGTTTAAATTATACATGTTGTGATGTAAAGGAGGGGACAGAGGCTGGAGGGTCTGGATCAACATGGTGCTATAGAGATTTCTAAGTTGATAGACATGTTCTTTATCTGCACTCTTCATCCTAGTCAGATGAGGTTATGGAGCATTTGAAGTGTGCTACTGGAACTGAGGAACTGGAATTTAAATGTCATTTAATGCTAATTAATTTCCATTTATGCTACATGTGGCTGGTGTCTACTGTGGGGACAGTCCAGTTCTAGATATCCTCCCTCCTCTTGACTACTTATTCACTTTATCCACAAATACCATCTTGTCTTTTGACTCTTATAATTCACCACATTCTTTCAATGAACATGATAGAGTTAATGCTCTCAAATTGATTTTGGAAATATCCACTAGGACCTTTTTTGGAGTATTTTAGCTACTGGTAAATAAATGAACTGTATAAATTGGTTCAATAAAGTTTTTGATAGCTATTACAAATGGATTCCAATGCACTTTTAAAATTGCATCTAGCTTTATTCTAATTGCATGAATTCTGAGTTCTAAGCCTACTTGACAGGTTACGTTTTTCTGAGTATGCCTTAGCTACTAAGCCCGAGCATTATCCCTAGTTGGTAGATTAATTCATATAGTTCTCTCTAGCATCAATGGGAATAGCTTACAGAAATCGAGTAAGAAAAGAGGCCTCTGTGCCTTTTCTGGATTTTAACTGACCTGTATTGGTAGGAAGCCTGTCATGTTTGTGCCACATCCAAGGTGTTAGAGGAAGTTATGGCTTCACGTATTAGAGCCAGTCAAATTCTTTGTGGTAAAGTTGGGTTAGTCTTTTTGCTCCTTAACATTTATGCCTAGTAGTATTCTTCTAAAAGCTTTAATGAATTCCTGTTCTGGGGCTACAGAGACTATTCAGCTCTCAGTCAGATATTAGGCAATGTGCTATTAAAGCCAGTGTGGTCACAAATATTAATATTAAGCAAAGTTTCCTTTGTTATGTCAAATCACGTTGACTAAAATTTTTTTAAATTAGTAAGTGACAGAAATTGAATATTAAAGATAAGCATTATAGATGTTTTTCGATATGGTAGATATGATTCTTGTTTATCTGGTGCTTTCCTGTGCAGAATGAGTAAAAGGTATGAATTCTTGGATTCCAGACATCTTTTGTTTCAAAGAATTATGCAACACAGGAGTAGCTTTGTATAAACATTCACATGGTGACTCCAGTAAAGGAACAAAAATACAACAGCAACAGGACAGAACTACATTCACATTCTTAAAGGGATGGGTTTCTGTCTCATTCCAGGGCAAAGAGCAAAGGAACAAGTAGATATTTACCTCTCCCTTCCAACAGCTTATCTCACTTTCTGCTGTGACACTTTCGCTCCACCTCCCAGAAGCTTTAATTCTTTCTCTAGATTCTCTAAGTTCAAGTTTTCTTCAAATCCTTTCCTATACTCTTTCAAGAGTCAAGCAAGACCCCAGAATCCAATTCAGCTTCAAACATTTTCTGGTATGTCCTTAGTCTCCTTTCTAGTTAAACTAGAACTCTCTGAAGTTGTGGAAGTTCCCATATTAATTTTGAAATCATTCCTTCGACTGACTAAATTATTTTTTTTTCCAGATATTAAGTGTTATGACATCAGTGCTATGAGCAGGAGAAAGCACAGATACAGCCATTTACAGTGTTAATTCTATTGACAAATTCTTCATGTTGTTGTGGCCCAGCAGGGATTTAGTTGTTCTCCTTAGAAGACATTCATTTCTAGGGAGATCATGTTGATAGTGAAGGATGGAAGGTAAGAAAATGGGAAGGGTCAAACATGACTGTCACCTGTCATGGCCGTCGAGATAAAGACAAAGTGAAATAGACAAAATTCATACATTCTTTCTTTCTCTCCTTCCTTCCTTCCTTCCTTCCTTCCTTGTGGTACTAGCAATTGAACCCAGAAGTGCTTTACCAAGCTACATTCCCAGCCTTTTTTTATTTTGAGATAGGGCCTCACTAAGTTGGTCAGGCTGGCCTTGAACTTGTGATCCTCCTTCCTACTGAGTCACTGTGATTATAGGCACCACCATGCTGGGCATAAAGTTAGTTCCTTTTTAAATTGCCCTTCCCTGTCCATTAGAAACTTATCTTGCTGTATTTGTGGACAACACAAAGATACTACGTTATTCACTTTACTGGGAATCATATGGGCCTTAGACAGAATTATCCCACCATCTGTCAGCAGGTCATGATTAGCTCTTGCTACTTACCTCACTCAGCTCTGCCTGTCTGAAGATTGTTGATTCATCTGTCACATAGCAGACGCATTGATTGAAAGTGGCTAATGAATCCTTGATTGCCCATAATGCAAATGCAGGCCTTCTTTCATGAATTTTGTGATATCAAAGAGATTTGTTCATAAATATATGTTTCACATAAGAAAGCTGAGGGTCTTCTGAGCTAATGACCACAGATATTTCACTTTTTTTTTTTTTTTTTGAAATCACACTTTCTGCCATAAATTTCTTCAATCCCAAGACTTTCCTTGTCTCAAGCCGGGACTATCAGGCCTCAGGAGGGGTAAAGGTAACACCCTTGCAGGATGATAAGAGAGAGACTTGAGGGCCATACGATGTAGGTACTAATTACTTGTGTCACATGCAATGGGGTTGTTCCCTTCCAAATAGAGGCAACCACACATAAAATTGAATACAATTCAATCCAGCCATCAGGCCTGAGTTGTCCAGCTTGCTAGGTCAATTGCATCTGCTATAACTTTGCCTTAGAACTTGGTAGACAGTGAGGCTTGGGAGCTGTCTGAACACATTCTTCATTTTTTCTGCTAATGCTGGTTCTTGGAGTTTTTCCAAAAATTCTCTGGGTTTGGTGTTTCTGGACCCCAAAATGAGTTTTTTGGAATAGGTGTAGTCTCTGTCTTGTACTGCCAGTGTCCTGACTTTCTCTTCAGGCTATCCTATGCCTCTCTGAGTGCAGACCAGAACCTCCCTGGCCTTTCTTGTTGCCCTATCTTCTTACAAATGGCAATCTAATTTGCTGACTTCTGAACACCATGCATTCCTCAGCTATCTCACTTTGTCTGAAGAATTTATCTTCATCTTTTCTGCAGGTTTGATTCATTTGTGTTTTCCCTAAAGGTATTTAATTATGTTATCTCCTTATTTAGAGCCTCTTTGGATTGAGGAGAGCAGGCAAATGTAGTGGATAGCAATGCTTAGTGACATTAACTGGAGCCTAATTTTTATTCTGTTAATGAATCCCTAGATAACCTCTGGAAAGTCAGTGAGCCTCTTTCAGCCAAAATTCCTTCACCTTGAAAAACTGGGAAAAGAACAAGGTACCCCACGAGGTGACCGTGGGGAATAATTAACAAAATGAAATTAATAAAGTGAAAAGGGTGTACAAATCCGAGTGTTTGTGAGGATCACAGGAGCATTTCCCCTTCCTCACAGATTAATTGCACTCTCTCTTATTTTGGAACCTGAGCATTTCTTCACGATGGGGTGGGAGGAAATCTTGGAATTTGTTAATGACTTTACTTCTTCAATGTTTCATGCTCACAGTGCCCAGAAGGAAGGTGATATTAGCACCTTCTATACAACTGGCTGTTTCCAAGTGTCTTTTTCCTTCTATTTATGTCTTGATAACAGAGCTGATTTTATGATTGGGATGTGCAGGGAAGTTTTTACTCCTGCCACAAGTTATTTTTCACATTAAGATATGGCAATTGCTTAAGTCCTCAGCAATAGAAATTTATTCCTTTGGTTCTCAAATATTTTTGGTTCTTTAATAATTCCTAAATATATACCTTTACAAATGATTTGATGATAATGAATAAAGTAATATCTTTCTTATATGCATGTACATAGAATGGGCAAAGACGAGGGGTGTTGAGGAGAGAAAATAGATTTGGAGACATTGCAGAGTTAAAACCACGAGGATTGTTGATATGCTGGATTTACAGGGTGGAGGTGGGGAAGGCATCTAAAATAAAATCAAGGTTTCTATCATAAAGACAGAAGGAACAGATGTCACCTGTCTGAGGCAGGGAATGTAGGGAAGGAGCAGGTTTGCAGGAACAGACAGAAGTGTCTCTGGGCCGCCCAGTTGGACACGGTAAGTAGGCAGCTAGAAATAAAAAATCGGTATCTAAAAAGAGAGACTGTGGCCAGAGATCTGGGTTAGATATGTCTCCAAAGTGTAGGCGATATCTGCCATCATAGTAAACATATATTTAAAGCAGGGAGAAAAATACAGTCTTTTGTGGGGGTGAGTAAAGAGAAAAGGAATCCAATAAATGATGACACTAAAAAATGCATCCTGCTCAACCTGCTCTTCCCGTCATCATGCATTAAAAGACAAGGAGTCCTCACTTGGAGTCACCCCACTTGCTTGCTTTCATCTACAGCTCAGCTTTGGTTTCTGAGCTGCCTGCCTCTGTGTCTTTAAACTCCTTCCATTTCTCAGGTACTCCCTTCCACCTTGCCATGGAGGATATGTCAAAATCCTTGTTGTCTGTCTTTGTTTGTTTGTTTGTTTCTTTCTTTCTTTCTCTTTTTAAAGAATTCTCTTTTTTAAATCTTTATTCTTATTTATTTATTTTTATGTGATGCAGAGGATCGAACGCAGGGCCTCACATGTGCAAGGCAACCGCTCTACCGCTGAGCTACAACCCCAGCCCTGTTGTCTGCCTTTCTAGTGATTTATTTTTCCTGGGTTATTTTTTCTAATCTCTACATGAAGATCTGGTGGATAGTGGTGTTGAAGTCCCTGTTGTGTAGCTGGGATTGGACATCTTGACCTCACTGAGTTTTCGTATTTTTATCTATAAAATGCAGATGATCTGTCCTTCTAGTGTGGCTGTGTGATTAAAAGCTTCATCTAGGTCAGATGTCCTTTTATGAGCCTGGCCTCAAGCTAGTTAATCCTTATGGGGAAAAAGGCACACTCATACATTGCTGGTGGTACTGTGAATTGTTGCAACCACTCTAGAAAGCAGTATGGAGGTTCCTCAGGAAACTTCGAATGGAACTAAGTTTTGAACCTGTTATCCACTCCTTGGTATATACTGAAAGGACTCAAATCTGCACACTATAATGACACAGGCACATCAATGTTTTTAGCAGCTCCATTCACAAGAGCTAAGCTATGGAACCAACCTAGGTGCCCTCCAACAGATGAATGGATAAAGAAATGTGGTACATATACACAATGGAATATTACTCATCCATAAAGAAGAATGAAAGTATGGCATTTACAACTAAATGGATGGAACTGGAGACTGTCTTGCTAACTGAGATAAGCCAATCTCAAAAATCCAAAGGCCAAATATTCTCTCTGATATGTGGATACTAACACACAATGGTGGGGGCAGGGGGATAGAAGTTCATTGGATTAGACAAAGGGGAAGGAAGGGAAGGGAGGGGAAATGGGAACAGGAAAGATAGTAGAAAATTAATTGGACATAACTTTCCTATGTTCATATATGAATATATGGCCAGTGAAACTCCATATCATGTAGAACTGCAAGGATGGAATCTTACTTAGAATAAGTTATACTCTATGTATGTATGTCAAAATACACTCTGCTGTATTTAGATCATGTAGATCTAAAAATAGCAAAATAAAATAATAACAAAATTTTTTTTAAAAAACTAAGTATTTTACTCATTTTTTTTTTAAACACTTGATCCTTATGCTCCCTCTGTCCCATCCCAGTGCTTTGTCTCTGGCTGTTGTAACCAGCTTTGTGCATTCCTACCCTTTTCTTCCTGCTGTGGTTCAAGCTCTTGGACAATTAGGAATGCAATGTGTCTGAACTTATATTTACACCCTCTTCCTAGCACACAACGTAGACGCAGTAGATAACCAAAAACATTTATATATGTCAGTATCTGCTAATAAATATTTCAGTAAATATCTGGAATATTGAAGGCCCTGATATACATATCCACCCAAAGAATGTAACTTACTGACGATTTTAAAACTACATGCTAACATAAAGAAAATATGGGAAAAGGAAATTTCTGCTTGATTTTATGAATCAAAAGCAAGTAAGATGTTAAATTCTAAGCCTCTGAGGCACTATCTTATGGGCAGTGCTCCTTTTTGAGGTAAAATATTAATCCAAGCTATCACTGGAAGGAACAGCCCTCACTGACCCACTGGTAACTGAGCTAAAGACCAGCCCCCTTGGCATTTGTGGTCAGGAGTTGGAGCATGAGTCAAGTACCTGGCACTGGGCCAGTGTGGTCAGACCCTGATTCCCTGCACCTTTACCTGAAGTGCTCTTTCAAATCACATTTCCCAAACTCCTGCTTTTTTAGGTTGACTCTGTTCACTTCCATAAAAAAATGAAGAATGAAAAAGAGCTACTCCCATGTAAAGAAAATTGTTGTCAGAACATCAGATGGAAAAAGTGCTGAGAGGAAAGGGTAAAGAGATGGATCATTGCCTGTTTTGCCATATATCATCAGCTCTGTGATTCTGGACTCAAATCTCTGAGTCTCAGTTTCCTCATCTGCAAAAGAGGGATACAAATTAGTATTCTGCCACCTTCCCAAGACTCTTGCTAGGATCAGGTCAAACAATGGAAACTATTTGAAAAAGTGAGTTTCCCTCTAATTCTTCAGAGGATAAATAAAAAGAATAAGTAAAGGGGGACTCCATTCAGAAAAGGATTATCACTGATCTATTGTCCTATTAGGAAAGGTTTGCTCAATTGTAAAGGGTAAATCTCGTATTTATCAGATCTTTGATGGTTAAAGAGGGAATTCTTGGACTCATTTTGAAATTGTTCATACTTCAAAGGGCCTCCATTTTATGTGTCTGCTTGGAGCATGGTTATCCCTTAGAAATAGATTTTTGACCTAGTCTTTCATGTGTCCTTAAATCGATTGCTTTTATCTGCACACAAATCCTCAAGAAATTATAGTTTGGCACAGTTTAAGCTTGATATAAAGAATAAGCATAAGAATCTGGGAAAATAATCTGTCAGTTGTTTGTAATAATCGTCTTAAATAAGCAGTGTGTGGCTTATCGAAAGCTCGCTTGAGCTAGACAAAGAAGGCAGTCAGCAGAGCCTCAGACGCTGAACTCTGACCCCAGGCTGGACCTTGCACCAGGCAGCCTAGTAACAGGAAGGCAGCAAGACACACTTTGAACCAGAGGTTCTAAGGCTGTGGTGGGGTTATAGACAGGGTGACAGCTGCACTTTGCAGCCTGAACTTTGTACCTAGACACAGGGGCATTTAATCTCCATAACAGGCACTTTGTTTCATTACTTATTAACAGCTCCTCCTTGAGTAAAGTTCTTTGTTAATGGAGCTTTAAAAACCGATCCCTCTCTCCCTTATTCCTGTCATGGGGATGGGCATCTGCTATTTGCACTGTCCCTAACCTGAGTTTGTCCTTCCGTGGGGAGGGGTTTTCTTCTGTTCAAAGTCGCCCTTTTTAGAGGTGACACTTTGTAATTAATGGCTCCAGAGGTAACACAGTGTTCTTGGGTTTACACTCAGAAAAGGTAACCACGGCTCTGATGCCATTCAGTATCACATCTGGCAGCGAATGCGGTCACTCCACCTCTCCCTGCAAATCAGCTCTTTTCTATTTGCTCCTCTAGCCCATTCTTTTCCCTTTCCTCCTTTTTTCCTCCTCTCCTTACTCCTTTCTCCATGTTCAGACTCTCAGTGACACTAGAGTTAATTGATGGTGACACTGTCCCATGCATCATTCCCCACCCAGAGTAGCCAAGACCTGTGCAGTTGCAATTGGAAGTCAAAGAAAATCAAGTGTATGTCCAAGTATCCTCCTTCCCAAATAAACACATTGTACTTAACTGCAAAAAATCAGTAACTGATACTTAGTAAGCCTGAAGGGTTAGCTATTTAAAAAGAGAGCTTGGGTTCCAGAAAAGTAAGAGTAGAACTGTTAGTGAGCTAAGCTTCTGCTACTGCCTACAAAATAAATACTAGTCATCCTGAAAATATTTGGAACCCCAGGCCCCCAAACCTGGGGCATTTGAGCCACTATCTCAACTGTCAAATTTTGTTCAACTCTCATCAATACATGTGCTTTGGTTTTTAATACCCAGGAAGTGGTGACAGCAGCCCACCCATTTAATAACTGACAAAGACTAAAGAAGCAATCTCTGAAGCTTTTCTGAAGGGTTTGGGGGGTGCAAAGAAATTAGTCTTTTGCTGTTTGGCTATTTTATCTATTTGGGGAGTAGCTAAAGTTAGTTCATACAATAATTCACCCTCTTTCATTTTTCTTCATATGTTTAAAAAATGTCTGTCTAGTTCTCATTCAACAAGAGGTCAGCCCTGGAGTGAGCCCTCTCAGGGGCACCATGCCCTCCTCTATCTCCCCAGCCACAGCCAGCCCTTCAGAGTGGCTCAGCTCCACCATGGATCTGCTGTGGCCACCAAGCCATGTATGCCAGAGCTGGTATACCAAACCTACTTTGAAAATCAGAGTCTGAGTTGACACATTTCTGCCTTACTTCTGTCTTCTTTTCTCCTCAGTTTCCCTCTTGCTGTCTTCCTCTCATTTTCTCTCTCTCCACTTCTTTTTTCTTTTGTTCACCTTTTCCTTTCAGTTAACCACTTCAAAAACATGCTTTTCAAACTCATGAGGGGAACACAAATGAAAATCCTCAGGAAGAGGCCTTGGGTTCCATTGCCAGAACTGCAACCAAAGAAGGAAAATAGGAAGGAGTGGGTCTGGCTTTTCTGTGCATGTTGTGCTCCCTCATCCTTACTATGCTTTTGCATGTCTGCCATGACAAGGGCCTTCAACCAGGTTATTTATCTTGGGGTTGGATTCAGATTGTTTATAAGAATAGAAATTGAAGACAAATATAAATCCTTCAGAAATGGTGAATCTCCAGCATTTATGTCCAGCATCATTCCTGAATGATGTACAGACCTTCTTTGTCTCAGTGCTTGGTGTTCCAGGAACTGCCCCATTTCACAGTAGAGTGGCAGGGAGACATAAAAGAGCAGAGCATGCATTTCACAGTTTCTGTGACAACAATGTTTTTGGCACCAAAATGCTGCATTTGGGGGCTCCTAGGACTTGCTCCTTTCCAAGAAGTCTTTGCTTACTTTCTTTCAAACACTTCAACACCTGCTGTTGGCTCTCCAATTCCTCCTCCCAAGACTTTGAATTAGGGCGCACCTGTTAGGGACTTGCTCAATCTGAAAAATAGTAGGACTTTCCAGAATACTACTTACCTTTGCCCTGAAAGCAATGCAGTCAGATACTTTGGCAGCACATTTAGGACATCTAGGGATGCAGACATGGCTTCTCTATTCTGTCTCAATTATCCCAGAGAGAACATAGCAATTGAACCTTGATTTACATCCCCTCCTCACTCCACCTGCCTTTTAAGCCTGTAATCTTGCCACCTGCTCCGGGCAGGTTTAACAAAGTGTAAACAAAGGTGATTGCATCTTGCATAGCTGATCACCAAAGGACCTAAGACAAAACTGACAGGCTTTTATATGCACTGCATTAATCCGAGCCAAGAGATGAGCAATGTAAGGTTTATTGAATTTATTTTTTGAAGGAAAGATGAAATCAAGGAAGCAAACTGATTATCCATTAGATTCTTAACTCCTACCCAATAAGTGCAAACTTAAAACTAAGATGAGATCAATATTTCATGAAATTCCCAGTACCGATTCCTTTTAATTGTCCATATCCTCTGATCTCTTCTCCTAGTACACACATTCTTATATACCCAGGAGAACAGAAGAAAGGAGATGGGGAAAGCAGACAGTAATTTTACTGTAGTTTAGAAGGAATACCACCAGGGTCAGCAACCCAGGTTAAGTTTCTGCAGGAGGATATGTACCAACTGCCTGTAAAATGATGTTTTGGAGGATATAGTCACTGGATTCTAGGTTGAAAAGTTGAAGGAGAGAACTTTTAAACAGGAAACTAGCAAGCACAGGGGCATTGCCATACTGAAAGCAAAAAGGGATATATAGAGATCTGGTGTTGTGGATCAGTGGCAGAGCTCGTGCCTTGCACATGTGAGGCACTGGGTTCCATTCTCAGCACCAGATAAAAATAAATAAACAAAGATATTGTGTCCATGTATACCTAAAAAATATTTTTTTTTAAAAAAAAAGAGATATATAGAGAGAAAGTACATTCTCTAAGAAAGGTGCTGCTAGGTCCTCATCTCTGGGCCATCTTATTAACCTCTCTTGAAATTTGCAGACCAATCTCCTTTCTTCCCCTCACACTCAGATTTCTTCTTTATAGGAAATACATTGTTAAAAAAGAATAGAGAATAGTGGTAAATCTTGCCTAGTACTGAATTGTTAGATAGGGTATAAAGTTAGATTCTGACTACTTATTCCTCAACATAATCAAGTCCATGGTCCCCTAATTTCCACTGGCAATTTCTTCTTGGTGCTAATTTTGTATTTATCTGTGGAATAAATTAAGGCTAACTGCCTTCGATTACCTAAGATTAATTACTCTGAATGGAGAAGAGTAACATACTTTATAAAATATCACCCACTGCTGGTTCTCAGTACTGGAATATGCATTGTTATGATCTGGATACGATGTGTCTCCCAAAAGCTCAGAGGTCAATGCAGCAATATTCAGAGGTGAATTGATTAGATTATAATAGCTATAACCTAAACTGTGGATTAATCCATTTGGTGGATTAATAATTTGGAAGGACTTCTGTACTGTATGGCAACTGTAGGCAGGTGGAGTATGGTTAGAGGAAGAAGGTGTCTGGGGACATCCCCTTGATGACTACATTGGGTCCCCCTGGCTCCTCCCACTCTCCTGTTTCCTGGCTACAAGAGATGAATAGTTTTCCTCCACCCGAGTCCTTCTGCCATCATGTTCTGCCTCATCTCAGGCCCAGAGTGATGAAATGGCCATCTATGAACTGAACCTCCGAAACCATAAACCCAAAGTAAACTTTTCCTCCATGAAATTGTTCTGGTTAGGTATCTTGGTCACAGTAATGAAAGCCGAACACATGCATGAACATGAATGCCAAGTTACTAACTTTTGTTATTTCTTATATTACAGTATTTTTGAAATAAACTTCCAAAATTATTTGATATGAGAAGTTGAAATCTCATGCATATTTACTCACCTATTTACTCATACATTGTCTATTTCTATTCTTTTTTTCAACCTCACCAAGCTATTTTTTTTTCTTCACTAGTTGTTTCTTTCATTTCCAAAGTCTATAAAGGTAGGTAACAGCTCTGTTCCTTTTAGTTCTTCACTCCACAGTGTTAATTATGTCTGAAACACAGACATAATTCTTGCAATATTTTTTTTCCTATTTCCAAATGTAGTTTAAGTTTTCCATTCATTGATGATAGACATTGATTATCAGAGACCCATTCAACCATGAGTTCTTTGACTTAGACTTCATTTGTTGCTTTCAAATAAAGGTGTAGAGAAGGAGAAGGAGGAGAAGAAGAGAGGATGGGGGGTGGGGGGAGAAATGCATTTGGGTTGCTGTGTCTGGTGGAAAGAAAAATAAGCCTGGATCATTGACCATCTGCTCTGCAAATGACTCCAAAGGGAGGGAATGAAGGGGAAGGAATCCAGATTTTCCCCAAATAATAAAAAATTGACATTTATTAAGTACATCCTAAGTACCAGGTCCTGTACTAGACTAAGAGAGTTTGTATTCTGCCCTGGGGACAGAAAGCTGAGCAAGAAATCTGCATGGAGGCACAGAACTTATCATCTGTGTCAGAATTATAGGTTTAGCTAAGAAACTTGAGTTGTTGTCTATTCTGTCCTGTAGACTGTCTAAGCCTTTCATCCTAGCATTCAAATCCAACCACAATAGTTCCACATGACCAATCCAAATTCACTCCCTATTATTACAAATAGCACATTCTCTTCTGAAGCCACCTCATTACAACATTTGTATCCTTGTGTTTATGCTCACTCATAGTAGACATTGTAGTCTGGGAGCCAGTAGATCTGAGTCTGAATCCTGTTCTATCTTTAAATAGCTGTGAGGCTTTTGAGTCTCAGTTGCTTCTTTAAAATGGGATTAATGATTTTTTACACAGTTCATGTAAGTCTTGGAGATAATATCCATAAAGGAAATGGCATGAAGGAGGGACTCAATGAACTGATTCTGATGATCAGTACTGAATGTTTTCAATGCCCCCATCCTCTTTTAATCTTATGTCCATCAAGTTTAATATTCAAGTTCTCTTTGAAACCATTTTTCACACCCATTTTATATTTTCTTCATATAACTTCATTCCTGATTATATATTAGTTTACACATCTCAACACAAATCTTAAAGTTTTTGATCTTAAGAATTTAGCAAAGGCTAAATTCTTTGGATCTCTGCTGAAACAGCTTAGAAACATCAATAATTTAGCAGGAAATAGTGGTTGATTTTAGCCTATTCAGAGCATGTACACCTATTGAGATTTTTAGGATCTAGAACTATATTTTGTAAAGTTAAGACACATTTAGTGTATTATAAACTCTTAATTTAAAATAAGTTAAAATTATATATTTTGGTTACCATGGAAAACATAACATCACAATGTAGCAACTCTAATAAACCATTTTCTAAATACATAATATATGGGTTCATATATTCTAAAAATTTTCTAAGCCTGCAATTAAAGTATGCTGGAACCATACTTTTCTTTCTTTTCAACAATGCAAAAAGCCCTATGATTAGCATAAAAACTGCTCCCTCTATGTGTTTTCCTCTTAACTTCTCACTGAAATGAAATTAATTGACTAAATGTTCTGGGAGTTGGCCCTCTATATAAATAACCCGTGTCTTGCTTTTATTTCAATATACTGATTTACACAGCACATGCAAGATTATTAATTATATTTGGCAAGATGAATTTTAGCAGGTAAAAGTGATGACTGCCTTGCACAGTTTAAGAAATGATCTGGAACTGTTATTTTTTACTTCTACATGAGCATCTTGAGAAAAGTTCAAAGACATTCACATGATAAGTTCAGAACATAGATCAGTCTTCAACCACCTTCCCCCCTGGACTTGACAGGCTTGACCCACACCCAAGGTACACACCCAGCCCTGCCTCCAGGACCAGCTTTCTTACCAGGACAGGCTGTAAGAAACTCTTTTGTTCCTCTTTATGTGGATTAATTTGTCTCACCATTTCCTGCACTTTTCAGAAGTTACTTCAATAGATTATTTTTAGGAGCAAGTTGGAGACTGCTGGTAGTTATTATGTTATCTACAGAGGCCAGAGTAAAAATCTAAAGTCTAAAATTGACCACTGGTGTCAATCTGCTTCCTAATCTATATAAACAAATTTCTATTAATTACTGAGGCTATTTCCTTTCTTTCATAATATGTTGAGTTCCTTTGCTAACTGTTTTACCCATATATCCTTAGCTACAAATTAGATTTGGCAGGTGGGGGAGAGGACAGTTAACAGTAGAATTAGAAAGTTTCAGTTTTCTCTGAAATAAAAAGATTTTATGTTTTTTTAAAAAAAAAACAATTTTAAAAAATTGCAACAGCAACCCACAAATAAATTAATCTGAATGGCTAAAATAGATTGGGTGGCAGGTTTTGGTAAGTTCCATCACCAGAGTGTTTTTAGGAAAGTCTCAACTATGCCCACAGATGATTGATTTGTCTTGTCCAATTGAAATGATAGCCATTTACAGTATCTTGCAAATGATAAAAATGCTACATGCCTTCAGGAATTTTCTAAGTCCAGATGTTTCTGGTTTACCATGTCTGTTCTGGGGCACAGGAAAGGGCAATGGACTGAATCAACCCTTCAATCAACAAATGTTATTTACCACCTACTCTTCTGTATAAGCAAAGTAGGGCATGGTTGGCCAGAGGAACATCCAGAGCTGTGTAATGCTCTACGCCCACTCAGAGGCAGTTGAAATTAGGAAAGATAGCACACTCCTAAAATGTAATAATGCACAAGAGAAAGGGAAGGGAACACTGTACAGTCGGGTTTTGGTTCTAGGTCCAGCTTCTTAGAAAGGACATTTAACATCTCTTTGTCTCAATGTCCCCTTTTTTATAAAAATTAAAAACTCATCTAAATAATCTTTCAAAATCTCTTTTGATCTGGAATTCTGTGATTTTACAAAACAGTAATGCCGCAGTCTGGCTGGGCACAAATGCCGCAGTCTGGCTGGGCACACAATCACGAGCCACCACACAGCTTGTAGATTCAAACAGCAACTCTTTATTCCCGAACTCACACCAGCCGTCTACAATCACGTTCTGGGGAAATCCACGTTCTCTGCCCAAATCCACTTTCTCTGCCCAAATCCACATCCACTGGGCTTCTGTCTCCCAAAAAATACTGTCTGAATGAACTCAAGGGGAACTCAGGCAGCAGGATACGCCCTATTCCCAGCAGGAATAATCTTAAACCTGGAACGCCCTAAACCCGATTATCCTAAACCGGGAACACCCTAATCCGCCCTGGTCCTTGAGCAAGGTCACCTACATGCAATGTCACTGCAACATGGGGTACGCTGGCAAGGAAATTGTCATACCTACTTGGCTAAAGGCTCCCAGCACAGTAATATAATAAGTGCCAAAATTTTGTGGTATTTGTAATTAGAAAATTAGACTGAGGAATTGCAATATTAGTTTACTATTAATCAAGGAAGTCAGAAACCCCCAAACTTGAATGTCCTCTACCTCCTGTGCCAGTTTCAGATATTTGGGGAAATCCAGCTAAATTGCAAATGTGATAGTGGTAATGTCATCTATTATTTCCACTGGGAAATTGGAACTGGAACTCATTCTATCATTATCTATTTTACTACTAAATTTCTACCACACCAGTTCTTTCTGTCCTTCAAACAGAAGTACTCCTCCTTTCCATCATAGTTCATAAAGCAATGGCTCCTAAAAGTTGTCTACACTCTAATCCTCAGGCCTGTGAACATGTCACATAAATGTCAAAAGAGACTTTGCAGCTATGATTAAGTTGAGCATCATAGATGGGGAGATTATCCTGAATTATCTGGGTGGAAAACTCAAGGAAACAGATTCTTTCCTACAGCATTCAGAGTGGAAAACAGCCCTGCCAATACCTTAATTTCAGCTCCATGAAACTCATTTTGGATATCTGACCTCTAGAACTACACTGTAATAAATCTGAGCTGTTTAAAGCCACTAAATTTGTGGTGAGTTTTTCAGTGGCCATTACCAGCCGATCTGCTCACCTCGGGGCCATTCCACTAACTGTTCTCAGCACCTGGAATGCCTGCCCCTGGAGCCTTTCCATGGCTAGCTCTTCTGTGGTATCCTCAGCTGAACTTATGTGTCATCCTCTCTGCCCCTATAATCTCAGGGGCCATCAGACCTTCAGCTAATTCCCTGCATAGTATATGGGTCACGTTTCTCTTTTCTTGTGTATTGACGACTATCTTCCTTTCTTATCAGCTCCGTGAGAACAAGAACCCGGTCTGTCTTAGTCACCACCCGACTTACAGCATGAAGAATCATATCTGGTCCTCAACAACAGTAGTTGAATGTAGGATTTGGAGAACTCCATGAGGATAGGTGAATCTAAATCTTAAAACTTCTGAAACACCCCAAAGAAGTCATGACATATATACTTTCATCATTTTTTAGTCATTGCAAAAGCCTTCTGTCTTATTCTGCTTTCTGTTGCTACAACAGAAAACCTGATACTGAGTAACTTATAAAGAAATTTATTTCTCACAGTTTTGGAGGTAAGGAAGATTAAAGTCAAGGGGCCAAATCTAGTGAGGGCCTCTGCTGGTCAAGAATTATCTGTAGAGTCCCAAGGTGGTGAATGGCAAGGAGACTCAAAAAAATAAATAAATAAAATAGAGCCAAATTGTTTTTTTATAACAAACCCAATCTCCAAATAACCCATTAACCTACTAATCTCTTAATCTATGAATGAAGTAATCCATTTATGAGGGCAGAGCCCTCATGACATAATCACTTCTTAAAAGGTCCCATCTGGTCCCACCTTTTAATATCTTATAATAGAGATTAAATTTCAACATGAGTTTTGGGAAGGACATTCAACACAACATCATCTGTTGCCACAAAAATAAATAAGTCAATCAATAAACAAATAAGAACAAATTTAAAAAAAAAAAACTGGTTTCTTCTCCATTTTGATTGTCTCTCACTATCTCCACCCATCTCACAAGAAAATTGTCGAGAAAATATGAGAGTGTTGTGGATATCCCCAAACAGTGAACTGTGAGATAAGGATCTTGTCTAATATATGCAAAGGTCACTGTGTTCTTGAGGAATAAGTGATGTAAGTGATGTTATGTAAATATGAAAATATTAATTTCCTTCCATTGAAAATTCCACTTTTATTTGTCGACTTGATAACTATTCAACATTCCTATTCCAGCAAAAATTCTGTTGCAGCAAAAAAGAAAAGCACTCTTCCCCCTCTCTTGAAATTTGTTAAAATGGCATTTCCCTTGTGTTGCATTTCCTTAGACCTGTGCAAAAACATCTCCTCCCAAGATAGAAAGCAACACACAGCTGTAGCCCTGGGAAGAATAACGCTGTGCTTGGAATATCAGATTTTTAAATCTACCAAGCTGGAAAAGAGATTAAGTGTTAAGACTGAAAGTCTGTCTTTAATGTGCCCTATTATGCACCAGGCATTACAGTTAATATGTCCCTTCAGATTTTGATGACCTACTTTGCTGGGCTTACAAATTTGACAATACACATTAAAGACAGCAGTTCAGCAAGGATGGTGAATTTCCTTGCTTACACAGATTGACCCCACGCTCCTAGTGTAATCGTGATGCTTTGTATATGAGGAGCAAAGAGAGAAATGGTAAGGAGATGATTAAGAAAAAGGAGGGAGAGAAATAATTTTGATCGCCATATACAAAATGAAGTCAGAAGAGAAAAGAGAGATCACTTTTAAAAACTTGTCTTGTATTTCTCAACCATATTTCACTTTTTTTTTTGTCTTTCAATGTTTTATCAACTTTTCTCTTTGTTGGCAATTAAAATTTCCAGTGAAGTATTTGGGCCTTTTATTTTATTCATTTCTGAACCGGATTTTGCAAATGGGCAGATGAAGACCAAATAATTTTTTTTTTGAGGTGCTGGGGATGGAACCCAGGACCTTGTACATTCAAAGAATGTGCTTTATCAGACGTACTCCCCTAGCCCACGAAATGATTCTTTGTTTCCCCACATTTTTTATTAGTGCATTATAGTTGTTCATATTGACAGAATTTGTTGTTATTTGTAAATACATAATATAACAATATAATTTGGCCAATGTCGCTCCCCAGCATTCCTCCCTCCCTCTTTGCCTCTCACCTCTTGGTCCCTTGAATTTTAAGAGATTGACCCGGATCTTTGTTTACATTTTTCTACTCTAGCTTCCACATATTAGAGAAAACATATGGCGCTTAACCTTCTGAGTTTGACTTATTTCTGTTGACATAATGATCTCTACTTCCATCCATTTTTCTGCAAATGCCATAATTTCATTTTTCTTTATGGCTGAATAAAATTCGTGTGTGTGTGTGTGTGTGTGTGTGTGTATAAATAAAATGTTTTTTTTTAAATTTTATTTATTCATCTATTGATGGACATCTAGGCTGGTATCCTAGTTTGGCTATTGTGAATCATGCAGCTACCTGATTTTTCACTCCTCAATTGGGACTTCTGATTTACAGATTTAAACACTAGAAAAATTTTTTACAAATTTTAATTCCAAATCACAATTAGAATTATTTATACCTAGCCTTTTTTTTCCTTTTTTTTTTTAGAAAGGACTTAGGAAGGCTATAAGATGTAGTTATGAAGATCTGTGATTAATTATTTTTATTTAAAGTATTAAATAACATAAGATATGGATCATTTTGAACCGATCCTGGCCATATTAATAGAAATGAGTCATGGGGGACAAATGTCTTGTAGAATTTGTCAGAAATTTAGTTTTGACACAAATGGCCAAATGTAAGAAAATGTTCAACTTCTCTAGCAATCAGGGAAATACAAATCAAAACTAAACTAAGATTTCATCTTACTCCAGTCAGAATGGCAATGATCAAGAATATGAACAACAACTAAGGTTGTGGGGAAAAAGGCACACTTGTACATTGTTGGTGAGGCTGCAAACTAGTACAATCACTCTGAAAAGCAGTACAAAGATTCCTCAGAAAAAACACCACATGACCCAATTATCCCACTTTTTGGTATTTTCCCAAAGATCTAAAACGGGCATACTATAGCAACATAGGCACATCCATGTTTATAACAGCAAATTCACAATAGCTAAATTGTGGAATAAACCAAGATTCCCATCAATAGATGAATTAAGAAATTGTGACACACACACCACACACACACACACACACACACACACAAGAAAGATGGGGGTTCTACTCAGCCAATATAAAGGAATGTAATTATGGATTTTGCCCATAAATGGATGGAAATAGAGAATATCATACTAAGTGAAATTAGCCAAACTCAGAAATTCAAAGCTTAAATGGTTTTTTTTTCCCATAATGCAGAAGCTACAGTAAAATAAAGGAAAGGGGGCAGAAAGGATAGGATAACATAAAGAGCTAATCAAATATAAATTAATAGATGAGTGAAGGAAGTCTAGTAAAGTAGGGGAAGGAGTAGGGGAGAGGAGAGGAAGGACTGAAGGGAAAGGGGGAGGGAAAAGGGGGAGGATCATGAACTGAGATCAATTTCCATGTATGTATGAGTTTGTCAGGATGGACCCCAACTATTATGTGTAACTATAAAGCTCTAATAAATAAATAAATAAATAAATAAAACTCTAAGGAAGAGACAGATGTTCCATTTTCAAAGCATTTGATACAATAGACAGACTAAGATTTCACACTGGGCTGGGGAAGGGCCGGAGAATCCATGGTGCAGTGATCAGCATATACCTTGATTCTAGAGTCAATCTGACTGTGCCGAGGAGCTCACAAGAGAGGATTCTCAGTAGAGAGTGCAGAGTGAAATTAGGTTTGGCAGAAAAGATGGAGCAGCAGTTGAGGCCTACCTAAAAACCGCCAACTAGGGCAGGGGTTCCCAGTGACTCCTGCAGACCAGGAAGAGAAAAGGAGGTTCTTACACAAGGGGCACAAGACTCCTGAAAAAAAATCACAGCTCCCTTTTGATAGGAGTACCACTATGTTCTCTGCTTCTCCTTGGCTTCCAGTCAATTCACTCCCCAGCTTCAAGTTCAAGTAATGTTGGGATGTACGTTTTAAGGCAAGGAGGGTCCAAGATATCATCATCATCTTTCAACTAATTTCTGCAAAGGCCTACCAGATGCTGTTTCCCACACCAGCTTTTACATCCCTTCTGTAATTCCTAGAATAAATCAGAAGACCTTTAACCTGCTCTTCAAATCCTACCTGATCTATCTATTCTTGGGTTTCTGGGTCTCAGCCTTATTGACCATTTTTGGCCAGTTAATTCTTTGTTGGGGTGGGGCTGTCATCAGCATTCGAGGATATTTAGCAGCATTCCTGGCTTCTACCCACTAGATGCCAGTAGAAACCTCTAGCCCCAATGTGACAATAAAAAATATCACCAAATATTGCCAGATGTCTGCCCCTGCTTAAGAACAATTGAGCTATCTGTACCCTGCCCCATTTGCAGCCTAATTCTGCATTCCCCAACCACCTAATCCACCCTCCTGTTCTCCAGCCACTCAAGATCCCTTTCATCTCTTCAAGTGTGTTCCTCCATCATTTATTTTCTACTCCCCTATTCCCAGCTATGGACAGTCTAGTTCCTACTCTTCCTCCAAAAAACCCTTTCCTTCACCTGCTAGTTCGTCTCTCCTACTCCAAAATCTTACACCTGTTTTTGCACAGGGCTTATCATTGAAATTGCTTTTGTAATTACTTCTCCCTCTGATCCCTTTTGCCCTGAAGGCTCCTTCAGGATATTTATGTAACTCACTGCAATTTCTAACTCCTATCATGGTGTCTGATGCATATTATTCCCAAGTAAACAACTGAAACACAAAAATGAGATGAAGTACTAAATGCCAAGATGCTCAGGGAGAGATCTGACCGCAAGTAAACCCTGAAGCTTCCCTCTTGAAGATACTCTGCTAGATGGTGTTATAATTTATAATAATGGTAATGCCTATGATAACGATACCAAACATTGATTTGATACTTACTGTATGTCCTGCATGCTTATATTAGTGGATCCTTAAAACTATCTGATAATAAAATAGCTAATAACAGCCCTTTTTTTTCCAAGGAGGTTAAAGAAATTGAAATAGTCGCCCAGTTGACAAGTGCTAGAATCAAAATTCATACCCCAGAATTTGAATCTGAAGTTCCTTGCTCAAAAGCCTTGTATAATATGTACAATATTTCCTGTCGTAAGTCAGAGGGGCAGGGAGTCCCATTCTTAGGATTGCATGATAGGAGAAGGCCTGAGGTCTACAGGTCTACAGGTCTTTGTCTCTACGTCTATGTTTTCAAAATCAGGGATAAAGATATCATTCAGAAGCAGAATACCAATTGCTAGTTAATTCTTATGAGTATTGTTTCAAAGGTGGAAGTGGGGCAAGGAGACTCTCAGGCCCAAACAAGGGAGTAAGGAAATTTAAGACTATCTCCCCAGCATATCACATCCATTTTAAGGTTAATTTTAATTAACAAACATCTCTTAAAAGTCATAAGCATACCCATCTTTCATAGATCTCAGCATGAAGCCTATGTTAGGCAAGCTTTCTTCTCCTATTATGTGCATGTGTGTATCGTGCATGTGAGTGTGACATCTAAGGAGCCTGTGAAACTTCAATGCAGGAAGATGACTCAGAGAAGAGTTTGGAAAGCCAAAAGGTTTTGATAGGGCCACTAAACACTTGGTTCCAGAAAAGTAGGTGGGAGAAGGACACTGGATATGAAGTGGAAGATGCCAAAAGTAATTGCTACCCACTTAGCAATTACTCCCTGGGCCCAGAGGCTGAGAAAAAAAATCATCCTGAGGGCTACCTTTGGCTCTGTAAACCTGCAGTGGAGTTTTCATGAATAATTCACTTTGCCAAAGTAGAAGTAACCATGTTCTGTAGTTCACTTTCCTTCCATTAATTTAATCTATGACTCTCATTTCATCTATCTGTAAAAACAAAAGGGATATGAATATTTAGCTGTGAGCCAAGGATGTGATTTATTAGGCAACATTTATAAATCATTATTTATGGCACTCTAGTATAGTTTAGCAAACATCTTTTAAAAATAAGATTTTTACTGACTGCCAATTCGGGAGAATAATAAGCATTTTATACATAGTTGACTGAATTTTATCTCTTCTTCTACAATTAAAACTTCATCTACCCAATGGTGATACATGTGCTCAAGTGCCAGAGAAGGCTCAAAGTATAAAGTCCATCTGTCTAATGGAGGTTTTGCCTATCAATCATATGTGTCATTACTTGGATTAAATTGTTGAGATGCTCAGCTTCTTGGAAAATATGGAAGTTAAATATGCCCTACCAAATTAGAGGGAATTACCGAGATCTGGGGCAAATGACCTATAACAGTAGAAATCCAAGTTCTTGTTCTTTACACTTTCCTTGCAACTAGCAGTAAGAAAATAGTGATGTCTTTGTCCCTTTGGCTTCCTTCTGAGCCACCCGCCCTGGTCATCATGATACTATCTCAGGTCCCTGGCTACCGGTGCCCTCATGACTAATTAAAACCTTGCATAACAGCAATGTTAAAAGGCTGGGAGTCCTTTCTCTCTAAAAGCAGGGCTTCTGGCACCAAGTTTTGGACTTGGTGATATCAAGCTGATTCCACAGCATGGACACGGGCTATTTTTGGGCAAAGCCAGCTCCAGTGTCTCATTCCCTATAGTGGGAACAGGAGCTGACCTTGGCTGACCCTGGGTAGCCTGGGCATCATGGCTCCTCTTGGGAAATTGCCAGAAAACAGTGTGGGGGGGTATCGCCTGTAAAGGATGTGGTACTGGATAGATAGCCAAAGAATATCCAGAACCTCTCAGGAAAAGTGCTTTTACATCCTCCTGGGAGGCCAAATCCTTACTTCTTTCCTCCTATTTCTCTTTCAGAAGTGGAAGAGGTTGGTGAGATCACTTCTAAGCTAATGCATAACCCACAGAACATACTACATTTTTAAAAACTGAGTTTAATTACTCGTGTCATTCTCTGAAAAAGTCCTTTGTGTTTTTGTGAAATGATCTTTTCTAAGATTGAGAATATCCCGAAGGAAGAAAATGGCTTACCTAAGTGTGTGTGCATCTCTCTCTGACTGGGTGATATTTAATATGTAAATGTAAATCATTTTGTACCCAATAAGTAAAAAGAAAATTAAATTTTATTCAGGACCATTTTTCATAAACACATGATATCAGATATTCAAGAAAAATATGTCCTCATTTTCCATGAAGGATGGAGTATGAGAGGAAAGAAAGAAAAGAAAGAAGAGGTAGAGGGCTGGGGATGTGGCTCAAGCGGTAGCGCGCTCGCCTGGCATGCGTGCGGCCCAGGTTCGATCCTCAGCACCACATACAAACAAAGATGTTGTGTCTGCCAAAAACTAAAAAATAAATATTAAAAAATTCTCTCTCTCTCTCTTAAAAAAAAAAAGAAGTAGAAGAGGTAGAAAGCCATTATTTAATCATTTCTCTTTCTTTCCTTCAGTGAAGTGGAAGAGTTGTCCCACCTCTGACTGCGGCTTTATTCCAGGGGCACATAGGCAACTGGCCATGTTGCTTGTGCCTGTGGAAGAAATTAAACAGGATATTAGCTAGCTGTCCTTCCAAGTATGTTCTAGAACTCCTAAGTCCTGTCCTTTCTCTTCTCTCTCCTCTCTACTTCACTGAGGCAGTAGGCTCCATCCTCCAGGTCTCTACATCCAGCTAGATTAACTCCTTCATTCTTCTTTACCTGGAGCTTCAAGGAAGACTCAAGAATGGGGGCAGGGGCTGTGAAATCCTGACAGGGATGATAATGCCAGTTCTTTGCTTTTATTCATTTTTTAACATCATCTGTTTGTGGAAGAAGAAAAACAAACTATGTTCATATGGTTTTGAAGAATAGTGAAAACTATTTATAAAGAACTTTTTCACTATAAACTAATTTGTAAATGCCATGGGGCACTAAAGGAATATCAGGAGTGGAGTGCTTATTTCCTAATTGTTTTCAGCCTAATGGATTTTAATTATCAGTGAAAACACGCTCAGCAATTTTATTGCACATATTGTCCTTGTGATATAGTTAACTGTCTATATTTTAAAATTATTATATCAGTATGCCATTCAACAAATGTTGTCGAGCCCTTCCTTTATGGCCAGTAGAATGTGACACACTAAATGAACTCGAGGATGAAATAAAACATGGTTCCTATTTTTGATGTGCTCTGATACCAAAGAAAAGATATGATAGAATATATGCTTCTTATAAATGCCATAAGAATGTGAATGCTGCAAGACTTTAAAAAAAAATGAAAAACACTTTCCATTAGTACAATTATGGAAATCTCTTCAGTGAAGGTAACTTTAATACTAAAGTATCAAATAATATTTTCTTCACGATTGCTTTGTGTGTCTTATTCTCTCAACTACACCATGATTTTATTGGCTCAAGACTGTATATTATACTTGCTTTTCTACTACCTATTTATATTCTCTTAACAAGGATTTGCTGCCTAGGAGACCCTTCATACATAATTGTTTTTTAGTACCTGCTAAATGGTATACCAAAAATCAGAATAAATGTGGAAAATTCCATCTGCATCCTTTAGCTGACTGGATTGCAGTGAGGAGATTCTTAATGGATACTGTGGGTTGGCAGATACTCCAATTTCTTCTGAAGAACTGAAAATTGGATTCTAATTCTCACTTTTCAATGATTTGGGGCAACTCAGCCTTCAATTACCACACCTAAAAATAAACCTTATAGCGTTACCAAGATTTAGTAAGTATCATTATATGTCACCAAAAAAAGCTGTAAAGTTATTGAGAAAGTCATTATACAAATGCAAGATGTCGTTATTACTACCACAACTTTTGTGTGATGTTAAGTTCATTCATGACAAGACTGCTGAGATTTCTTTAGAAGCATGTCATTGCTTTAATTTTTCATTTCACTTTTATGTTTCATCTGGCTCATCTTTTTGAAGTCATTTTCCTTGTTTAAATAGTTTTCTATTGTACTTTTCTCTCAAACTGGTTTTATTTTGATGGGTTGAGCTTCCCTGGAGGAAGGCGCATATGGAAAAACCTATGAACCATTGAGGTGCTAATAATAATTATCCTCTGCCCTTTTAGAGTCTCTTTTATCTGAAGATATCAAAGCACTTTTCAAACCAGTATCTATAATTACCTCCATCATACAAAAGAATGACTGCAAGTGAGACTGAATGATTTACAGGTTTGCAAAAGCAAAAATCAGAACCCCAAATTCCCTTCTTCCTTCTTCCCTGTCTCTCAAGCTTCACGACTTTTACAAAGATTGAGATCTGGCTTAGACTCAGGAGATTCATAGACAAGGGGAGCAGGTCTTCATGATGCATAGCCCCCCATGGAGACTTACCTATGATGGCTTTTGAACTGAGGATCTATAAACACAAAGAGCAAAGTCCCTAAGTAGTGAAGTGGTGAAGGAGCTTTATGGCAGGTAGCAAGGTTTGGTCAAGTAGGATTGCAGTCAACACCAACCCCCCACCCCCAAATGAGTGACAAGTGTTTCACGCTGCATTGCCTGTGCAGTTTTCTTTCTCACCTTAGAAAGATAAAGTTTATATTTGATAAAAGGAAGGAGTCTGCTTTTTCATCAAGTAGCCAAGTTGAGGATTAGCAGAATGAATTTCTGGTTTGGCCTGAAATATATAGAGTTAGGCCCAGAACCTGGGGAATTTCCCCCCAAAATGAGAAAAATAAATAATGTGGATGGGGGGGTTAGGTAACCAAGACATTCGCCTTAAATATGGGGTCTAAGAATTGGCAGGAGGTCTTGTCTGCCTGATAGTGGAGAGGGCTCTAGGGCCTCTATACCAAATGAGAAGCTAGGGAATATAAAAGGGATAATGTGCTGAAGAGCTTCAGCTATCAAGTTATTCTAAAAGTGGAGGAGGGCATTTTAAATGTGGAGAGAAGGGCACTGATTATTATCTGAATATTGCTAATATGTCCCATAGAACCTACTTGGAATAATTTTTTACTATTAATTTGAACAAGAGCACTGAGTCTCTTTATATGTATAATAAAGCTAATTTTATATTTAATAGACAATTTTATTTTTAAACGTTAGTAAAATCAGAATCTTATTAAATTTTAGAAGTGAATAAAACTTTTATAACTTTGGGATTTTCTTTCTGGGGTCTATTTGCTGATTAAAAACGCTCTTACTTCAATCCCTTTAAATTAGATTGAATTTTATGGCTCACTATTTTTCTCTTAGGCATAACTCCATTGTTTAATAAATGTAGCATTTCCGCAGTGAACCATTTCATACATTCATTTTCACATTCACTCTCATATTTTTAACTTAATTCTGATGGCATTTTTTTTTCTGATCAGTAAGGAATTGAGGATTCTCGATTTGAGGGAAATAATAGTTATTATTTATGAATCATTTATTATCTGCTTGGTTCAGGGTTAAGCTACATGCACTTTTGTATCTTCATTCTTAAAACAGCATTGAGGTAGGCACTAGTATTACTTGCACTTTATAGATGAGGAAACTGCAGTTTTGAAATTTAAGCAATTTGACTGATGTCCCACAGCTAAGAAATGGCACAGCTATCCTTAGAACCCAGATCACACTGTCTCCAAACCCACTCTCTTATAGACGGCAACCTGTTTCGTAATTGATTCTTAAATTTCTAGTTCTGTGACCTTCACTGTGTCTAGCTAAGTCATCAAAGACCATGTGCCATTACACTCTGCACAAACATCTTCATCCAGCCTGTTGGCGTATATATATTTGATTAAATTGGAAACATTCAAGTTCTGTATCCCTTACAAGCACTTTCACATGCCTATTTGAGTTCAAGATGCCTTTGTCAACTTTAATGGTTGTAATGTCCTCTTGCAAAGAGATGACCTTACTAAGTGTCATTTCTTGGTAAATAAAGCTCTGCTGCTGATGACTTTTGATTCATCATCACACTGATATTTAGTGTCACTGAGGAGTATGCTGGACGAGACAGCAGTCTTGAGCTCTTATAAAGGGGAACAGGTGGCTGGTCATGTTGGACATATTCCCTCTGGCAGAGGTAGGGAAACTGCAATTTGTACTTAGCATTTTAATTGAGGTTTGTGTTTGCAGATCTACTTTTCTCTTTAAAACTCTTTTCAGATGATAAGAAACCAAAATAGAAAGTATTATAATTTCTTCCTGTGTCGTGTGTACACTTAACCCGTTCTGAAGATGAGACTTCCTTTTTCTTTGATTCAGACATGGCATTTGCATGTTCCTGAGCTAATAGTCAGTAGGCCAAACTAATATGCACAGGTGTTTAGCATATCAGGGAGAGTAAATGTTTTTTTGTCAACATTTTAAACAACTTCCCCCACAATCACCAACGCTCTCCAAATAGATCTGCTGACTTCAATGGCAGGGTCAGTGTTACAGTGACTCATTGCCGGATAGAACAAACAAGTTCAACAAAGGCTAATTCAATATGTAAATGCTATTTCCTTATTGCTAGTGAAAGCTAGATTTTTCACAAAATAGAACTGAAAAGTCTGTTTGGGGTTCCTGCTGAGTCTCATATATCCCTGGGCCTCAAGAAATCCACACACCCTCTAACAACTGTTCTCCTCCCCTTCCTCTCCCAACTCCTAGAGTGCACCAGATGCATTCAGTTCCTCTGTGAAAATACTCCTGAACCTGATCCAGTTCAGCTCTAACCCACGCCACTTCCCAGAAGCTAGCCTTGCCAAGGTCTCCAGTAACATGCTCCCTGCCAAAACGAAATGGCACTTCTCCATCGTGATGCTCCTTGACCTATGTACAGAATTTGACACTGCTGATAACCAATTACACAACTCTCCCTTCTTGGCTTCTGAGCCTCTTTCCTCATTTAGTCTGCCTCTCACCTCATCTGCTTTAGAGACCCTTCACCCCACATCCCCTACCTCCTACTTTCCATGGGGTTTCCCCATCGTTTTGCTATTTATCCATTTCATGTGTGGCTGGCTGCCTCACTTATGGCAGAGCACATGCTCTGTTCATGTTAGAAACCCAGTGCCCAGACGTTGCTTGCAAAATAGCAAGGGCTCAAAAACAAATAAATAAATGTTGGTTGAGTTAATGCACACATCCAATAGGTCCACTTCTATACTTAACTTCAGTTTCACACATGGCACCTGGCTAGAAGACAAGGCGCATGACCAATACATATTACACAGAAACTTATCATCTTTCTTTAACTATTCCCAAATCCAATATCTATGCCTTAGTAGAGAACACTGGTAAATAATAAAGTTCCCAAATAAAATTCCTGAGTCTTGGTGGCTTTTCAATTTCTATTTCCAGTTCCCAATTAAGTCTGCTTTTTCAGTCATGACATTTTCTGAATCTGATTTGCTTTCTTTTCAACACATCCAATGGATTTTACAATATTTGTGTAGGAAACATTTTAAAAAGTACTCTGTGTTCAATTGGCATTTTGTATAGTGACTACTTGCCCTGATGTGTTGTAAAGTGCAGCCAATTAATATTTGTTGAGTAATAGCAGCCCAGACAAGTGAATTTTTTGTATTGTTTTTTGATTTGATCATTGAGGCACTCCAATAAGTGGATTAGTTGATCTATTACCTGTTTTTTTTAATCATATTATCTCAGAGATGAGACAAGCAGGAATTTATTATTTCAATAACAATTTGACTTTATAAGCTTAACTTTGTCTTATAGTTTACATCTAATACTTCATCTCCTGTTTGAATATTTACATAATTCCAAATTACAATATTTTTTCCTGTAAGTCTTCATTCAGTTCTTTGGTTAAAACTATCTTTTTTACCTGTCATTTTGTGTATGCCAGACTTTCCTGAGGCCATATAACTTTAAAAAGTTCCTTATAAATCATGCATTAGATCCTCTCATTCATAGCAAAATCCTTCATTCTAATGTCTTTCTAACATTTTCCTTCTTCTGCTTGTGTACACTCAGAATGTACCACAATCACTTTCTGCTTACTGTTCTCTTCCTATGATCATTTCATATCACATCTTTACCCTTTGGATGGATGAAGAGATGGATGGATGGATAGATGGATCAAAGGATGGATAGACAAATTCACTTTGTACACGTATTCAAGAATTGTACGATACTTTCTACTACTAGCATCGAGAATTTACTACATAATAAGAGATAAGCTGTTCCTTTTTATGCCCTCATTGCAAGCACCTCTTTTCCACATTCCCAGTAGACTGAAAACACTTCTATTTGAATATCACTGGATTTTTGGTTTACAAGGTTAGCTTCCTTGATGTATTTCTCTGTACAATGATCATTAGTTTCTGATAATAAATTACTAAAAGGAAGGACTGGTGTTTATTAAACATACCCTAAACCATTTCTAGTTCTGTTCTGTGCTAAATACAGACAATTAAAACATTATTTATGAATCTATTAGCAAATTCCTACATTCACATCTGAAACCATAAAAATGTATCCATTCTTCCATTTCTCACCAGTATATTCATTCAACTTTGCCAAGAAGGAGTACATAATAAAAAAATGTGCCCCTTTCATTATTCAAGGGCGCTTGTTAAATCAATAGTGTTTGCCATTTAGTGAATATGATGTCTTATGGTTTTTCATACCAATCTGTAAAACTGGAAGGAATTCACTAGATTAACATAGTAGAGTGGTAATTCTATGAGGCATCACAACAACATACAAGGGAGATCTGTGCTGAAAATTCAAATCCTTAAAAGAAAAAACACACCTTTTTAAAGTTTCTAATGCTTATTTTTTTCCCCAGTTGATTGTGGCAGTTATGAAACACATACATTCCAAATTTTCTCTCTCTGCTTGCTATAGACAGACTCCTTTGCCCAACATTTTAAGTCTTCAATAAAATATAAATGAGCAACAGCTTCCTGCTAACCACAAATTCTCCTTCTTGTTTTGCTTTGTCTAAATGTTCTTCTTGAATGCCCAAAGGACTTTCTCTTCCTGCTTGGCACAGTCCTAAATTACTTTGAATCACATTATTCTTATATCCAGTGTATGTACCTGCATTATGATTCCAAGGGTAATTTGTGTCCTTTAACCATAGTGTGCTTATCATCAATGCTTCAAGGGATTACAATCTGGCCTTGATCTTGCTCAGTTCATCAAGGTTGCTTGGGGGTGGAGTATTCACTGGCACAATATTGGTTTCATGCCTATGATAACTCAGAAATGTATTTCTCAACCAAGCAAGTGATTTCTAACAGTGTTTTGTTTTGTTTCAATCATATTTTCAAGTTGGTGCTGATACAAAAGTGTGCATTTATTTTTTCCTCTTTAAATGCAAAGCATCAATCCTTTTTACTGGCTCTTCCTGAACTTCTATTTTGAAATAAAAATTCAACCTACAGGCATCAGCTATAAGTCTTATTCTGCTACTGTGTGTGTGTGTGTGTGTGTGTTTCATTTTCAATATGTCATTAAAAGAGTAAGAACTTTAGTTGAAATAAAGAGGTTGATTTGTCTTGCTTATTGCTCATTCATGCTTTTGTGTTCTCCTTGCTAGATTACCCTAACATAGGGTTGCTTGGCCTGCCAAATAAGATTTATTTTAAAAACTTTGGGTGCTGGGGTTGTGGCTCAGTGGTAGAGCACTCACCTCGCACGGGCAGGACCCAGGTTCGATCCTCAGCACCACATAGAAATAAATAAATGAAATAAAGGTATTGTATCCAACTACAACTAACAACAACAACAACAACAACAACAAAAAACTTTGTCTTGTACAAATCCCACTGTCTACAGGTTATGGTTCAGAAACACTCAACTATTCTTGGGCTATCATAGTATTACTGAATGTTCTTTCTGAATAAATAGCTCTCCTTTAAGAATTTATTTGTGATCTTCTACTTTGCTTTTATAGTTGGAACCCCAACCATTTTCATGTTTATTTCTGGGCATGAACCTGGTAGCTAGCTTCTCAGCTCAGAAGTCATTGTTACAAGCACAGTTGCCTTAACACTGAAGATAGAATTCTCTTCTATTTGAAATTCCTGGCCCATAGCATCTTGCCTTGACGTAAGTCTATATAAACCTCAAACAAGTAATTACATGTGGAGAAAGTTGTTGAAATCCTAATTTTGCATTATGTGTGGGAAAATGTGTTTTTATGAATTATGTTTCATCGGGTCACTTTTGATATGAAGACAACACCTCAGAAATAAAATTTAATCTGGAATGTATCAGTGACCAAGTTGCAATCTCAGAAGCAAGAGGCAAAAATTTTCTCAAGGAGCCAGTCATAGCTGTCACTGTCTTTTCTAAAAGCTTAAATCTCAAAAGATTGCACTCTAGATTAAACCTGGTCATTTTCTAACTAGCTAGGTAGCATAAGACAACTGAGCTAGCCTCTTGGTGCTTCACCTCCCTTTCTATAAAACTGGGGGATTGGACCAGAATAGCAAATGTCAGTTACATCAGGCATATCATAGTATAGAGTTCAAGTTCTAGCACTGGAGATAAGACCAAACCTCCAGCCTACATCTTTTATCCTGAGCTGCGGAAGCCAGAGGGAATTAGTGGCACCAAAGTGTGAGGCTTCAGGTGTGCTTTAGGTTGATAGAGATATTAAGAACCCCTGTGGCAGATGACCTCCAACATATATAAGTTCTCCCACCTAAGATGAGTCATTAACATTACAAAACCCCAAAAATTAATGACTTTATTTATAAAAGACTGAGACATTCAAATCTAAACTTGGGGCTATGCCATATGGCTCAGTCTGTTAGGCTACTATAACAAAACCCCCTCTGTAGTTTTTTTAACAAGAGAAATTTATTTCTCATGATTCTCGAGGTCAGGAAGTCCAAGATCAAGGTACTAGCAGATTCGGTGTCTGGTAAGAGCTAGTTTCCTGGTTCATAGACAGCACCTTCTATGTCCTCATATGGTGGAAACTTTCACGGATCTTCTTCCAGGCCCTATTCAGAAAGGCACTATCCCACTCACTAGAGTTCTACCTTCATGACCATCACATCCAAAAATCTCTTTCTCCTAACACTATTATCTTCAGGGTTAGAATTAACATAGGAATCTGAAGAGGACACAAATATTTGGAACACAGTATAAAAACGAATACAACTTTGAGGAAATTAGATTATGGAATTCTATGAGCTAATAAAATCTGTAGACTAAATTGTTACATTCTCCACTTTCACTTGAGGACCATAGAACAGTCTGTTACTTAGTAAATATTTAGTGAGTGTTTTACCTTTCGAGAGCACAGCTCTTCATCAGTGAAGCAGCACCCATTCCAGTGAAAGAGGCAGACATGTTTTTATGTAATAAAATGATTGTTCTGTGTGAGGTTGAGACTAAGTGCCTGGCAAGTGTGGGGATCACCTGAAAAGGATTTTAAAGAATAGTAGGAATCCATTAAGCTAAGAGAGGCAGCAAGGCCATTCAGGAGAAAAGTTAAGATTACACAAAGGTTTTCCAAGCATATCTCATTTTATTGTGACTTTTGCTTTATTGTACCTCACAGACAGGTCTTTTCTTTTTCTTCTTTTCTTTCAAATGGGAAAAACGTGCCCTTACTCCATCCAGCACATCTATCAGCACCATTGTTCCAAGAGTGTGCGCCCACTTTTTGTCTCTGTATCACACTGGCAATTCTCCCAGAGTTTTAAACCTTTGTATTGTTATTATATCTATTATTGTAATATGTGGGTCAGTGATCTTTGATGTTACTACTGCTATCGTTTAGGGAAACACGTATTGCACCCACATAAGAAAACCAACTTATTCCGTAAATGTTGTGTGTGTTTTGATTGTTCCACTGACTAGCCTCTCCCACAAGCCTCTTCCTGGGCCACCCTATTCCCTGAGACACAGCAATACTGAAATTTGTTCAATTAATAGCCCTACAGTGGCCTCCAAGTGTTCGGGTGATATGAAAAATTGCATAGTTCTCACTTCAAGTCAAAAACTAGGAATGATTCATGAGGAAAGCACATCAAAAGCCAAGAAAAGACAATCAGTTAGCAAAGTTGTACATGCAAAGGAAAAGTTCTTAAAGGAAATTAAAGTGCCACTCCAAGGAATATGTGAGTGGTAAGAAAGCCAAGTAGCCCTATTGCTGATGTAAAGAAAGGTTTAGTGGTCTGGGTAACAGATTCACAAATTTCACTTAAGCCAAATTCTAATCCAGAGCAAGGACCTACCTCTTTCCAATTTTATGAAGGCTGAGAGAGGGGAGGAAGTTGTAGAAGAAAAATCTGAACCGAGCAGAGGTCGGTTTGTGTGATTAATGAAAGAAGCTATCTTCATAGCAAAAAGGTACAAGGTGAAGTAGCTAAGTGATGGTACAGAAGCTGTAGCAAGATCTAGCTTAAAAAAAATCAATAAAGATGGCTACATTAAACAACAGATTTTCAACATAGACAAAATTGGGGTGAAAAAATGCTAAGAGTTTCATAGTTAGAGAGGAGATGTCAATACCTTCACTGGACAGGCTAACTATATAGTTAGGGTCTAACACAGCTGATGACTGGGAGTTGAAGCCCAAACTCATATACCATTATTAAAATCCTAGGGCCCTAAAGAGTTATATTAAATCTACTCTGCCTGTCATAAATGAAACAACCAAGCATGAATGACAGCACACGTTTACTGAATATTTTAAGCCCACTGCTGAGACCCATTGATCAGAAAATGATTCCTTTTAAAATATCCCTGACAATGTACCTTATTATCTAGGAGCTCTGATGGAGATGTATACTAAGGTTAACAGTGTTTTCTTTCCTGCTACCATAACATCCATTCTGCTGTCCATGGATAATAATTTTGACTTTCAAATTTTATTATTTGAGAAATACATTTCATAAGGCTACTGCCTCCAAAGATGGTGATTCTTCTGATGGATCTGGGCAAAGTAAATTGAAACCTTCTGGAAAGAACTCATCATTCCACATACCCTTAAGAACATTCATGATTCATAGGAGGAGGTCAAAATATTAACATTAAAAGAAGTTTAGAAGGAGATGATTCTAATTCTCATAGGATACTTTGGTAGAGAAAGTCACTGTGGATATGGTGGAAATGGCAAGATAGAATTAGAAGAGGAGCCTGAAGATGTGACTGAAGTACATGAGTTTTACTTCATAACAAAACTTAAAACAGATTAAGGAGATGCTTAGGGAGAGGTCTCTTGAGGTGGAATCTACTCCTGGTGAAGATGCCATGAACATTGTTGAAACAACACAGGATTGAGAATATTACATCAACTTAGTGATAATGCAGAAGCAGGGTTTTAGACAGTTGAGTCTAATTTCAAAGGAAGTTCTACTATCGAATAGGATCACAAAATTACTGAGAAATCTTTCATGAAAGGAAGGGAGTTATTAAAGCAGGAAGCTTCTCATAGTTTCAGAAGTTGTCACTGTCACCCCAACCTTCAGGAACCACAGCCCAGAGCAGTCAGCAGCCATCAAAACGAAGGCAAGACTCTCCGCCAGTAAAACACTCACAAGTCACTGAAGGTTCAGATGAATGTTAGGGTTTATTTTATTTTATTTAGTAATAAAGTATTTTGTAATTAAAGTATGTACATTTTAGACCTAATGCATCTTAATAGGCCACAGAATAGTATAAACACAACAATTTTATAGGAAACGGGAAACCAAATGAATTCATGTGACTCACTTTATTGCAATATTAGCTTTATTGCAACGGTCTAGAACTGAACCCACAATATCTCTGAGGTATTCCTCTATTGTATTCGAGGAAAAGAAGTTCTCTGCACCTAGAGGATTAGAAAGTTGTATGTATAAGAAGAAGGTACTGCCAAAAGGGAAACAGAAAGTAGGATTTTTTTTCAATGTTTATTTTTCAGTTGTAGTTGGACACATACCTTTATTTTTAAAATTTTTACTTTTATGTGGTGCTAAAAATCAAACCTAGGCCCTTAACGTGAGCTGGGAGAGAGCTCTACTGCTGAGCCACCACCCCAGCCCAGAAGGTAACTTAAAAGACAACTTTAGGAGTCTGCATTTTATCTGATAAGAAACAAGGATTTTTGTTTCTATAGCATTGATTTTTAAAAATTCATTCATATTCTCATTTACTACTACAAATACTTTGTAAGAAGAAGGAACAAATTGAATGGAGGTCTCTTTAGTTTGGTCTGATGGACACTATTGTACTAAAGCTGGAGTGGGGTTAGTCAAATTACTCTGAAAATTAGAAGAAAAAAATGGAGGTCATAAAAGACAAAGAAGGTGAGAAACAGATAAAAGGAAAGGAGAATTCACCAAGATAATAGGAAGTGAGAACTAGGTTCATAAGCAAAGTTAGAATATCCATGGTGAGAGAATCTGAATGATATTTTACACGCTCCTTTTGAACTTATTTGCATTGCTACTGTTCAAATCGTGCTTCATATTTTCTATCATATCTCTAAGTCAGTTGAACTTACATTTATGTGAGTAGGTAATTTAATGTTTGTGAAAACCAAGAGGTGGGCTGAGTTACTGGTATACGACACAGTAAAAAAAGCAGGACCCCAGAGGCGGAAGTGACTTAAGAATTTGACTCCTGCAAATCAAAAAAATCCTTGAAGAAGGCTTTGCTCATCTACAGGCTATAGAATTGGGGGAGAGAAGAGTGCTGGTCAGTTTTATCTACAAGTCCAGCATGTGTATGTAGCTGGAGGCCCACCCAATCTCTGCTTACAGAAAGTTTCCCAGTCAAGGTTTAGCATGACCAAATTCACTTTTAGACAGAGAGCTTGGCAGCATGACATCTGGAATAGTGAGATGGTTCTGATATCGAACATATAGAAGGTCATGTTTGAAGCAAAGATGAGAGTCAGTGAATTTACCTATATATCTAGCCCCGTGGATCTGGGAAGTGACTCTTTAAGTCAGGAATAGAGAAAGAGAGAAGAGGTCAGGAGAGGTAGATTTGTAGTCTGCTAACTTTGAAGTGATTGTGATACGAACAAAAAGATGGTGCAGATGGGCTAACAAGGGACTGTTATCAGTAGTATTTGATTCAGTAAGAGTAAAACATAGATAATGCACTTATTCTCTTACTGAGTTGTATGTTTCTCCTTCCTTTCTTCTTCCCTTCCTTCCTTTCTTCCTTCCTTCCTCCTTCCACACCTCCTTCCACGCTTCCTCTTCCTATTTCCCTCATTATCCCTATTTCAGAAATCAGTTGTTAAAGAAATGAAAATATTATTTGCAACTTTTTCCAAAATAGCATTTTAATGTTATTTTAGACATCAATTACATATGAAATTTGATCAAAACATTGTTTCCATACATACTAAATGAGTTAATTGTCACAGTTTTGACAGTGATATCTGTTGTCATTTATAATTCTTTGTTTCTGTTGCTACAATTAAAAGAAAATGGCTCCTGTCAAAAATATTTTGTAAACATCATATTTTGTTATATTCTTTCTGTCTAAGGGGAAAATTATTCTTAAAGCACTCCTCTAGCATTAATCTACCAACATTAATTACTTTCCCTCAAACTGTCTTCTCATTTGTCTATTATTCTCTTTATCTGTTCTTCTCATATGAATTAGGGCTTACCCAAGTCCTCTTACTTTGAACTACACAAATGTAAATAGCTGATTGGATGATGTCACTGTGCATGTATGACGCTTTAATTACTTTTTGGCTCCATTATAGCCATTTTTAAGGTTATGTAAATGCTCCAGTAGAATCATTTAAAATTCAATTTATTAAGCCAGTCATTTTTCCATTGTTACAGAAAAATGGAAAAGTATGTGAAAACCATTGTCAAATGAATTGAAACGTACAACATAAGCATTGTTTTCTTCTTTGAATTAGACAAGTATAAAAATTTTATAAACGTTTTAATGAAAATTTTATTGAAAACATAAATTTGTAAAAGCAATTAGAAATCATTTTAAGTTATCTTTTTATAAATAGGATAATTTTAAGAGTCTTTTCAAATGATATAAACTTACTAGTAAGATAATGAAATTATAATAATGACTAGTAGTTGAAGTATAATGTCTTTAAAACATTTTTAGTGAAAAGAACTAAAGTGCAAAAAGTGAAGACAATGAGATTACATTTTATTAAATAAAAATGAAATATACTAACATACCATTAATGATGACATGGATGTTAACATTATCTCCCCAGAAAGTTGACTTTTAAACATCAGATTTTCTGTTTTTTTTCCCCCAGAAAATCCACTGCTAAAGATGCATTCCAGATACTTCTAACACTAGAAACTTTTTGAGAGGATATCTTGCATATCATAATACTTTTATCTCTTCAAATCTCTAATTGAATTTTAATTAATTAATTAAAATGGAATCAAGGACCATTGATGTAACTCCTTCAAAATTTAAAACCATGTAGATTTTGAGATACATTTATTCTGAAAAAGAAAAAGATACCTATTAGAAAATGGTAACCACTGTTTAGAAGTTATCCAACTGTATCTTTACAAGAGCTGAATTTTAAATGTTAGGTATTTGCATTGTATATTTATTTTGAGGAACTCCAGGTATTTTCTTATATGCATAATATAAATCAACAAATTCTTGGTGAGACAATAGATACAGAATGTTCAGAAATAAAATAATTGAAGTGCATATTCCTATTAAAGAGAGTCCTCAAGAAATTTTCTCAAAGTCTTTCATGAAGCCTGTAGTAGAACTCAGTGAAAAAACATATGTAGTAGTCCAGTAAAGTGATCCACTTCTATGACCACACTGTTTTCAAAAACCTTCTCCCATTTGGAGGGTTGTGAGGTGGGGAACTCTAACCATTGGCTCTGTGGTGAACAAATTCAACAGAATGTAATCTGAGCTCTTATACCTAGTACCTCTTCCACAAGCAGTATATGAGCACGTCACGACCCTTGGAGCTCACTCTTCCTTCTCCCTTGTATATTTATATGTGTCACTCAGCACCCTCCTCCTGCTTGGACAGCCATCAAGAACTTTTATCTTAGGAGTCAGTTGCCAGTTCTGTTTAATGAACCAGTCAGCAAGATTCTTGAGAGCTCTGAGTGTTAGCCTGTAGGAGCCCTTTTTCTCAGATCAAGAATGCCATTACCTCAAAAGGTGGCCTTTGGGAAATAGTCTTAGGATGTCTCACTGGAGGTTATGTAGCCTCAGAGTCCACCCTGACAACCTATTCCTGGTACCCAGACCTTCTGTTTTAACAAAGTCTATCACACTTACTACAGGTTTATCAATACAAGAAAAGTCTTTGAAAATGTCTCCTTTCATCTTTATATTCTCTTATTCAGTATGTGGATACTGGGGACATTGAAATGCTTTGGTTAGTATCACAAATGTTATTAAAATTCCCAGAGCCTTCGAATATCTTCAGTCATTTCATTCCTTTCTCTTCCCCTCCTCCAGGATATTATAATTCTTGGCAAGATAGGGTTCAATTCCACTTAAAATGATAGAATTAAATAGTCAGCCCATCTAATATGTGGAATCTATACACTCTTAGAAGCATAGTTAAATTTAATCAGATATTAAGCCATAAAATTAATAGTTGTACATTTGGAACACAACAGTTTTTTGACTTTCATTTGACATTTTAAGAGTGAGTTAACATAAATATATATAAATGTATAGTAGAACACCAAGCCCATTAAACCAAAATATTTAGTGATCATATATTTTATATTTTATGGTTTTACAGTAATTCCATTTCAATTTTTGTTTATCTACATATTCTATACAAAACTATTGGAAACAAAGTAAGGAAAGCATTTGGAATATACCAAGAGTGTTTGTACCACAAATAAAATTTACTACGAAGGAATTAGAGAAAATACATGCAGTGTATAATTGATATTGTAGTGAATTCTTTTTGCAGGTCAATCATGCCTTAAATTATAATAGCAAATTTCAGATATCAACTTTTTAACAAATAGGATATGCATGTATTCATGAAGGCTATACCTCTTAATTCTTCTTACACAAGTTAGCCAAACTGCATATTACAAACTTCAGATTCTTGTTCTTATCACTTAGTTGTTTCTTTGACTGATACACACACACACACACACACACACACACACTTTGGAAAAGTTGTCCCTATTCAAACTTAACCCCCTGTTCTCCCATTGCCTGGGCCAATACCTAAGTACACTTTTGTTACTACTTTTTGACAATTTCATATATTTTCCTTTTATTTATTTTGTTGGGGAGGAAAGGATACCAGAGATTGAACTCAGGGGCCCTCAACCACTGAGCCACATCTCCAACCATATTTTGTATTTTTTATTTAGAGTAGGGTCTCACTGAGTTGCTTAGATACCTCACCATTGCTAAGGCAGGGTTTGAACTCTCCATCCTCCTTCCTCAGCCTCCTGAGCCCCTGGGATTACAGGCATGTGCCATGATGCCTAGTTTATATATTTTAGAAAAAAAATGATAACTGAAAGCTGGAGCTCATATATTTTAGAAAAATTTAAAATAAAATAACTGCATTCCAGGCACGGTGGCTCCAGGCTGTAATCTGAGCAGCTTGAGAGGCTGAGGCAGGAGGATGGAGAATTCAAAACCTGCCTCAGCAGCCATAAGGTGTCTAAGCAACTCAGTAAAACCCTGTCTCTAAATAAAAAAAATTAAAAGTAAAAAACAGAATATGCTAGAAATATGGCTCAGTAACTGAGTGCCCTTAAGTTCAATCACTAGTACCACCCTAAAAAAGCCCCTGCAAATTTCTTAGAAAAAAATAGTCCCCTAACTACTTCATGAACCTCTTTTTTGCCAATTTTGATAAATAAATTTAAAAATATAAGCTAGTTTGTCTAAAGTACTTTTTAGTACAACTCTCAATTCTAAGAGTCAAAATATGGCATTCACTCAAACATCACCAGTCATGGCTTTTTATAGAAAAAAAAAATTTTGTTTTCTGTTATCCATCAAAATAGTAGACATCCATATCACTGCTGTCAACAGAACCTCATTCATAACTTCACAGTTTTGTTTTGGGGAAACATAGACTCAACCTAACATTTTTCTGCATTCTTTGAGCTAACATTTGCCAGTCTGATAGGACCTAATTTTATCTATAAACATTTTGAACTCATTGAAACATGGAGGGAATTCAGCAGAGGACAGGTCACCACTGACAAATGGAGAAGCAATATAGCAGGAAATGAAGCAAATGTCATGAAATCACAGTTGAAAATTTTGTATCTAGAAATCTTTAGGTGATATGCTTCCAATTTTTCAGCTATCATGAGAAACTTCTGAACTCCATACACATACTACATGCCTAAATAACCCTCAGAGGATGACAAACAGCTTTTACTCATTTCACAGATAAAGGAACTAAGATTCTGAAAGCTGAAAAGACTTTCCAGTATCTCACAACTGCGTTCCAGCAGAATAAGAATGACAATCACTACAGGCACAATCTGATTTCCAAAGCCTTACACAAGAATAATGTTGCTTTATATACAACATAATATATAACGTAGGCCATGGTACAATTTGTCATTTTATCAATGAGAATCTCTTCTAACTAGCACAGTAATAAGTAACAGCTGATGTACAATGAATAATTGCTAAAACTTTAACTTCTGTTCTTTCTTCTAGATTTGTATGTGTTTGATGTTACGTGTATTTTGTTCTTATTATTTGAAATTAATCATAAGTGTGTGTTAGATTTAGAAATCAGAATATCAATTTAAAAATCAAACCCCAACTTTCCCAGATGCAAATGGAATATTGTAGAAATGTTGACAGAGGCAGTAAGGGAGGAGGAACAGAAAAGAGCCAGGATTAAGAGCCAGGATTAAGAGCCAGGATTCCATCTAATTTGAACAGGGTATATATGGCTGTATGAACTCTGTATTGCCATTTCTTACTACAGCACGAGAATTTTCTAATGTCATTAAATATTCTTTCAATACTTAATTCCTATTAAATTTGCTTTTGGATTATTTCTATTTTTATATATTACAAATAATGCTGCATCAAATAATCTTATATAGAATTCCCCCCTCTCATGTGGCAAATTGAACTCAGGACCTTAGGCATATGAGGCAAGTGTTCTACTACTGAGCTACTCACCAACTGTCATACATAAATGTTGTCTGTATTTCTAATGATTATCTTAGCAGGAATTTTTTAAAGTAGGTTTATTGGACCCATGGATATAAGATGTTTTTAAGAGTCCAAATGACTTTTGGAAAGAGTAGGCACAAATTAAACACCTATCAAGCACAAACATTGAGCACTATTACCTCCAAACACTGAGCACTATTACCATTACGTAGAAGAATTTTTGAAAGAGATCACATGGAGTAATGTTTCTACCCCATCTCCCTCTCACATACTTCAAATTTTACATTTTGATATTTTACTGTTACATTTAAATGCATTAATATATTTGATTGGGCATGTATGACTAAGACATGCAATAATTTGATGTCCATGAAGTAAGCCGTGTGACCCTAGTGCTGTAGCAGGAAATCAGTCAAGAGAGGTATGGCATGATGACAGGCTTCCTGGAAGGATAAGCTCCAGCTGTACCCTGGAGGACTGGTAGCATTCAGGTTGGTGACAGTCTAGGAGCAGGAATTGCATAGGCAGAAGCCTTTGAGGTTCAAATAAGTATCATATCTTCAAGAACCATTATATTTTTAAACTGAGTTAAGTCAGGGCTGATTTCATTCTAATATCTCCTTGGTGGTTTTGCACTCTCATCTTGCATTTGGTGGCAGACCTTTGACTTGGCTGAGAAATCTCATAGCCTGTTAAGCTGTGCCTGCTGATTTAAAGAAAATGCAATATATTCATGCTTTGTCAATTTGTTTTTCTTAATCAACATACCACTAGGCAAAACCTTCCTTAGGTTGCAGAATCTGAGCTGATAGCTTTCAATTTGGTGCTTCCGATAAAATTCTTATGCTAAATATAAGTTTTTTCCTAAGTGAACAGAGGGAAGAAAAGTTTTTATAAGCCTGTTTTTAGAATTATGTTTTAATGAGCTAGCTCAAGTACAGAGTACCCCCAATCCATCTGTAAACTAGTATTCAAATCTGACCACTAAATTATGTGCAAACAGTTAGATTAAAAAATGGAAAATAAAAGACAGCCATCTGGATATCTGATATAACACCAAAATTGAGAGTCCTTAAAACACTTGTGTTTACATTCAGTTTCCTCTTACTTATTTATTCATTCATTTTTGCACTTTTATAGTCTACATCCAGAAAGGATTTGGGGCTATGCATGATCAGGTCCCCAACAAACCTCCTTTTGTGACCAGAATTTGCTTTTTCTCATTTCTTAAAATGCATTAGGGCACATAAATGTTCATTGTGGCTTTGTAATACCCACAAACTGAAACTAACCCAACTATCTTTTTTTTTTAAATATTTATTTTTTTAGGTGTAGATGGATACAACACAATGCCTTTATTTTTATGTGGTGCTGAAGATCCAACAGGGACCTAACTATCTTTTGAAATGTGAGTGGTTCAATGCTGAAGCATCAATGGGATAGAATACTACTCAACAATAAAAAGGAGCAAATCACTGGGTGTGGTGGTGCATTCCTGTAATCCCAGCAGCTCAGCAGCTCCAGAGGCTCAGGCAAGAGGATTGCAAGTTCAAGGCCAATCTCAGCAACCTAGGAAACTTGGCGAGACCCTATCTCATAATAACATAAAGGACTGGGGATGTGATTCAGTGGTTAAGTGCCCAGGGTTCAATCCCCAGTACCAAAAAAAAAAAAAAAGGAGCAAACTATTGATAACACAGCTTTGATAGGTCTTAAGGGGATCATGCTGGGTGAAAAAAAACAAAACAATCTTTTTTCATACCGATGATTTTAGTTATATAACTTCCTTGAAATTAAATACTATAGAGATAGATAGAGAACAAATTAGTAGTTACCAGGGAATAAGAACCGGGGGTGAGGGATTGATGTGATTCTAAAGGCTAAGCATGATGAGATCCTTTGGGGTGATTTGGGGTGAATCAGGTTCCACATCCTGATTGTGATCGTGAGTACATGAATTTTGCATGAGATCAGATTGCATAGAATGACAACACATGCATGTGTGCTCTCACACACATACACACACATAACTGCCTGAAAAAGTCAGTGGAAACAGATCAAGGACCATAGTCTAATTACTAGTATTGTGCCCATGTCAGTTTTCTGGTTTTGATATTATACTATAGTCATACAAGATTCTACCATTGGGAGAGACTGGAGAAGAATTTTCTGTACTATTGTTGCCACTTTCTAAGAGTATATAATTATTTCAAAGTTAAAGTATAAAAAGAGCCCATCAGTGTCTTCACCCGTGTCCTTCCCTCTGACGGCACTGTCAGTGTCTTGTCTCACCCTTTGATCATTGCCGAGAAAATCTGATTGGTTCTCCAGATTAGCTTCTTCTCTCACAGTTACATGTTTTCATGGCATGTCCTATTTAATACTAACAGCATGGCTATTAGAGAATTCCACTGGTGTAACATAGGGTTTAATACTAGCCTTTCCCGCTCTATACATACTTTTAAAAGGCACCACTCCGTGTTCAGCAGAGCATCTTTAGCCTTTGATATTTTCCCTAAAACATAGAGGTGCCCAGACAATATTTCCAAGAATGACACAGCACATGAGCAATCATTTCTAGAGTCACAGATGAGGATTTAAGTGGCAAAATATGAAGACAAGGTCATTGGGAAAGTCAGTCCAGAGCCAAGAAGGAGTATGTTGTATTTCACAAATGTATCTAGGACCACTAGAAATATAAATATTAATTCACACCTCTCAAGACAGTTCATATAAAACCAACAAAAGTGGTTATTGAATTACTTCCATCTTGTCAAGAAGAACATTTCAGTTCATTTTGTCCGGCCTTGGTACAATGCAGTGTCTATTCACATTCTCCTTTCTCTGGGTAGTTCCCCAACAAAACGTGTTGGAACAAATTCTGAAAAAGAGGACATTACATGTAGAGATAGTGGTATTTTGGTTTTCAGGGGCTTTCACAATTCTTACTGCTCCCAGGGCCTAGATAAAACATCAAAGAGATAAGAAATCATTGACACTGTGATACCAAGTTTGTTTTCAACCCTGCTCCAATCTTGTAGAAATTTCATTCTCTCAACTCAAAATACTTCACTTCTTTATGCTGGCTGTTAAATACCCCCACTGTGGCATGCATATGCATGCTTTCTTGCTGTCTGTCTGTCTATCTCTCTCCCACTCCCTTTTCTCCACCAAATTTCTCCACCAAATTTCAATTCCTCAGTGTGAAGTAAACCTATAGCAGGAAAGAATCTGACGACACAGATTAATGAACAAGCATAAACCCTTAAAACAATATGGAGAAGACATTTTGGAACAGGGGTGGTGGTTATCTAATCCTGATTACTATCCCCATTCCCCCGTAAGTTGCCAGAAGAACAGGAATGGGAGCATGGCAGCTCATATCTGAAAGTTTTCCAATCCTTAAAGTATAAATCAAATGAAAAGTGTAGGAGACATCTGGACCTCCAAAATTTTGCAATGCTAATGTGTATGTTCTGGAAGCGACTACACAAAAAGACGGGTATGAGATCCCAGTCTCTTTCACAAAATTAGTTCAGGCAACATAGTGAGGAAGTCTAGTAGCAGAAAACAAATGCCAAGCAGCACCAGAGAAATTCTATAGAAAGCCAAGGGTGGCACTGAAATATTTCTAAAATAAGTTCTTATGTAAGAAAACTTGATATTACTTTATTGGTAGTTTAGTCTGGAGTAGCTAGATAGAAGCGGGCTTATACCATTGCTTTCTCAGATATCCTTATTGTAACTTTGTAAATTGAGCATCTTATGATATTTTTGGTTTGCATGTGAAAATTTCAAATATTTTTATTTTCTGCTATTTGAATCCCCAATTCAGACAGTGGTTGATCCAGGTAAAAGCTAATTTTGAATCAACAACAAAGTTACTCCAAACATTGTGAAAGAAAAAAAAAGTCAAAGCCAATTTTCTAATTAGAATTTTCCAGACAATTCTTTTCTCATGTACTAACCCATTGTGGTAGGAAATTATCAAGAAAGGGATAGACCACTTTCCAACTCTCTTTTGTTCTCCAGTTTAGATTATATGCAAGTCTCTTTACTACAATTTCAAACCATGTTCTGGAAAATTAGTTTATTTTCAAGTATAAACCACCCATCTGTCCCTTTTGTTCTCCTCTAAGACATTTTGGAACTTGCTATTAAAAATAAAGTTACTAGCTTAAACCTATATAATAACTATCCAGGGGGAAAAAATGAGCATAGGACACATAAAGAAAATGAAAATTTCAACATCTGTTCCACCACATTCATGACACTCATTATCAGAAGGAGAAAATTATAACAACAATAATACAAATACAGACTCCAACCAGCAAGTGAATTGTGCTCCCAAATGTTATCTGCAAGTGGGTTGCTTCGAACATTAGCACTTATCATAGAAATAATGTTCTACACCATGGTTAGGACCCTCAGGCATTTGCTAAATCCACCTAGGATGGAGTCATGGAGACCATATTAGATAAATGCACAGTGGGGCCCAGAAGAAGGGAAAGAAAGGAAGAAGGAGTGGAACGGGAAAAGCTTATTCCCATCTATTACAGGTTCTTATTCCAAAATAAAAAAGCTCACCTGTGGCTTCTTCCCTCCTTACCTGTCACATTCCTTGCCTCCTTTTATGACCTTTAATTTTCAGTTTTTAGATATTTTCACCTTCATATTTCCCCGAAAACCTACATTATAAAAACCCAGACAGTTTGTTCTCATGGACCACGTGCTTCATGGTGAAAAAAAATTTACCTATCATTTCACAAAAGGTCATTCTTTCAGGTAATTTTTATTCACTATTATATCCCTTGCATCTAGAATAATGCCTGGTTTACATTAAGCAGGCAATGAATGCGTGTTTGGTAAATAAATCAGCTATAGCTGACATCATCTCTAAATGAAAAAAGAATTTCTACAATAGGGAGAACCTACGTTTTCATTGGTTCAGAGTTCCTAGATTTGTTGGAGTTCACCCATAATTACCTTTGCTCTCACTGCATTTGTGACAAGCTAGAATAAAAAGTAATTCTGTTATCCACATGTTAAAATGGAAGCCTAGTGTCTTTCTCAAATTCTCTTAAAACAATAATAACAATAGTAGAAGGTAACAACACATATACCATGTGCCTGGCACTGAAAGTGCTTTTCTTTCTTTTTCTTTTTTTTTAAAACATCAGAAATCTATTAGTTGCTCAAAACATAACCTTCACATAAATCCTAGGAACATGTGTTAGCATTACTCTTATTTTAGAAATGAGCAAACTGAGGCACAGAGAAACTTTCAGAAAATACACAACTACAACATCTACCACACAGCTACCATGGCTAGCAGTTAGGCTCAGTTTGAGTTCTGAGCTCCTTTGCTATCTTTGTGATGGTCTGATGTCCTGTTTACCATTATTCATTCTTAATATAGAAGTTTCTTCATTTTTTGATTTTGTTTTTGTACTGGGAATTAAACCCAGGGATGCTTTTCCACTGAGTTACGTCCCCCATCCCTGTCTTTTATTTTTTATTTTGAGTTAGGGTCTCATTAAATTGCCCAGACTGGCCTCAAACTTGAAATCTTTCTGCCTCACCTCCTAAGTTGCTGGAATTATGGACATCTCCCACTGCACACAACTATAAAAGTTTCTTAGTTGAAAAGGGATCGTATCATGTAAGTAAATCTTTCTGGAGAATTGATGACATCATCCATGCATGGACAATCCCAAAGCAATAAGAAAAAGGGAGAGTGGAGTCACATGCAAAGGGACCATGTCATGCTTTTTGTATTTTAGGTTTGTCAACATTCTTCTCAACACTCATCAGAATTAACAATTTCTTGTTAATTGATAATTGATATAGGAAGTTTTTCTTTTTAAATGATACCTTTAATATTGTGTCATCAAAACAGGCAGCCTGGCGTGATAACTCTATTTAAGTATTTTCTATACCAGTGTTATCTTCATTATTGGACTAACATTGAGAGAGCTGTGTCTTTGGACTTGATTATCAAAACAAAATCCAAACCTGTATGTGCAATTACTACACATTTTCAAAATATTGTTTCTTTTGTTTTAATCTTTGATCACTTATGTACTATACAAAGAAATCGAATAATAGTTTAGTGGAATCTCTCTTGAAAACATAATGACTTGGTCTCAAAATCTTGAAACCATAGAAGCTATTTTCCTATTTTGTGATACATTCCTTTATGTTATCCAAATCACAATATATTGTCTGAGTCAACATTTCAATATCTTTTGGTAGCACCCATACTGCTCCTCTACTGCTACCTTTATCTTTATTTTGTTTTTCTGCGTTCCCTATTAAAGAAAAATAGACATCAACTCAAACCCATTTTTCTACCAAACATATGGAATTTCATCTTGGTTCAATAATTAGCCTCAGCGACTGCTACTTGACACTTTTTAAAGTCACAACTCAATTTTGTTCATATCACCCCTTGTCTTTCCTGACAGATTCATACCAGTTTACTTATTTTTTTCTACAATATAATTATTCTTTATGTTTGAAGCAAACTGACTTGTGAATTCTTTTAAGCAATGCCAAAATGCAAAAATAAACAAAAAAAACCATATTCATAAGAGAAATGATGACCCTGCATAAGGCCTTGTGAACCTCCGTTCACAGAACTAAAGAAGAAATTGCATAAGTTCAAGATGGAGTCAGAGCCAAGGGACTTCCAGTACTCTCTTGAGTGATACTAAAGGAATATTCATTTATCTTTTTGCTAATATTGTATGAAAACCCAAACTATGACAAATACCTTCCAAGACAAAAATGAGAAAGGAGGACCCATACTAAGTCAAGTAAAGGGAAAATTCTAGCTCACCCTGTTTCTTTTACCTTCTACTTCTGAGAGGCCAAGGAAAGACACAAAGAATACATTTTATATGACAAAGACCAAGCCTAAAATCACACATAACAATATTGACATTTACTTGATTACATCAGTATAGACAGATAAACTAGATAAGTTCAGTGGTTCTTGTTCAGGATATTTATCATCCAGAAATTTACAAAATCCCCACTACACCTAGTTTAAATGGAAATCAGGTAGGATCCTCATATATTTTATTTACTCTTTGAACTCATGGATCTCTGAGCCTTTCTCTGCTGGTACTTAGCTGGCAGCACTTTTGCATTAGTTCTGAGTATTAATACTTATTGCATATTCACCATGACAAATGAACATGTGAAAGATTAACTGTGGACTGATCACAGCATATGACTCCTATGGCTTCTGTGGAGGGGTTTAAAAAATGAATCATTGAGAAGAGTTTTCTTTGTCAAATGCAGGATAGAAGTTCTAACTATGGTATTCTGATTAATCAACTCTGTGCCTTTTATCCCTAGAATGATAGGTTGGGTACCTTTATTTCAGTGAATGAATCTTTGGGTTGTTCAATGTCGGGTCTGTTTCATCATTAAGCAGTGACAAAGAGACTATCGTCTATGGAGAGGACTGTGGCATTTCTTCAATTTAGTCCAAGAACTAAAAACACTACATGCTTCTAAAGAGTAATTTAATAATACATAGAATTTAAAAAATCAAATTGGAAATTTCTATGTCACTAAAAGGTTACCTTGTAAAGAGCGTTAACTCGAAGACATTAGACCTTTAAATAGGTGTGAGTACTGGATGTTACGACAGACATTGGTTTTTTATTGCTGCCATGTGGACAACAGCACCAATCTGTTGGCCTGGACTTTGACCCTGGCCCCTAGGGACTCATGTTCTAAATGTATAACTCTTACAGGAAAGTTTGAGATTAGAAGCCAAACACTGTAAAATGAAAGTCACAAACTGGGTGTTAAAGGAAAGAGATGTAATTTCTCAGTGTTGAGTTTATAAAATTGGCTTCTTTCCCCCCTCATTACTGCCTCATGCCATGAAAGTAAAAACAAATATTATTTTCTTATAAGATACTGAGTATTCAGCTTTTTTTTTTTACTTTGGAGATTGTGATAATAATATGCTGTATTAAAACAAGTGTTTTAGTACCCAAAAGAATGCAAGTAAAACATGAATAGTTTATAGGAATTCATAAATTCCACATTAAATGTAAAGAAAGTCACCAACTTTTGAATGCTAGTATTTACCATTGTTAACTCGTATATGCAGTAAATCTTTTTTCTGTCTTTTGGGTTTTACTTCGTAGACCTGGTTATAAAATGTAAAAACTGGGCAATTTAGAAATACCCAAGATTATTTTTCTGATATTTTTTCCCATCCCACAATCTCTGTTGTTACTATGTGTCAATCATAAAATGGAAAAGATTAATAGGAAGTATAGTCAAAGATACAGCACAAAAGGTTTCCCTAAATTGACACCCATACAATTTATTTCATTTGCTACAGTATAATTTGTAAAGCACTTCCATTAGTATGTTGGGCCAGTCTCTTTCCTATTTGATCTAATGGAAGGCACTGGGCAGATATTTGATACTGCAAAGGCCTACAACTTAGTTCCACAGCAAGAGATTGCATCATGTATCTAAGTTTTGTAAATGGGTGCTGTTGTTTGCAAGGTGGGGCTCAGAGAATGTGCATGGCTCAAAATGGTCCTCAGCCGGGTTGTTAGGGTGATGTATACACCGGGCAGCCTCCAGGAGTGTGGGTGTTGGCAAATACTTGTTCATATCTCACTATCCACTTGTCAGCTTGAAGACAAAGTGACTTTTTCTAATTTATCCACCCAGCAGAACACCTTCTTTTTTGAATGGTCTATTCAGGGGTCAGATGTGATATCTTTAATATAACAAAGATATCTTGTCAATCATGACTGTGGCTAGGTACAAATGACTATTTCTACTAGAAAAACAATTCAAAATGCATGTCATGAAAATGAGAGCAGCTTCTCTTCTGCACTTAAAATATGCTAAATTTTAGTTATTGTTGAAAATTTAGATAATTAAAAAATTTTACAATATATCTAAGTGTCTATTACATTTGCCCATATAAAATACATAAAAATAACAACATATTAAATGGAAAGGAAATGTAATTTTAAAGTTAGAACAGCACCTGAAATATTACTACTCAGGGCTATCTCAACACAGAGAATAACTAAACTGTTTTTGTTTTTGTTTTGATTTTGTGTCTTTGTTTTTTAGTTACTTCTTTTTTTTTTTTTTAATTTTTTATTGTGGGTTGTTCAAAACATTACAAATTTCTTGACATATCATATTCCACACTTTGATTCAAGTGGGTTATGAACTCCCACCTTCACCCCATACACAGATTGCAGAATCACATCAGTTACACATCCATTGATTTACATATTGCCATACTAGTGTCTGCTGTGCTCCGCTGCCTTTCCCATCCTCTACCCTCCCCCCTCCCCACCTCTCCCCTCCCCTCCCCTACTCTCTCTCTACCCCCTCCACTGTATAACCCTGAGGGTCTCCTTCCATTACCATGCAATTTCCCTTCTCTCTCCCTTTCCCTCCCACCTCTCATCCCTGTTAAATGTTAATCTTCTTCTCCTGCTCTTCGTCCCTACTCTGTTCTTAGTTACTCTCCTTATATCAAAGAAGACATTTGGCATTTGTTTTTTAGGGATTGGCTAGCTTCACTTAGCATAATCTGCTCTAATGCCATCCATTTCCCTGTAAATTCTATGATTTTGTCATTTTTTAATGCAGAGTAATACTCCATTGTGTATAAATGCCACATTTTTTTTATCCATTCGTCTATTGAAGGGCATCTAGGTTGGTTCCACAGTCTTGCTATTGTGAATTGTGCTGCTATGAACATCGATGTAGCAGTGTCCCTGTAGCATGCTCTTTTTAGGTCTTTAGGGAATAGACCAAGAAGGGGAATAGCTGGGTCAAATGGTGGCTCCATTCCCAGCTTTCCAAGAAATCTCCATACTGCTTTCCAAATTGGCTGCACCAATTTGCAGTCCCACCAGCAATGTACAAGTGTACCCTTTTCCCCACATCCTCGCCAGCACTTGTTGTTGTTTGACTTCATAATGGCTGCCAATCTTACTGGAGTGAGATGGTATCTTAGGGTGGTTTTGATTTGCATTTCTCTGACAGCTAGAGATGGTGAGCATTTTTTCATGTACTTGTTGATTGACTGTATGTCCTCCTCTGAGAAGTGTCTGTTCAGGTCCTTGGCCCATTTGTTGATTGGGTTGTTTGTTCTCTTATTGTCTAATTTTTTGAGTTCTTTGTATACTCTGGATATTAGGGCTCTATCTGAAGTGTGAGGAGTAAAGATTTGTTCCCAGGGTGTAGGCTCCCTATTTACCTCTCTTATTGTTTCTTTTGCTGAGAAAAAACTTTTTAGTTTGAGTAAGTCCCATTTGTTGATTCTAGTTATTAACTTTTGTGCTATGGGTGTCCTATTGAGGAATTTGGAGCCCGACCCCACAGTATGTAGATCGTAGCCAACTTTTTCTTCTATCAGACGGCGTGTCTCTGATTTGATATCAAGCTCCTTGATCCATTTTGAATTAACTTTTGTGCATGGCGAGAGAAAGGGATTCAGTTTCATTTTGTTGCATATGGATTTCCAGTTTTCCCAGCACCATTTGTTGAAGATGCTATCCTTCCTCCATTGCATGCTTTTAGCCCCTTTATCAAATATAAGATAGTTGTAGTTTTGTGGATTGGTTTCTGTGTCCTCTATTCTGTACCATTGGTCCACCCGCCTGTTTTGGTACCAGTACCATGCTGTTTTTGTTACTATTGCTCTGTAGTATAGTTTGAAGTCTGGTATCGCTATACCGCCTGATTCACACTTCCTGCTTAGCATTGTTTTTGCTATTCTGGGTCTTTTATTTTTCCATATGAATTTCATGATTGCTTTCTCTATTTCTACAAGAAATGCCGTTGGGATTTTGATTGGCATTGCATTAAACCTATAGAGAACTTTTGGTAATATCGCCATTTTGATGATGTTAGTTCTGCCTATCCATGAACAGGGTATATTTTTCCATCTTCTAAGATCTTCTTCTATTTCTCTCTTTAGGGTTCTGTAGTTTTCATTGTATAAGTCTTTCACCTCTTTTGTTAGGTTGATTCCCAAGTATTTTATTTTTTTTGAAGATATTGTGAATGGAGTGGTTGTCCTCATTTCCATTTCAGAGGATTTGTCGCTGATATACAGGAATGCCTTTGATTTATGCGTGTTGATTTTATATCCTGCCACTTTGCTGAATTCATTTATTAGCTCTAATAGTTTCTTTGTAGAGCCTTTTGGGTCTGCTAGGTATAGAATCATATCATCTGCAAATAGTGATAATTTAAGTTCTTCTTTTCCTATTTTGATGCCTTTAATTTCTTTCGTCTGTCTAATTGCTCTGGCCAGTGTTTCGAGAACTATGTTGAACAGAAGTGGAGAGAGAGGGCATCCCTGTCTTGTTCCAGATTTTAGAGGGAATGCCTTCAGTTTTTCTCCATTCAGAATGATGCTAGCCTGAGGCTTAGCATAGATTGCTTTTACAATATTGAGGTATGTTCCTGTTATCCCTAGTTTTTCTAGAGTTTTGAACATAAAGGGATGCTGTACTTTGTCGAATGCTTTTTCCGCATCTATCGAGATGATCATATGGTTCTTATTTTTAAGTCTATTGATGTGGTGAATAACATTTATTGATTTCCGTATATTGAACCAGCCTTGCATCCCAGGGATGAATCCTACTTGATCATGGTGTACAATTTTTTTGATATGTTTTTGTATCCGATTCGCCAGAATTTTATTGAGGATTTTTGCATCTAGGTTCATTAGAGATATTGGTCTGTAGTTTTCTTTCTTTGAAGTGTCTTTGTCTGGTTTAGGTATCAGGGTGATGTTGGCCTCGTAGAATGAATTTGGAAGTTCTCCCTCTTTTTCTATTTCCTGAAGTAGCTTGAAAAGTATTGGTATTAGTTCCTCTTTAAAGGTTTTGTAAAACTCTGCTGTATACCCATCCGGTCCTGGGCTTTTCTTAGTTGGTAGTCTTTTGATGGTTTCTTCTATTTCCTCAATTGATATTGGTCTGTTTAGGTTGTCTATATCCTCCTGACTCAATCTGGGCAGATCATATGACTTAAGAAATTTATCTATGCCTTCACTATCTTCTAATTTATTGGAGTATAAGGATTCAAAATAGTTTTTGATTATCTTCTGTATTTCTGAAGTGTCTGTTGTGATATTGCCTTTTTCATCCCGTATGCTAGTAATTTGAGTTCTCTCTCTTCTTCTCTTCGCTAGCATCGCTAAGGGTCTGTCGATTTTGTTTATTTTTTCAAAGAACCAACTTTTAGTTTTGTCAATTTTTTCAATTGTTTCTTTTGTTTCGATTTCATTAATTTCAGCTCTGATTTTAATTATTTCTTGCCTTCTACTTCTTTTGCTGTTGTTTTGCTCTTCTTTTTCAAGGATTTTGAGATGAAGTATGAGATCATTTATTTGTTGGTTTTTTCTTTTTTTAAGGAATGAACTCCAAGCAATGAATTTTCCTCTTAGAACTGCTTTCAATGTGTCCCATAGATTCCGATATGTTGTGTCTGTGTTTTCATTTATCTCTAAGAATTTTTTAATTTCCTCCTTGATGTCTTCTATAACCCATTGATCATTCAGTAACCTATTGTTCATTCTCCAAGTGATGTATGCTTTTTCCTTCCTTCTTTTATCGTTGATTTTCAGTTTCATTCCATTATGATCAGATAAGATGCATGGTATTATCTCTACTCCTTTATATTGTCTAAGAGTTGCCCTGTGACATAATATATGATCTATTTTTGAGAAGGATCCATGTGCTGCTGAGAAAAAAGTGTAACTGCTTGATGTTGGGTGGTATACTCTATATATGTCAATTAGGTCTAGGTTATTAATAGTGTTATTGAGTTCTATAGTTTCCTTATTCAACTTTTGTTTGGAAGATCTGTCCAGTGGCGAGAGAGGTGTGTTGAAGTCTCCCATGATTATGGTATGGTGGTCTATTAGACTCTTGAACTTGAGAAGAGTTTGTTTGACGAACATAGCTGCACCATTGTTTGGGGCATAAATATTTATGATTGTTATGTCTTGTTGGTGTATGGTTCCCTTAAGCAGTATGTAGTGTCCCTCTTTATCCCTTTTGATTAACTTTGGCTTGAAATCTATTTTATTTGATATGAGTATGGACACTCCTGCTTGTTTCCGAAGTCCATATGAGTGATATGATTTTTCCCAACCTTTCACCTTCAGCCTATGTATGTCTTTTCCTATCAAATGCGTCTCCTGTAGGCAGCATATTGTTGGGTCTTGTTTTGTGATCCATTCTACTAGCCTGTGTCTCTTAATTGGTGAGTTTAAGCCATTAACATTTAGGGTTATTATTGAGATATGGGTTGTTCTTCCAGCCATATTTGTTTATTTCTGTTACTAAACATGGTTTGTTTTCCTCTTTGATTATTTCCCCCCCCTTTACTGTCCTACCTCCCACTGTTGGTTTTCATTGTTATTTTCCATTTCCTCTTCCTGTAATGCTTTGGCGAGGATGTTTTGAAGAGATGGTTTTCTAGCTGCGAATTCTTTAAACTTTTGTTTATCGTGGAAGGTTTTAATTTCATCTTCCATCCTGAAGCTTAATTTCGCTGGATACACAATTCTTGGTTGGAACCCATTTTCTTTCAGTGTTTGAAATATGTTATTCCAGGATCTTCTAGCTTTCAGAGTCTGTGTTGAAAGATCAGCTGTTATCCTGATTGGCTTACCCCTAAATGTAATCTGCTTCCTTTCTCTTGTAGCTTTTAAAATTCTCTCCTTATTCTGTATGTTGGGCATCTTCATTATAATGTGTCTAGGTGTGGATCTCTTATGATTTTGCACATTCGGCGTCCTGTAGGCTTCTAGGATTTGGGATTCTGTCTCATTCTTCAAGTCTGGGAAGTTTTCTCGTATTATTTCATTGAATAGACTGCTCATTCCTTTGGTTTGGAGCTCTGTACCTTCCTGTATCCCAATGACTCTTAAGTTTGGTCTCTTAATGTTATCCCATATTTCTTGGATGTTCTGCTCATGGTTTCTTAACAGTCTTGCTGAGCTGTCTATGTTCTTTTCCAGTTGAAATACTTTGTCTTCATTGTCTGATGTTCTATCTTCTAAGTGTTCTACTCTGCTGGTAGTATTCTCCATTGAGTTTTTAAGTTGGTTTATTGCTTCCTGCATTTCTAGGATTTCTGTTTGTTTGTTTTTTATAACCTCTATCTCCCTGTATAGTTGATCCTTTGCTTCCTGGATTTGTTTGCGTAATTCATTGTCGAAGTGATCTTTCATTGTCTGATTTTGCTGTTTAATGTCTTCCTTGATACTCCAGATCATCTGAAGCATGTATATCCTGAATTCTTTATCTGACATTCCATCTGCTGCAGCTGTTACCTCTTCTAAAGTTGCGTTGACCTGCATTGCTTGTGGTCCTTTCTTTCCTTGTCTTTTCATACTGCTTGCGTATCTTTCCTGCAGGCGCGGGCGGCGGCTCTGCTCTCTCCTTATTCCAATTGGGGTGTCGTGGCTACCACGCCGGCAGGTCACTGGGCCTGTTCTGGGCGCTGGCGGCGGCTCTGTTCTGCCCCTACTCCAATTGGGGTGACGAGTGTACCACGCCGGCAGGCCACCGGGCCTGATCCGCCGGTCGGTTGCAGGTTTGCCTACCCTGCAGGCGCGGGCGGCGGCTCTACTCTGCCCCTACTCCAAATGGGGTGACGTGTCTGTCGTACCGGCAGGCCACTGGGCCTGTCCCGCTGGTCGGTCGCAGATCTGCCCACCTTTCGGGCACGGGTGGAGGCTCTGCTCTGCCCCTACTCCAATTGGGGTGTCGTGACTACCCCGCCTGCAGGACGCTGGGCCTGTTCCTGGCACGGGCGGCGACTCTGCTCTGCCCCTACTCCAATTAGGGTGGTGTGTGTACCACGCCGGCAGGCTCCTGGGCCTGATCCGCCGGTCTGTTGCAGGTCTGCCTACCTTGGAGGCGCGGGCGGCGGATCTGCCCTGCCCCTCCTACCACGCCTGCGGACCCCTGGGCCTGATCTGCAGGTTGGTCACAGGTCTGCTCACCCTGCGGGCACGGGTGGCGGTTCCGCTCCGCCCCCACTCCAATTGGGGTCACGTGACCACCACACCGGCAGGGCCTGATCCGGGCGTGGGAGAAGGATCTGCTCTGCCCCTACTCCAGTTGGGGTGACGTGTGTACCACACTGGCAGGCCACTGGGCCTGACCCGCCAGGCTGTCACAGGTCTGTTTACCTTGCAAGCGCGAACGGCGGCTCTGCCCTGCCCCTCCTACCACGCCCATGTACCACTGGGTCGCGGGTCTGCCCACCTTGCGGGTGCGGGTGGCGGCTCCGCTCCGCCCCCTCTCCAATTGGGGTCACGCGGTCACCACGCTGGCGAGCCGCTGGGCCTGCTCCGGGCGCTGGCGGCGGCCCGGCTCCTCCCCTCTGGCTCCAGGACAAATTGAGGAGACTCGGGTGTCTGTGCCTCACCCCCCCTACCAGGAGACCAACTGTTTATGTCACCGCTGGTATTGATGAAGTTCTCTCCTCCGCCGCTTTCTGATGACATCAGATCTCTGCCATGTTGGTATCCTATGCGAATGGCAGCATTTCGTTCCCCTTGCCGGGCAACCAAAGCAACGGGTGAGTCCTGACCGGCCCTCAGCAGGACCCGGACCGAGAAGCAGTTTCCGCGGGCTCCTAGCCCCGGGCCAGGGAAGTTCCGGGAGCCGGAACTCGGCCGCTCCGTGCTCGGTGTAAGCTCCTATAAGTGTAGGCTCCAAGAAGCAGTCCCCGCGGGCTCAGTTCCGGGAGCCGGAATTCGGCCGCTTAGTGCTTGGTGTATGCTCTGATAGGAGCAGGGTCCAAGAAGCAGCCTCCGCAGGCTCCGCGGCCCTGGGCCAGGGCGGTTCCGGGACGGTTCCAGGAGCCGGAACTCGGCCGCCCCGCGCTCGGTGCTCGCTCCGATAAGATCAGGTTCTAAGAAGCACCCAGGCACTGAACCCTAGCAATCTGTCTGCAAGCCGCAGGCGAATTGCAGCCTGAAATTACCTGTTCTATGGCTGAATGAGTTGCGGTCAGTCGAAAACAGGTATAGTGACGTCAGCTTTCCAACATGGTGGCTGCTGGCCTCCTCTGTGGTCTGACCGGTGTGGAGAACCGAGATGGACCGCTTCCTTCCCCCGTCTTGAACCCAGAATTCAGCCCTGAGTATGGTGCTTGCACAGCTGGCAGAAAATGCAGCGCTGTATCCCTGCGTCGCTATCTCCTCATTTCCCAGCGCGCGCTCAGTGTTCACTTCTGCTCCGTCCTGACTGTGAAGTGAACCATCCCTTTGTTCAGTGTATCCTTGATGTGTATACTTAGTCACCAGATCAATCAACTCACACCATCACAGCATTCAAACAACCCTGATTTTACTGAATATTGGCTCCAAAGTGCGAGAGTAGTTTTGCTGGCAATTCAGATGTGCTGAAGAGAAGTCAAAAAGTGCCTCCCTCCGCATGGTGCCGGGACTTCCGGGTCGGGCGCGGCGGCGACGCGGACGACTAGTTACTTCTTGTTTTCCTGATAACTCAGTTTATATGACACTGTTTCTTCCTCCAAAGAGTTGACATTTGCATCATGCGGGCCAATCAGAATACTCTCAGTCAGAATACCCTATACTCTGTGTATGGATTCTATGTGTAATGATTGGTTTAGAGGTTCAGAGCTTTTATAGGAGCAAACCACTGTCAATCAGAGAGAGAGGGAGAGAAGAACACAAAACAAGAAATACCCCTCATCTCTATGGGTAAAGGTTGATTGGATTAAATATCAAATTGCCTCATACATATATTATAAACTGATTTATCTAAATTTTATTTTTTAAATTTCTTCCTATAATTTTGGGGATTTCAATAAGCATATACATTTTATAATTCTCTTTTAAGGTTGAGAAAAGGACTGAAAAAAAGGTAAATGTATAGTTTTTACAGAGCTACTTTTGGAAGGTTGGTATTTGGGGGAGAAATAACTTGGGAAGTAACTATGGTTATTATTCTTAAATCTCATTTTCAGGTAACTGAAACTTGCCAGTCTACCCTTACACTTAAGTGAAAGTTTCTTCAAATTATATATATTCCAGGAAACGAAAGCTTGGGGTTCAGCATCTCTCTGTAGGGTGTGATTTGGTCACAAGTGAGGTGACTAGCTAATTTGGCAAATTGCTGTTTGAGCTGATTTTCAGTTGAACTTCTGCTGAGAGAAGAAAGAACAAGCAGGCGAGCAGAGAACATACTATATGCATCACTGAAACTTATTGCTTATCTTTATTGCATTTGAGTAAATGCTCTTTTTTTTGCTGTTGCCAAGTAAGTCATCATATTTTAGTTCTGCACTGAATCCCTCGGTAGGAGATGAGATTTGAATAGATCCAGAGTGCAGGAAATAAAAAGAATGCACATTTTGGCTAAAACGCTGCTCTCCCCAGGCTCTCTTTCACCTCTTTCACTGGGAATTTGCACAATTCATACTAAAACTGCATGAACTATTTTATAGAAACAATAGTGGACTTTTAGTTAAGGTTTTTAGCTAATCACAATCACCATTTATTGTTCTGATGAAAAATAATATAAGCTCATTATTCAAAAATACAAAAATATATAAGGAAAAGAGGAAGATTTATCCGAAGTTCCATCTCTCAGAAACCTATTAATGTTTCTGTAACCATCTGTTAATGCTTCTGCATGTATATAGACCTGTGTGTTATCATTTAAATATAATCATAATATGATTTTTAAATCCCATGAACAATTATATTTGATTTACCTCCTCTCTTTTTTCCTTCATTCTTCCATCCACAGCCTTCTCCTAATCAAACATATGTACTCATTTAAAGACTGCTATTATACTCCCCAAATGGATCCATTTTGCTTATACTTCTCTGCATCTTGATTTTCCCACCTAGCCATACATTATTGAAATCATTCAAGGAGTAAAATTAACACATTCTTTTGAATGTGCAATAAACCTCATCATGAATGTACCACAATTTGCCCAATAAGTCTTCTATTTATAGGTATTCAGCCTGTTTTCAGTCTTCTTGCTAGCTCAAATAATGATGAAATAGACACCTTCGGATGTTGGTACTTTTGCTTTTATAGAAATGTGTCTCGAAGCAAGATTGTTGAAAGAGAAGTACAAATGTGTGTGTATAAACACATACATATTTGATGTTAATAGATACTGCCAAAGTGCTTCACAAGGGAGCCTAACAGTTCACATGTCTACAGCAATGTATAAGGGCATTCTTTTCCCCACATCCCAAACCAGCAACTGAATGTAAACTATTTGTTTCTGTAATTTGATGGGCCAGCAGTGGTATCTCATTGTTGCTTTGATTTCCATTTTCCTTACTACTCATTAGACTCATGCAATATATTTTCCCATATACTCACTGGCCATTTTGGAGTTCTAATCTGTAAAATGCCTACTCATTTCCCTTGCCTATCTTTCTCTGGCCTGTCTTTATTTTACATTACCATTAAAAACCACAAGGATGGTTATTTGAGGAGTCTGAAGGATCCTGTCTGGGAGCCCCATGTTTGTCTTTGCTGATATTACCCCAAGTTCTCATCTCTCCTTATATATGGCACCATTAACCAACTACCATCTCTTAATAATTGTGTTTACTCCTTCACTGAGGGTCCCGAAAACTCTCATATTGGGACAGCTTGTTTGTGTTAAAATGATTTACACTCTCCTTGGATTTGGAGAATACTGCTAATGTACTAATTATCACAAGTAGATTATAAGCCTTTGGGGAACTAAAGGACTAATTGCTGTTTTTAACATGTTATTTCTTATTTACCCAGCTATTTATTTATAGTATAACATTAAAAAAAAAATTCTTTCTCCAAAGCCCTAGAATAATCTGTGAATATTTCATTGATCCATTCCTAGCTGGCGTGGTCTGGTGGTCTTCAGAGCTGTTATTTGCAAATGGGCTGCATAGATCCTATTGTATGACCTTGTTCTTTTAATTTATCCCAGGTCATTGCTAACCTGATGAATTCTAGTTGGGTAGAATGGTTACTTTCTATGTAGATTTGGGTAATGTATCAGGTACGTAGCTTTATTTGGAAGCATTAAATTTCTCAGTAAAGTGTGTAAAGGTTGGAGATTTTAAGGGCAATAGAAATATGTGTATATTTAGCTCTGTTCTGGAAAACTTCAGAGCACAGGCCTGGCTATCTCCACTCCCAGCAATGTGTGGCTTGACTTTACTACGCTTCTGATCAGATTTGACTTTTCACTTACCTCGCAGATACCTCATTCTCATTATTTCATTCAAGATGGGCCTCATACCCAGTTCCCTACTGACAGAACTGACAAGGTGGCTGATAAATCGTCAGTGTAAATGGCAGATTCCAAACAATATAGCCAAAAGAAGTACGTCAGAGCTGGAAATATAATCTGCTCTCTCATTCTCAGCGCTCTCTTGTAAAAGGTGGTTCCCACATGCTGACAGCAAGAGAACTTTTAAGAAACCCTGTTCAAGATCTTTTAAGATCCCTGTTCAAGAAATAAAAAGGGACTCTGGGTTTCCTCAGAGGCGCTCAGATACACCCAGAGACATGCAGCATGTGGCACCTGAATTGCGAAGCTCTCCTAATTTACTCATAAATCTTGCTTTTTTTCTTGAAGCAATTCTTTGCCTGGAAGGGATCTTTTAATTACCATCCTCTGGACTAACCAACCAAGCTGTAAAACCCTTAAAGCAGCTGAGAGAGTCCTCTTTCCAGTAGTCCTGCAGCCTCAGCAGGTTTCCCTGCCTATGGAAGCAATTTCTATCAGCCACTTCCTGCCAAAGCACCCAACTGAATGGAGTAAGTTGTTTCAGATGCCACTTCATTATCCACGAGAAAAGAAAACTCAACAGAGAACATTATCAGAATGTGAAAATTAGCATTAGGCTCTTATTTAAAATAAAACAAGAGCTACCACAGGCTGATTTGGGGTTAATAATACCAATTCTTTTCAGAGGACATTTTTTTTCCCCTTCTTTAGTGTGGTATTATGTTACCATAGGAAAAGTCAAATATGATTTTTTATGTAAAAACAACCATGAATTTTTTCCTCTTCTGTCCCCAAGATGATTGTGTAGCCCCCATCTAAGTAAAGGCATAATACAATTATAAAAGGCAATGAAATAGTCACATTCCTCTATTATTAAACTTACGTTCATTAGCACCCTACTGTAACCCTCTGAGCAACCACCACGTTTCTGCTAAATATGGACAAAGAAAACATTTGTAAATGAATTTGGGTTGTGCATTTTTTCAGGTTTTTGTCAGTACACATTAATACTAAGCCATACTGTCTATCAATGAGATATAGTCAGCTGGATCCAAGCCCCATCTCCATTAATAAACTTGCACTAATCACTTGTAGGTTTAAGCTTAATGAAAGGTTATGATTAGAGTGTGTAATAATATGAGTCACTACACCAAACTTAGTCATGAAATAGTAGAGCTAGAAGAGGCTTGTAGACAAGATCCAGCGTTTCTGCCTGTCTCCATATTAGGTTAATGAAATCATCTGAGGCTTGGTTTTCCAAAACGTATTTCACAAAACACAAGCCAAGTGATATACTCTGCCAGAAAAAAAAAAAAAAAAAGAGGTGGGGGAGGAGGAAAATGAGGAGGAGGAGAAGAAAGAGGAGGAGAAGAAAGAGGAGGAGAATGGTAATCTGGGAAACAAGGAGAGTGACAATAAATATTACACTGTTTAAAGCTTTGTTATAATTTCAGCATAGAATATGATTTAACTTGGCTTAACCTAGTGTTTCTTGAGAGAATTTGACCACAGAATCCTTTTCTTTAAATGTGATCCATTTTAACTTCCCATGCATGACTACAGAAACACACTTTGAGCAATGTTGGTTAAGTGATTGCAATTGCTAGGAGATCTCCAGAAAATTATAAACCGTCCTTCAGAGATTTCCATCATTCTCTTGGAAACATTCAACTTTATTCTCGGTTTCAAAAGGAGTCTTCCTTTTGGTAAATTGGCTTATATATGAAGAAATGGGAATCTTCTGGCTCTTGTACTTGAGGGGAAAGCTGTCATGCTTGTGACTCAACTCACTATAATTTCTGCAGACATCAAAACCCTGGAACTACCCTTCCTGGGAAAAAGCACTAGAGGACACTTCCAATCTGTCCCTCTGTGTGTCTGTCTCTCTCTTTTTCTTTATTACTAATTATCTTATTGGCTATAACTGTCACAAAAATCAGTGCTCTGGTTTGGTCTGTTCTCGTGGTTCTCTGTTCATTGAACTACAAGTAAAGCTGACACAAACACGCATGGGCCAGTGGATGTCTTGCCTTGTAGACTCAACTCCCTTTGATTGGGCTCTGGGTTAACATGTGTGGAGTTGAGCCATGAACACAGGATTGAGGGTGGAAGAAAGAAAGTAAGCAAAGTAACAGAAAACCTTACAAGCCCTCTCTAACATGAGAAACCACTCCTGTTAAAAATAATAAAGCTGGTTCTGTCCGTGAATTCTCACCCTATTGTTTTGATCTACTCTCAGCTTGGTTCTAGAAATTTGGAAATAGGAAGTGAGAAGAAAAAATAATTAATTGGCACCCTCAGTCCCCAGCACCTATTATCCTTATGATACCCCTTCATCAGTTGAAAATGATTATGAAGTCACCCTGCAGCAATTTCTCCAGATCAAATAATTCCAAGTTCTTTCCCTTTTTCTTCCCCATAGCTCCATTTGCCAATACTAATTATTTTTGTTGCTCTTTCCTGGTTCATTTCCAACTTTCCAAATCACTTAAAAAATAGATATATATCCCCAGATGGGACAAAGCCTTCTGGGGGCCTGGATTCATCTGAGCTTCTAGATGGTTTGCTGGCCACTGCAGCATTTTACACTTAGTGGTGGATGAGAGTGCATCCCATGTTATATTAGCTTTCATAACAACACCAGTGACTCCATTGGTGGCTTGCTATAATTTTCCTTCCTGTTCTGTAAGGATGCTTAACAACCATGATATGATAATGGTGGCTCTAGCTAAGCATTTCTCCCTAAATGTTGATATTGCTCACTTTTCTCTAAGTGTTTTACATGGTAGGTTATTCTTATTGGATTCTAGTGAGTTTCTTTTTCAAGGTGTCTCAAAAATATTGCTTGTTTTGACTTTTCCTTGAGGTTTTGCCTAGGAAAACTTGTTCATTTAAAAACCTCCAGAACATTCTGTCAAATTTTCAAATTTACAAACAATCATTATAATCTGGAACTGATTCAATTTCTACATGTGGTTTCACTGATATATGCTTAATGATAAGAGCTTTGCACCTATAATGTAAGGAATACTTATTTTATAGCACTTCCAGTTTCTAAATTGCTTTCAACAGTACATGTTCTTTATTCATTCACCAAAGAGATATTTATTGATAGTGTATCAAAAATTGTGCTGGGCACTAGTGAGATAAAAGATAGTAAAGTGGTATAGCTGACTTCAAGAGGTTTGTAGTCAAGTGGGGCCAGTGGGGATACACAATTGCAACACCACACGGTTAAAGCTGTGCAATAGGAGACAATGCTTTTCACCTAGGTCACCAGGAGAATTTGCAGGAAAATGAGCAGGTGAATGAGGGTCACCCAAGAAGTGGACTAATGAGCTGCAGCTGAGGGGGCACAGATTTTAAAGGATTTCATATGGTGAGTGTTCATGAAGCATACAGATTCACTAAGTAGACCATGCCTTGTCCCCCAGTTTTACATTACACAAACCTGGAACCCAGAAGACACAAAAAGTAATCACTAAAAGAAAGACATTTTCTAGAATGTTGACTCCTAGAGCATTTTCCTTCCTATATGAAATGTCTATTAAAAATGTTTATGATTTTGGTATTTTTCTAAACTTTATTTTTTTATCATGTACATTAAAATGTGTACTTTAAGGACAGTTGTAAAATAGAAATGTATGGAGAGCAAATAAAAATTATAAGGTTAGCATATTTTATTATTTTCTCTATCATTTGTATATATAAACTTACATACATATTTTATAATATTAGCAACATTATATATCTATTGTATCCTGCTGTTTTCATTGAATAATATGTATTGAGAATATGTTTCAATAATGTGATTTTTAATGGGTGCAGAGTATTTCATTTTAATGGTTGTAGAATATTCCATTGTATGCTTGTGATGACAATTTGTCCATTTTACAATTACTTGACATTTAAGCCATTTCTATTAGTCTGTACTATGAATAACACTGTGTTAACAACTTCTTTGTATATCTGATTCTTTCTTTAGGATTATTCACTAGGTCAGATAATACAGTCCTTTAAAAGCTCATGGCACTTATTGGTAAATTGCCCTAACTTTCATTCCCAATAATGGTGAGCAAAGTGCCAGTTTCACCACTATTGCCAATCCAGTGTATTTTTCTGCCAAGAAATAAGTTTTGTGTTTGATTTTTTTCTAATTTTGGGGAGGAGGACATGTGTCTTAGAGTAACAGGTTTAGGACTAGGAGTGATAGAGCACAGTGGGATGAACTTTCCAGCCACATTGGTACTAGATGACTATGACTCTTCTACTTCTGGCAGGCCTAGGGCATGTGGGAGATGTCCACTTGGCATTATTAGACATCAAGCCAAATCTGTATGATTTACGCCTTCCTTTTGACAAGTAAAATGTCAGAACACAGATCCTCTTCAGCTATAAGAAGATGTCCCCTTCCTTCAGAGGTAATTTCTGAGAACCATTAGTCTGGATTCCCTGCCCCCACAAACCCATCACCCATCATCCACCAAACCTTCTCAGTTCCCTCCTTTCTACCCACCTCCCCCCAAGAAACACTGTATTCTTTTAAATCTAAATTTACAGTCTGACATTTTACAGCAGACTTTTTAAATAAATATTTAAGGCATATAAAAATGATAAAACAGTCAAACATGCATAAAACTACAGAGATTAGTATAACTAATAAAGGGGTTTCTCAAGATCTTTGGGGATTGGTTTCAGGAGCCCTACTACCCACTCCATATCAAAATCCACAGATGCACGAGTCTCATATAAAATGACATAGTATTCACCAATAACCTACATATATCCTCTCATGTACTTTAAATCATCCTTAGATTACTTATAATACTTAATCCAAAAATAAACTACGTATATAATATGAAGTGTCTATCTACATATATGTTCATATATGCAAATAAATAATATGTAGATAGGAGTTGTTTTGTATTTATGTATGTACATATATGTTTATATCTTAGAAAAAGGTCAGGATAAAAAACAAACTAAAGTATGGTAATTTAAGTAAGAGTTACAATTAAATTTTGTTCTTCTTAAACTTTCAAAAATTTTGTATAAAGTTGTAGAAATATTGTTTTAACTTTAAATGCATGCATGTGTGTGTGTGTGTGTGTGTATGTGTATAAGAAAGAAACAAAGCAAAAAAGTAGTTGAATGTTTGAATGTAATTAAGTTATATATGGAATTTTTCATTCCTTTGGCAATCTGAGAATAAAACAGTTTACCTGAGAATTCCTGGACTGTGGTCATAAAATCCAGAAAATTTTTGGAAAGTTTAAATGAATGGATGATGGATGTAAAGTGAATCTTTGTCCTGCATTCATGTAGAAGAAGTCCTGTGTGTGCAAAATAGCTAATTGGGGATTTCAATTTTTTTTTTCACTGAATCAGGCTGAATAGGTTACTAATATGATCAACTGCACATAACTAAATGATCTAGATGGCAAAAAAAGAGATTCAACTAAAAGTAATTGATTCAGTGCCCACATGTAGACAGAATCAATTTCAGGATCAAGATAATGAGAAAATCAAGGTAAATATTTGTTTTGTAAAACTTATTCAAATAGGCTTGAGATCAATAATGGATAGTACTGATATTTTAGGACAGCAATTATTCTAATTACTTAATACTATGTGTTTATAATGCTTGATGGCTGATAATGTATTTTTAAAGTTGTCATTTTGACAGGTTTTTAAAACTTCATTCATTCAGTTTTGAATGGCTGTAGACTGCCAATCAGCAGACAGAGAGCATCCCATCTTTCTTTCTTTCCCCACCATACAAGCCGTCATATTTCTTAGCTGGATCACAAAATGCCAGGTCCTAAAAATTTCCTGTGAACAGAAAATAAGCTACATTCTTTCATTTACATTGCTGTTGAAAAAAAAAATCATTCACAAAACTTTAATTTCTGATAACTGTAAATGAAAGACTAGATTAGTTCAAATGGAGTAGAAAATTTTTTTCTTACACACACACACATATACATGCACACATTTAAAATTAAAACAATATTTCTACAACTTTATACATTTGCATTGTTACCCAAGGTAAGATCACTTTTTTTTTTGACTTTCAATACACACATGGCCTCCGCTCACATATTAAGAGATATTAGTGTGCATTAAGAAAATCATAGCTTCTTCAAGGTGAGAAGGGAATTAAACATTGTCCAATTCAATTCCTTTCTCATCTTTTTAGATAAGAAAACCAAGGCCAAAAACAGTGACATGCTCAGATTGTGGCCAAAGATTCTTGAATTTTAATCTACTCTTCCCAAAACAAGCAAACAAAACACTCTTTCAAACAGTTGTGTGTGATCATCCTTTACATTCAATTTGCTACTGAGTCTTAGGTTGGTAATGCCAAGCAGATGCCACATTAGAGAAGCCAGCATGTTTAGGTGAAACAGACACCTCTCTGCATGCTTCTCTAACCAGAGGACCTTCCAGCTATCCAGTCCCCACTGCAACAGACTGAGACAATTTAGTTTGGACAGTAGGTGAATATGATGATGTAAAAGAAAGACATCATTTAAAATCCAATTTCTTTCAGAGGGGTTTCTTTAATATTGAAGTCTACTATAAAATTGGTGATTATTGTATGTCATTACAGGACACCAACTTTTATGTGAAAGATCTATTTTGTTGATTAAATGAAATTCTTTCTTGTGTCATTGGGTCACACATAACATATGTCCAGTCAATTATTTTAGGAGTAGTTGAAAATTTCTCTTTTCACTGTAATAGTTTTTTTTTTTGGCAATCAATAGGGCTTTGAAGAACCATTTTTCTTGATAATGACCTACATCTTTTCTTTAGAAATTTTTCCCCCCAAGATGGATAGAGCTGGGTCATGGGAAGGGGTGATCAAAAATGCTTTATTGTAATTTTTCCAGAAAGATCAATGGTTTTGCAACCTGAAATGATAGCATAAAACAATAGTTTTTTAATAACTTAGAATGACTAAAAACAAATGTGGGTTTGACTTGACAGATGTCAAATAAAAATATTGATACTGAAGAAATAGCCATTCTTTTTCCAGGAAATTTCATCTCTTTTTATCTTACTAGATCAATAAGATAAATGTAAGCTATATGGTGGTCAATAATCTAGCCAGGTAAAAGACTCAATATTGGATGTTTGAGAATTTAGTTTCAGGTCTAATTCTGATGCACTAATATTCTGTGGAACAATCTTTAACTTTGAATCTCTTCACAAGTGAACTGTTGGCTTTTAGCTACCATTTATATTTTATGAAAAAAAATTACCAAAAGAAGTATTTACATTATAGAAGGTTTGTGCCCAAATTAAAATAAATAGTTCAAGAAATGTTTTGATCTCCTCCTCAGTCCGTACATGCAATTTACAGTAGTGACACTTTGTTCCCCAAGAGTTGAAGGTCTTACACTAAATGGTTTAACTAGCAGGCCCTTGTTGACATAAAGAATACTATTTACAATTTGGTTAAACACTCTACCAGTCCTGTTCGAATATCATTGCATAGGGAACCTTGCTAACCCTAATCTACCTTGGACCTTCCTCCTATTCTTCAAGCAAGTTACTGAAGGTTATAGCTGATCTTCATACTTGGTATGTAGAGACTGTGGCACTAAAAACAAAGTTTAAAGGTTAAAGACTATTGGCTGCAGCCACTCCTAGAATAGAAGTGGTCAAACTAGAATAATGGGCTACTTTGTGTGCATGCTTCTGATCCAAAAGCCACCCAGCTTACTGAGGAAAGGAGCAGTCTAGACCCTGTTTCATACTTCATCACAGCCCAAGTGGAGAAGAGAAGTAAATGTTCTGCATCCCATGGAATTAAAGCTAGAGGGAAGCCACATCCAATTTTGATCCTTGATGCACTTAGAGTCATGAAATAGCTACTTTTGGCAATCATTGATCCAATGGACCCAGCGATTTTTCTAAAGCAAATCAATTCCCAAGTGACTAGGCAATGCAATGGGGAATCCAGTTTGGGAAATATGATAGCACAAACTTACATGGGATCACTCTATGCTGGTGATTTGGCCTCTCACATGAGTGTCTCTTTAGCAAGTATATTAATTTTACATATTCAAAGGCATATAGTAAATTCATGAGATCCCATGTCACTCCTTTTGAAAAGGAAAGATCTGCTCATTTACCACATCTGCCATAATGAAATCCTTACTTATATACTAGGACCAGCTCTATGGTAGTTGGGGTCATTTGGTTCTTTCTGACTCCTGAGTTTTTACCAGCCAAACCCTTGATCTGAGAGAATGACAAATGGATGATAATTTTTCAAACTTTTAAATGCACTGTAATTCAATTAAGTGTTCCAACAGTTGACTCTAAGGATTCTGGACCAAACAGAATCACAAAAGTTGACACCTTTTGTATACATATCACTGAGCTTTCTTCAGGTTCCTGATTGGGACTGTTGAAAACATTCTATAAATAATCTCTGCACTAATATCAATAACACAAATTGAGTAGTTTGGAGGTGGATTTCCTAGAATGGCACAAGTATAACTAACTACTCACAGAAGGGAAGAAGAGTTGAGGGTCTTACAATTTCTGTGGGTTTATAAATATGAACAGTGGTTCACGCCCTACCTTTTTACTCTACAACCCCAGTAAAGATCTCTTCAGGAACTGAGATGGGTAATCTGTTCCAGGGACAAACCTGCAGCATTCCAACAGGTGTAAACTCTGACCCTTATGATGATATCATCTAACCTTCTACTAACACTGCAGCTGATGCTGCAAGAGCATCCTAACAAAAGACATCTCCATGCCCACGTTTCTAGAAACATCCTTCTCTGAAATCAACACTGCTTATAAAATAGGACATTCTAGCAACAGATGCCAAATTTCAGCCAAGTCTCCAGGCAAGTGATGGCAAGACACCTAAACACTGTTGCTTAAGAAACCCGAGGAGCTCACCATCTCTAGCAGTCAGAGAAATGCAAATCAAAACCACCCTAAGATACCATCTCACTCCAGTTAGATTGGCAGCCATTATGAAGTCAAACAACAACAAGTGCTGGTGAGGATGTGGGGAAAAGGGTACACTTGTACATTGCTGGTGGGACTGCAAATTGGTGCAGCCAATTTGGAAAGCAGTATGGAGATTTCTTGGAAAGCTGGGAATGGAGCCACCATTTGACCCAGCTATTCCCCTTCTCGGTCTATTCCCTAAAGACCTAAAAAGAGCATGCTACAGGGACACTGCTACATCGATGTTCATAGCAGCACAATTCACAATAGCAAGACTGTGGAACCAACCTAGATGCCCTTCAATAGACGAATGGATAAAAAAAATGTGGCATTTATACACAATGGAGTATTACTCTGCATTAAAAAATGACAAAATCATAGAATTTACAGGGAAATGGATGGCATTAGAGCAGATTATGCTAAGTGAAGCTAGCCAATCCCTAAAAAACAAATGCCAAATGTCTTCTTTGATATAAGGAGAGTAACTAAGAACAGAGTAGGGACGAAGAGCATGAGAAGAAGATTAACATTAAACAGGGATGAGAGGTGGGAGGGAAAGGGAGAGAGAAGGGAAATTGCATGGAAATGGAAGGAGACCCTCAGGGTTATACAAAAGTACATACAAGAGGAAGTGAGGGGAAAGGGAAAAATAATACAAGGGGGACAAATGAATGTCAGTAGAGGGGGCAGAGAGAGAAGAGGGGAGGGGAGGGGAGGGGAGGGGGGATAGTAGAGGATAGGAAAGGCAGGAGAACACAACAGACACTAGTATGGCAATATGTAAATCAAGGGATGTGTAACTGATGTGATTCTGCAATCTGTATATGGGGTAAAAATGGGAGTTCATAACCCACTTGAATCAAAGTGTGAAATATGATATATCAAGAACTATGTAATGTTTTGAACAGCCAACAATAAAAAATTAAAAAAAAAAAGAAAAAGAAAGCAGGATTCTTGTAGATAGGTGAAGGGGTTTCTTTCTTTAAATGCTTCTACCTGCATATTGTCTCACTACTGAGTAATCAGTACCAAGCAGACACCAGGTCACAAAAAACAGCAGGGCCAATGAAACACAAATTTCTCTAAATACTCCTCAGACCTGAGGACCTTCTGCCCAGCCAGACCTTACTGCAACTGACCAGAACAATTCAGTTTGGAAAACATAGAAACGACTGATCACATCAGTGCCTGACCAAGGTACTACTCAGAGTCTTTCCCAGACTTTACAGGATCCTTATTATCTTAGAAAAGTGGCAGTGTATCCCAGCAGAACCATTAACAACAGCTCCTTATTCTAGGCATGTCCTGGATTCCTGCCCAACCCCTGATCTATTGCTCTGCTCTTTGTCTCTCTGGCTCCATTTTCTAGCTCTGGTATCTATAACCCTTATCATTTGGCAACTTTCCTTTTGGCATTTTGGGCCTTAGGTTCATTCTCATTGTAGAAAAATGAGGGAAAGAAACCAAAAGTGAAAATAATCCTACTTTTCCTTTTAGAGATAATAACTGCAAGCATTTCTGTCACATATTCTTCTAGACCTATTCCAGGTCTGTTGGTACACACACACATCCATACACACACAACATCTAATACTGCGTGTGTGTGTGTAGATGTGTGTGTGTGTATGGGATCACACCTGACAGGTGTGTTATAGTGACTGGCACACACTAAACATTCAGTAAACATGTTCTGTTGTTGTATTTCTGATTGGTAACTTGGTTGCATCACTCAGTAACTTATAATGAATAGCCTCCATGTTGGTAAATATTTTTTATGTCCTTATTTTTAATGGATACATAGGATGTGCCAAAAAGGAACACTTACTTGTTAGATACAAGTTGTTGACATTATTTTGCTGTGGTAAACACAGCTACAATAAACATTACTCTAGTTAAATTTCTATATTGCAGGATAAATTCCTAACAATAAAATTGCTGATTCAAAGTGTTTGCATAGTACAAGTGATAAAGTATATAGAGTGATAAAGAGTATAGAGTTTGATGTAAAGGTGATAAACTCACAATGAGCTTATACCTGTTTACACTCGCCTCAGCTGCCCATCCAGAATATCAATTCATTTATTTATTCCTTTATTTCAGGATTATGAAAAGTGATATCAATATTTTTGGAACAAAACATACAAGATTCTTGCTTTCTTGGATAAGGGGAGAAAACAGACAGCCAATCAATAACATAATAATCAATTAAAAAGTTCAAATCGTACCATGACTATAAAAAACAAATTCCTTGGGGCTGGGTTGTAGCTCAGTTAGTAGAGCGCTTGCCTTGCATGGGTTCAATCCTCAGAACCACATAAAAAAACAAATAAGCAAAATAAGGTATATTTTTTTAAAATTTCCTATTGGATGGATATTGCATATATATCTGCATGTAACAAATTACCCTAAAGCATAGTGACTTAAAACAAAAATTATTTTCTTACCATTTATGTGAATCAGGAATCCGGTGCAACATAGACACATCCTCTGGAAATATATATATATATATATAT
>NW_025999968.1:37727498-37737077 GCF_001458135.2 Marmota marmota marmota | reverse complement strand
TATATATTATGTATATACCATGTAATTCATATATGAATATATATGAATAACATGGTGAGAATTAAGGAAAGATTAAATGTAGATGGAACAGAGATAAAAATCATAAATGATTCTCAGGTTTCAGCAATTGACCACATGCATTATAGACTATTACTGTTTTCTTGGTGTTATTCAAATTCATCAAGCTTTTTTGATAGCTAACAATGATTTCTTATTGGGTTTTAAATTTGTATTTCTTTTCATATGTTTATTATTCAACGGATGTTTTGGTTTAATTATTTTATGTCTACTATCATAGCCACTGTAATGTTATTTTTCCAAATGTTAGAATTCATATTAGAAACTTGGTCTTTGTTAGTAATTTTAACCATTAGAAAATCTTAATAAATACTATTATGAGTAGCAGAATACAACAGTTACTAATATGGCATTATGTAAAAATGTGGATGTGTAACCGATGTGATTCTGCAATCTGTATTTGGGGTAAAAATGGGAGTTCATAACCCACTTGAATCTAATGTATGAAATATGATATGTCAAGAGCTTTGTAATGTTTTGAACAACCAGTAAAAAAAATGAATAAATACTATTATGAAAGTAAGGTATCATAGTGTGCTTATAAGTACATATGTAATAATACATTTATGTTTGTAGATGTACATATATTTGCAAATGTTCTGATTGTTTATAGTAGGATACTTAAGAAACAGGTACATTTTTTCTGTAGATAATTGGGTATCTGGAGACAGATTTGCTTTTCTTGTATACTTTGTCTATCTTTATATAATACTACATGCAGACATGATGTTTCAAAAACTGTATCTTACTAATAATAGGTATAGATAATGGTTTGTTTAAATGAATGGGACACACTTTATTACCCATTTTATTCTTATCTAATGGCTATTTTATCAAGTGAAAAGCAAAAGTATATTCAAAGGTTTCCAGACGAATTCATTTTAGATCATGCATTTTCAGAACCATGGATTGTTTTAAGAACTGAATATAAAAAGTCATTATTGGTGGATGGTAGCAGGTAACCAGAGACCTTTAGGCAACAACAGCATTTTGCTCTGTGTGTCGGTGTCCTCTGTTTATGTATTGTATATACCCAGGTATCAATTATTTAGCACTCACTATTGAGCTTGTGCATTATCTTGACTCTTTGATTCACATCCTTAGCTCCTCTGCCACCTGCCACTTAATCATTTTCCTACTCATTAACAGCTCCAGTGGGCATGGTCATAAAGGGAAGGCAAAACTCAAATAAATTTATTTGTTATTTTTAATTGTGCATATAAAAAAGGCCTTATGAAAAGGTTGAGTGTAGTGATAAAAATGAGTTGTTCTGATAAGTATAAGTAATTATTATTCTTTTCATTCTAATTCTTTTACATCAATGCATTCTATTTACTAATAAGAACCGGCTTTTCTCCTTTGCTATCCCCCCAAATTATTATCTGCAAAAAGACTACTTAGATGCTTACTGGCCACTCATTCAACTTTCTAACTTTTATCCTTGAATATGGACAATAAAAAAATGAAGAAACAAATGCAATAGCAGGTGTTGAAATGTGGTCAGGACTCAGGATGTTAACCAAATAAACCAATGGCGTCGAAAAGGCCAGATGTAAGATGACTGCTCAGAAGCAGTTAATCCAAAAGAAAAATAGACACAATTGTTTAACGTGCTTTTTAAGAGAGTTGGAAAGAGAAAGAGAAAATATCCAAAGATATAAAGGAATACAGTGGATAACTGAAATGGTACAACAGTGGGTAACTGTTGTTTAGTAGGTGCTCAATATTTGTTCAACCCATTTTGATTACTGTTTCCTATCTGGATAATCTCCTTCATGTCTTCTTATGGTTTCTGTGGAGAAAATGAACCCTGAATGCTGAAGTTGAATGTGACCCAGAACTGGCCTTTTAGAGCATCACATTTTTTCTTTCCTTTCCTGTTTTTTTTTTTTTTAATAGGATTTTTATTAGTGTGGGGCAGGTAAGGGGTGAGGCCTAGGGCATCATGGAGGGAGTCTATTTTTTAAGCTCTGTCCTGTAGGCATTCAGGAGAAGGTTGCTTTGAGTTTCTCCTTCACTTTGTTTAGTGCCTTGGAAAACCAGTTCCAGGTCTTGGCAGGAATGTTGCTATTTGATGTGGTCCATGGTGCCTGGGCCTTGTCTTCAGGGTATTTCCAAACTCCTTCAGTTTATCTAGGAAGTGTTCCAAGGTGCTGAAAAAATCGAGGGCAACCTGGGCTGGGGTTGGCCCTTCCAAGACCATGGACAGGACTACCATCAGAAAGGAGGGTGACAGGAATGAGCCTTATGGTGGCCGGAGGGGCACTCTGGTTCTGTGATGCGATGGCTGGGGTGACAGAGCATCACATTCATCACATTTTCCCGCCAACAGGAATCGGTTCCCAGTGAGCTCATGGCACAAGTAGGCCAATCAAAGCTAGTTATACAGATTTTGGAAAATTTCTGTTGAAATTTGAGGAATGAGATTAGCTCTTTTCTGCTGGACTAGGAATTTGGGGACTTTTAAGTTGGACCATGTTTCTTCCATCTTGTCTCTGTGAATGAAGCTGAGAATGAAGCTAACATGATGAAGAGTTGGGTCTTGCCACATGTACCAGAGAGAAGTAAGAATTGCACAGCTCTATTTGAGATCTTGATGAAATCAGCCCTACCTGAGCACATTCCTACTCCTGGACTTCTCAGTTACATAAGCTAATTAATTAAAAAAAAATTTTTCCCTCCTTTCAGCCAGTTTTGATTGACTTAGGACAGAGAAGAGTCCTAATAAATAGATTTTATTCACAGAAGGCACTGAGAGAAAGAAAGATGGTCTTGTTTTTATCTAACAAACTAGTAGATGCAGATAGGTTAGTGTCTTATGGAGGTAACTTGCCATTCGTTCCCTACATACAGCCTAGCTCTGTTAGGGACATGGGAAGCAGTCCTTTATATTGGGCAATAAATATTAGTGGTTTTACTTTCAACTTTATTTCTTTGGGATCTCTAAAAAATATCTGACACTGACTTATTTAAAATTGGGGGATAGGAAAATATTGACATGTGGAAGAATGTAGATTCTAGACTAAATAAAAAGGTGAATGAAGTTGGGGTAGTGCAATGAGATGTGATAACAAAATTCCTTATAGAAGTGTGGGAAATGCCAAATTATTTCCACCCTTAATATTATTGAAATCTCTGTGCAGGCAGTGTAACTGATGCCTGGACAACATGGTAAATTCCACTGTGACATTGAAACTTGCTGAACTGAAACACTTTGCTTCCATCACACTTTGAAATCACCGTCCTAGACTTGAACTCTTGGGAAAAGTTGAACAAGATCAAAAACTCTGAGTCACTTGTGTGATAACTCAATGCCAAGAAGCGATGACCTTTTCAGAAAAATGGGATGGTGACATCAGTTTGCAATGGGTCACTAAGTATTGCTCAGGGTGGCAAGTTTTTGTGCACTATCCTGTAAGATGCTTCTTACATGAAATATGAGACCTCTAATTTTAACAATGTTATAAACAAACCTGTGCAATTAAGGCCTAGAACATGACTGGAAGCAGAGATAAGCTAATAAGATTATGAACCAACTAAATAGATCCTGAAGCCATATGATGACATCATGAAATTTTAGAAGATACAGCTGGCTTCTAGTGATATTTTTGCCGTTGAAAATATGTAGCATCTGGTGTTTCGCTTATCATTCTTTGCTGAAGTAGTCGTCATCTTAAGTTTCTTTTTATCATGTAGATGTGTTAAGTATAAAAATAATGTTGGAAAATTTTGATAGAGCATGTCATCCAATTTCAAGTAAAAATAAGCAAAAATTAGTTACTGTTTCATTAACAAATTGTTTATAAGGATGGGCAGTACCCTGGGCCCTGGTTTTTGTGTTAACCAGCTTTGTGTCCTGGAAACACCATTAACCTAGAGAATGATTGGCACTTATCAAGTGTGCAACATTCAGTCATTCATTCTTGTGTGTTCTCAGTATAATGAGGTAATACAATATATGGGTAAAGAACTCTGGCACTGGGTATAGGTTTCTTTGGCTCAAATTCCAATTTCACCAACTACTTGCTATGTAACTTTAAACAAGTTATTCAGTCTCTCAAGTTCAAGTTCACTTATCCATAAAATAGGAATAGTATTAATAATACTATTAAATTACACAATATTTATAAACTATTTTGCACCATGTCTGATATATATAAAATAAACCCCAAGTAAATATTACTTGTTATTAGTCACTCACTTAACAAATGTTTATTGAAGTTTATATGGGTCCTGGGCACCATGTTAATCCCCAGGAATACTTGGCCAAAAGGAAAGAAATAGTCATTTAACAATTAACTGGAGTGTGGGATATTCTCTGACATTTTAATTGTTTGAGTTCCTGTTCCTCAACTAAATAGATTCATGGGAAATTATTTTTCTGGTTAGGATGAGGACAGATTGATACAAGGAAATAATGTCAAAGTGTAAACTTTAGTAATGCCTCTATGACAGTATAGATAGATATAAACGTATATATGTGTGTGTGTGTGTGTGTGCATATATATATTCTAAAGATACATAATTGCATGCTATAATCCAAAAGTCTATTCTAGAATTTGGCAGTGATGTGGGAAGAGACATGGAAATGAATTCTAGCATCTAAATATGTTCTTAATGCTGGGACCTAAACCAATGTCACTAAATGCTCCTCCGACTCCACTTCTCTTACATCTTCTTTGCTTGATATTCAACACTACCACCTCTACCATGGCCCATCGCATCTCCATTATGACACCTCAAATGTTGCCTTCATTATTTTAGCTTTTTCCGAATCTATCAAAGCCCATGCCTTAGGAGTATAGCAAGTGTTCAAAGTTAGCCTCAGCAACTTAGCAAAGCTTTAAGCAACTTAGCAAGACCCTGTCTCAAAATTTAAAAAAAGGGCTGGGATGTGTCTCAGTGCTTAAGCACCCCTAGGTTCAATACCTGGTAGCTAAAAGAAAAAAGAAAAAAAATAGTTCCTGCCTTCTATGAGCTTACACTCCAACAAAACAAAGGGCATATTAAATGTGACCATATTTAAATCAATATGAACCAGACAAAGAAGTTTAGGAGACATTATACAGAAAGGAAAATCTTATATAGAGATGTTATTTGCACTGACTCTCCAAGTAGAAAAGATCTTTAGAGACAAAGAATAAAAGGAAGACCATCTCAGGCTATGATAATGGCAAAAGCTACTAAATAAGGTCACCACTCTGCTCTTCTTTTAATAGTACAAAAAACCAAAAGCAATGAAGGCTTTCAACATGACACCCTAGCTGCTCTATCTTCTGGAAGGGCAGATGCAGGTCATTTTTTTTTTTCATACTTGTTCATGCGAATGAAGCTTTAGTTTTACAGAGTGGCTGAGAAGCTGAAGGTATGGCTTTTTATTTTTGTGTTATTTGTGTATACTAGCTACTTTCCTAAGTTGCTGTGAATGTTGGATATTGGCAAAAAAAGCACTTTGTAATATGTGTGTGGGGGGGTATGCTATGTGTACATACATTGATACACTCAAATACATATACATCATAAACTTTAAACAGTAGCTTGGAAATGAGAACCAATTTGATTTCTAAAACAGTCTAATTTTTTTTTTTTTTTTGCAGGGAGGTACTGGGGCTTGAACTCAGGGGCACTCGACTACTGAGCCACATCCCCAGAGCTATTTTGTATTTTCTTTAGAGACAGTTATCACTGAGTTGTTTAACACCTTGCTTTTGCTGAGGCTGGCTTTGAACTAGCCATCCTTCTGCCTCAGCCTCTCAGTTGCTGGGATTATAGGCATGTGCATCTGTGCCCAGCTACAACAGTCTAATTTTTACAAAATAATAGCATATTGTGACAGTGTAGGTTATTTCTAATTTCTACTGTTTGTTTTATTTTCCTCAGGGGCTCTCTACTAGCAAGCCACCTCCCCAATCCCTGTTTACTTTTTATCTTGAGACAGGGTCTTGCTAAATTTCCCAGACTGCTCTTGAATTTCTGATCCTCCTGCCTCAGCCTCCTAAGTAGCTGGGATTATAGGCTCTACTAGTACTGTCTACTGGATTTATTTTGTTTCACATCCTAGAAGTATTGTGTTTGTATATGAACTACCACAGGTTAATTCGAAGAGCATTTACACAGTATATGAACATTAATTACTGACGTTTTTGATGACTTGATTAATATCATTAATTGTCATTACTCATCTGAGTCATGGTACCTTTGATCCAGAAGATATTTAGAAACAGGGCATATGGAATAGGACAATGCAGGCTCATGGAATTTAGATATGCCAACAAGAAACCTTAAATACCACGACAATGATGTCACTTATCTCTCTTCACCAGAGTAGAATACAACAACAGATCATGAGAAATGAATATGCCCAGGTTTCAGCAGAGTCCATTACCATATTAGACTTAGTTGTGCTCAGTTAACTCTGAACACTCAAAATACAGGCAAATGATTCGCTGAATGCACTTTATTTCCAAATGTTGTCCAAATTAAAGAGATTATTTTAGCAAATGTTTCATTAGTGTTTGACTTAACAGACAAACCACTATTTTCCTTGTGAGCATGTTTTCATCAAAATGGAGAAGGAAACAGATGCTGTTTGATAGTTTTCAAATCTATACTAAAATTTCTCCCACCCTCAAATGCATTTCAAGTCCTTTAAAGGTGATCTTAAGAATGCCTATGCCTAAATTATACAGCTCAGTTCGCTTCAGAGCTTTCTTGCTATTTTATGTCAATTCTTTTTCACACATCATTCAAACAGGATTAAATTATACATGCTTTAAACATACAATGCGTTGAAGTAATAAGAGTCATTTCTGGCTTCCTGGAAAGATTAATTAAGTGTATCAGCTCTTTCCTGGAGAGAAAAAAGTAAATTTGGTTCTTTGATACAGGATTGAGCTACTCTTTCCAAAATGGGCTGAGAAAAGTATTGATCACAGGTAAGCCAATCTTGAAATTAGAATGTCTTGTTCATATTATGTAATGGAGGAAATTTGAAAAAAAAAATGGCTGGCAAGAAATAACCCTTCCATTGTCTCATAGAATGTCTCAAATTTCTACTTTTCAATTCACTCCTTATGAATTTTCTAAGGACTCTTAATAAGGACTCTAACAGGTCTAATAACTTGCCAATTTTTAGCAGGGATTAGTGTATCTGAACCATTGGTATATCTGTTAACCTATAAGAGAGCAAGCTTCTCAAAGAGTAAATGAAAGCAAAGGTTTTAATTTGTTCAAGAAATAAAACAGTTGTAGCAAAGCTTCTTCTATAATATCCTGCATTATTGCTCTGGTCAACTAAAAATAATTATATGTTTTGTTTTTTTTTGTAAATTTGATAACAGGTGAAACAAGGTTCTAGTATCATAAAATGGTAAAATAAACTAGGATTAAAGAAAAAACATGAGAAAGTTTGGTTTAGAAAACAAATAGCTGATTTCTGCGCCCCGCCCCCGCCCCCGCAAATTGGGAGAAGATAACTATTATTTGATCTTAAAAAGCAGAAAATCTTGAAACATTTATTTAGATCATAGTTTGTGAAGTGTTATATTGCACTTTTCAATAGGTAGGAAATTGAGAATTGCAATGTAATCTCTTTGAATTTCTAAGACAAATAATGACAAGGATCATACATATCATGAAAGATACTTCATGGTAGAAAGAGGCTGGGTATAAGTAAAATACTCCAGTATTAACAAGTAAAATTCCAGCTTTATACATTAACTTGTGTCTATCACTGGGGCAAGTTACTTACTTTGGGAACATTCAGCACTTCATTTGTAAAATGATAATCAATGCCTGTCTATCTATCTATCTATCTATCTATCTTACACTATTATAATGAGACTGAAGAGGCATAATGTACACAATGTGCACAATAACACTTTGGAAGTATTATTTGATGTCCCTCTTTGATTCTATGTCACATGTTATTGACTTATCATTTGATTTTTTTTTTATGTTGGTACTAGGATTGAACCCAGAGGTGCTCTATCACCAAGCTACATCCACTTTTATTTTTTGAGGAAAGATTTCACTAAGTTGTCCAGTATGTCCTACCTCAGTCTCTTGAGTGACTAAAATTATAGGAATGAGCCACCATGCCAGGCTAACATTTTATATTTTAATATCTTTGAAATTGAAATATATATTATCCTCACTGTCTGTTGGTGACATCTCATGTGCATCTACAAAACGTAACCAATGGAGGTCAGAGCTTGGAAAAATTAAAATTCCAGAAAGAACAACAGAGCACTATTAAGAAAGTCTCTACCAACAACATTTTTTTTTGATGGAACAAAGAATACAATTATGTTTAAAAACGGTAGACATTGATGAGTAAGTCAAGTCTTCCTTAGAAGACAAACTCCATGTGAAAATGTTTTAAGAATACCTTTAAGACTGTCTTTTACTTATATTGTATTTTTACTTATACATCAGAGTGATATAAGATTAAAAATCTCTCTAAGGATAAGTTCAAGTGAACTTTTCAGTAAATATAAAAGTAGAATTATATGTGACAAGAAAATACTGCGTTATTGTTTAAATGATTGCAATCTCCTTTCTTAGGAGTCCATGAAAAAATTGGTGATATGTTAGCAACAGAGAAAATTTGGTGCATAAATGTACAATGCTATCATGAAGCCTCTGGGCATCTAAAAGAATGTTGCACTAACAGTGAATTAGAAAAATGTATGTATTGATATTGATGGTAATGTTGGCACATTTCACAGCTTTGTCTAAGACTAATTTTGATACCATGGAAGAGACCATGGACATAACAACAACCACTACTACTAAAAACACCTGGAAAGTTCTGATGTGCATTAAGTCCTTGGGATATTAGAAAATCAGGCTGTAAGCCATAGGAGGGATCTGAATCTGCTTCCTATTGATCAATACCATTCTAGCCCTATATATGAATACACTGAGAACCATGAAACTTCCTGGTGCCACAGTCTGGCTGGGCACAAAATCACGAGCCACTCACAGCCTTGTAGATTCAAACAGCAATTCTTTATTCTCAAGCTCACACCGGCACTGTACAAGCACGTTCTGGGCAAAATCCACACTCTCCACCGGGCTCTGAATCCCAAATACTCTCTGAATCCCGCGAGAACTCAACGGGAACTCAAGGCGCCTGAGGCAGCAGGATACGCCCTATTCCCAGCAGGAATCACCTTAAACCTGGAACCGCCCTAAACCCGGATTGCCCTAAACCCCGATCCACTCTAAACCCTGATCCACCCTAAACCCGGATCCGCCCTGGTCCTTGAGCAAGGTCACCTTTCATGCAAAGTCACTGCAAATGACCTGGGTCCACAATGGAGAGTCCTTCCTCTAAGCAACACGGGGTAGGCTGACAAGGAAATTGCCATGTGTCGTACCTATTTAGCTATGGCTCTCAGCATCTCCCCCCTTCTGATTAATTAAACAACAAGCAATGTGGCTTAGGGACCGTGCCTGGTAGGTTGTCCAATTCAACATATGGTTCTTACCCGTCAT
>NW_025999968.1:37714668-37726778 GCF_001458135.2 Marmota marmota marmota | reverse complement strand
TTTTAATAGTTTGATGAGCTCTTTCAACTATGCTTTGTCCCTGTGGATTGTATAGGATTCCTGTTAAGTAAAACATTAACTGATTTTTCTTTAGGGATGATGTTTCAAAATATCCTATATGCATCCTTTGGAAATTTAAAGATCCTTTTAAATTAAAGTCTTCCAAAAGCATTTTGCCTTAGTTTTTAGAATTACTTTAGTCCTTTTAATTTTTTGATGTGGTTTTAAACCAATTTTCTTTTAGTTTAACGTTTGGTAAATTGGCTCTTGTCTATAAATTTTAACACCCTCATCTGAGACTTCTAATATCTGCACCACCAGAAATTAAAGTTGATGGGCTTTTTGAAAAAAATACTAATAATCTCCTTTTTCTTCTATTTTATCCAATATTTGACTTTAAACTTCTCTCTTTTACCTTTTTTTATCTTGAATGTCTGTATCTAATAGTTGTCTTAGCTTTTTGTATTTTCTATCTGAAATACCTTAACTTGACATTTTCAACCATTTTTTTATCTTATTTCTATCTTCTAGTTTTTTTCCCCCCTAAGGTTTGTACATTCACCCTTAGTTGCTTTTTTTCCCTCCTAGTTTTCTTTTGTTTCCTATTTTGTGGGTTTAAAATTCTTGTCTTCCTACATATTCTCTATCTTCCTACATCTTTTCTATCTCTTTTTTTCACCTTCCTGTACTTCTGTCGTCAAAGTTTTTCACTTCAAATTTCTAATATTCTTTCTCCAAATTGCTTTTATCCTATTATCTTCCCATTTTCATGTTTTTTTTTAAGTAATGCCTTTAAGATTAACTAGGCTTCGAATGATGCAATAAAGCAATCTTTTTTTCCGCCATGAAGGCATCTCGACCACCTTCAATTTAACCTTTTAAAGACTTCCAATTATCATCTATACTGTACTTTTAAATGTACTTTTTCACTACCTACAGCTTCACTCTTTTAAATGAGGCTTAGATTCTGTTTAAATCGCTAAATGTTAGTTTACATGGCTGCCCTTCAACCAAAGGCTTTTTTTTTTTTAACTTCATTAAGAAGCTTTGTCTCAATCTGCCATGTACAAATACCTTTTTCTTCTTTCTTCCTTTCTCAAGCTTTTAAAGTAAGTCTAGTTTCCTCAAAATCTTTTTAAATGGCGTTTTACAACTTTTTACTTTACTACACAGAGATTATCTCATCTAGAAACTTTTTTTAACCTTACATATTAAAATATATTTCCACATCTTGAATCTTTTAATATCTCTTTTCTAGCTGTTAACCCTTTTTATAAATTTACATTCTGAAACAACTCTTATAAAATTTCTGATTTAGACAAATTACTCCACATTAATAAGATGAAATACTTTCATTTTTTTTATGGTACTATAATACTATAATTGAAACCCAACTGAAACTTCTTATACTCTTTGTATATAAATTACACATGATAGAATCTTAACTCTTAGTAACCTTGTTTTAGCAAAGACACAGACACAAAGCAATATTAAACATTTTTCCATTCACCAATTTATGAAAACACACATAATGTTTAAATATATTACCTTATGTAACTTAATAAGTAAGAGTACTTGATTTTATATTTAGTGGTTGATATTTTAACACTTTAGCTTTGTAAATTAATCAGATGTCTGTAAAAACCAAGATCTTAGACAAATGTAGTAAACAGAACTAGCCATCTCTTTCTTGTTGAAGAAAAATCCTTCTACAGGATACCATGATGGTCCCATTGATATACTTAATAACTCATCTTTAAAAAGCCATGTGCTACATTTTTGTATTGTATCAACATATGTCCTAACTGTTCTTGGTCTTACTGGGGTGCCTCCTTCCTCTAACAATTTCTCTTCCTCGGGGGCGAACAACTTCAAACCTTGAGTCAACCATTTTCCCCAGTTTGCCTGAGAAATTTCTAGGAACAGGCAACTTGAACTAAAAACAAAATAAATCAAAACAAGAATACATTGTTTTTTGAAATGCTCACCCATTCTTTCTCTCTTCCTCAAGGGCGAGAAATTTCATTCACCTCCAAGTTTCAGGCGTTCCCCGCATGGACCACCAAATGCCGCAGTCTGGCTGGGCACAAAATCACAAGCCACTCACAGCCTTGTAGATTCAAACAGCAATGCTTTATTCCCGAACTCACACCGACACTCTACAAGCACGTTCTGGGCAAAATCCACACTCTCCACCGGGCTCTGAATCCCAAATACTCTCTGAATCCCGCGAGAACTCAACGGGAACTCAAAGCGCCTGAGGCAGCAGGATACGCCCTATTCCCAGCAGGAATCACCTTAAACCTGGAACCGCCCTAAACCCGGATTGCCCTAAACCCCGATCCACTCTAAACCCTGATCCACCCTAAACCCGGATCCGCCCTGGTCCTTGAGCAAGGTCACCTTTCATGCAAAGTCACTGCAAATGACCTGGGTCCACAATGGAGAGTCCTTCCTCTAAGCAACATGGGGTAGGCTGACAAGGAAATTGACATGTGTCGTACCTACTTAGCTATGGCTCTCAGCATCCTGGAAGGGTAATAACATCTGAAAAATAGGATTTAATAGCAAGATGTTATAATTTGTGTATGAAAACTAATCAGCAATGACCATAAGAAGAAGAGACATGTGGGTAAACTCATCATTCGTGATTTTGTTCAAAAATCATTTACTCAAAGGAAGAAACTTTTCCTAGAATTCCCAAAATGTGAATGATGCTTCCTTTCTCTCTAATACCCATCTTTACTATATCTTCATTAAAAAAAATCAAACAAAATATTAGCTGTCTCTACTTGCAGGTTTTTTTTTTTTTTAATTTGATATCAAGAGAACTTGACCTGGTGTTTTTAGTAGGCAATTAGTAAATAACTGGCGAAAGAATAGGCATGTTTAATGTATTTTGTATACAAAAGCATAAGCACTAATTTACAAGCTGTTTGTAAATAAGATTAATGATGCTGTTACAGTGTCACAGTTTTTAATTGATGTGGTGTAGAAGGTAATGACTGTACCCGAGACATTAGTTTATTGATCTCCCACACCCATCTTACCCTTCTAGTTTTACTGACCCTATTCACAGACTTGAGAATGTCAATCCTTTGTACTAAGTGAACTTTTCCTCACCTCCAGTGGGATTGCTGATGAGAACAATCTGGACACTTGCCCATAAAATAAGAAGTCCATTGGCTGGGCAAGGTTCAATCAAATTTTCTTTTTCAAGTACTAACCAATAAACAGGGTCTGAGTAAATAAAGAATCAAAGTACATCATTGGTGGAGCACCAGTGTGAAAAGCTATGGTTTCCTAAGTACTGATGGGATAGTATTTCCTTCAATTCCATGAGTTTTATACCTTAAAAATTATTATTTTTTAAGTAAATTGGCATTAGCCTCACTTTCTTACAACCCAAAGAGCCTATTCCAAGAAAAAGTATATTTTTTTGTACTCCAACAAGATCAATATGTAGTATACTGACTAACAGCGTTAGTCAACTTTCCAAGAGCTAGAACACAATGAAACAAGTTTAATGCAAAATTTACCCAAGTTTAATGGTCCTTACTTAGATGAGTTATTGTTCATATTACAATCTAAAATAATACTTGCTTTGCTTTAGAAACCTTAGATCTTCTTCTCTCTACTGGATACTTGACTTTGCATTCCCCCTTGATTTTGACCCCATGTTTAGCTCCAAATGAAATTTTTCTCTTGCTATCAGACAGTTCTGATCCTCATATATACATACCAGCTCCACTATGGCTCCACACCATGGTTTACTCCTTAGGTCTCCCCTAGGGAAAGCTTGGAAGAATGGAATGCCCCTTATTAGAATAGAAAAGTATGGGAGTGAACTGAGCGGTTCATTTACCTGCAGGAGGGAATATATATCAAACATTCTTGAAATGTTATTAATGGCTTTAAAATATAAAGGTAAACCAAACAAACTGCAATAACAACAACCCCCTCCACATACACAGAAAATAACAACAACAATAACAACAAAAAGAACGAAATGAATCCTATGTGAAAGGGGAAATATATTGTCAAACTATTTTATTTTATTTATTAATTTTAGTATAAATGTTTTCATGACTTCTTCAAATTTTAGTATATTAATTAAAATGTAATTAAAACTCAGAAATAAACCTTTTGCTACTGTGACAGATACTGCAGAATGACATACTGAACAACTATCAAAACTCTTCTTATCATGCTTTCCTGGTTCTTAGAGGCTGGCAAGCTGAATGTTACATACAAACCTCACACTTAGTTGAAACTAAGATTTTTTTCAGGGAAACTGATTTCCTTCAACCAGAGGCACATACATAAGAGTGTGAGGCAGAATCTATAGTGCTGTTTGGCAAGTAAGATGGTTAAAAGTTTTGGGTTCTATTGAGTTGTAATGCAAGTCTCAGTGTCTGTATCTTCATTAGTTCTAGGTGACACATGGTTGGTGGAGTTTCCACCCTTTCTGTAGCTAGACTTTTCTCTCGTGTTTAGTACAAGCCTGATTGTTGGGTCCCAGCGAAGTTATGTATCTATGATGTTATAATAATCCCATTTCGGTTTTAAACTATCAAGAAGGAATTTTGTTTCTTACAACTAAGAACCATGGCCAATGTAGTAACTGTATCAGAAATGGGATGCTTCATGGTACAAATACCACAGATTTAGCGGAAACAGTTGGGCAGAACATGATGAAGGTCCCACTTTTTATGAGGTAGGTACCTTGAAAAACAGGCTGAAAGATGCTATAATGCTAAGGAAAATAGTAGAAAAAAATTGTAATGTTGGTAGGTGGGAGTTCACATTTGCTATTTTCAGCAGATTCGTATGAGTTAGATGTACTCTTACTATCCTAGAAGCAGAGGTGGAAGGAAGCAAAGATTGGCAAAGGAAGGTATTCTTCCTGCTAACTATTCTGATGGAGAGTCCAGTGATTTGGGCCTTGCGGTGTTAAAAGTTATCTGCTCTGTACCTAAAGTTGAAGACATTTTGAGCTGTGGCCATGAAACTGCAGGCTTAGCAGGGGGTAAGACTCTTGCCTTGTCATAAAGCAGCAGTGATATTGCTGGCAGGAGGTGATAAATTGTATTGCCTCCCCCCGAAGTCTATTATTTCAGATGATCTCAAGGTAGCCACCATTAATTTAAGGGCCAGAAGGATGGGCGGAGTACAGAAACTATTAAATAAAAACTGAGAATCTGCAGGCTTTAAAACCATGTCTGGCAAGCCTTGCAACAATGGTAGCTTGTACATGGAATGAAATAGAAACAAACCAAGCTTGCTACATGCTTGAAGATATTGGCTTCTCTGAGAAATCTCAAACTTTGTCTGCAACAGTTGGTTATTGTTAAAACAATCCTGTGTTGCAATATTTCAAAATCCTTGAAGAAAATTATCCTCTCCTGTGCCTACCTTCAATATGTTTACTGAGTCAAACTGTCAGGTTGAACTTCCCAAGGGCAGATCCAAGAATGACAATGGAAAGGCAAAAAGAAAATATTGAAGAGAAAAAAATCAAGGTCTACCAGTTTGGTCAACCAAAGAAATTCATGCAATGCTAGGACAGAGAGTCCTGGCTGTTCCTGCTTAGTAGGTTTGATAATTATTATGAAATGGTGATTAGTTTCTCCCTTTCCCAAATGGACAGGTTTAATGTAATGATTCTGTTCCTTCTTCACAACTTAAAATCTAAATGTGCTCATGGCTGAAAAAAAAGGTAGTTTATTGGTTGCCAGTCTACAAGGAACCTCAATCTGGGCCTCTTGGAGAGGACTGCATAGCACTCAGGAATCTTGGGCAGTAGATTTGATGATATATTGGGAAGAGACTTAGATCTTCTTCCCTTGGAGAGGGCAGTGAACCTCTTCCATGTACAAAAACACCGGTATGTATGTTCATTTGAGAAACCAAAGAGGGAGGACAGAGCACCAAATGCTAATAGTCTTTGTTTTGTTTTGTTGGTAGGGGAGATTGAACTCAGGGGTGCTGTACCATTGTACCACATCTGGAGGCTTTTCTATTTTGAAACAGGGTTTTGCTAAGTTGCTTAGGGACTTACTAAGGTTGCTGAGGCTGACTTTGAACTCAAGATCCTCCTGCTTCAGACTCCCAAGCTGCTGCGATTACAAGTGTGTGCCACCATGCCCAGCTTTTTCATATTCTTCGTGGTATTCATTAAAGCTCAGATGCTTTATGTTTAAGTCCAGTATACCTATTTTTTTCTTTTGCCACTTGTGCTTTTGGTGTCATATCACAGAAGATTTTGCCCACAAGGTAATGAGGACTTACTGCTATATATTCTTCAAAGAGTTTTCTAGTTCTTATATTTGGATTTCTGCTCCATTTTGAGCAAATGTTTGTACATGGTAGGAAGGACTACGGTGGTTTTGTTCTTTTACATGCATGTAACCAGTTATCCCTGCATCTTTTGTTATAAAGCCTACTCTTTCCCTATTGAATTGTATAAAAGTTAGGGATTGTGAGTGCACAGTTCTGTGTGCTCAAGAATATGTATATGTGTATTGAGGGTAAAGATAATTTTGGCTTGATGTTGTGAAAAGATATGTAAAATTTTTATGTTTCTTAAACAAATCTAAAATAGGTATGTCAGTGTCTCTATTTTTCAGTCAAACAATTTCACAAATAGTAAACATATACATCATCTTTCTCTATAGCTGTCTTCTTTATGGAACTCTGAGTAATTTGGAAATGCAGACATGTACTTTGCTTTAGTTGAAGACTATCTGAAAATAATCTTCAAAAATTAACAGGATCATGCTTTTACTGAATTGATTCATAATATGTATATATGTTGTTGAAATCACACACCAAAAAAACTTTGATATTCATTTTCTATTTTTTTTGTAGGGGGTGTTAATAGGGATTGAACTCAGGGGCACTCAACCACTGAGCCACATCCTCAGCCCTGTTTTGTATTTTATTTAGAGACAGGTTCTCACTGAGTTGCTTAGTGCATCACTTTTACTGAGTTTGACTGAATTCTCCATCCTCCTGCCTCAGCCTCCTGAAGGGCTGGGATTACAGGCATCTGCCACTGTGCCCGGCTTGTATTCATTTATGACAAGACTACTTAATGAGAGCTACATGCCTCATTTCTACATAGAAGGTTAAGGTCCACCTAATATTTATGTTCAGTGGTTTGGACATGTTAAACTGATATGTCATCAGAATTGACAGATTTTCCTTGCTTCATTTGGATTTCTTGGCTTTTTGAACTCCTTACCCATTCTGGATATTTCCTTGTTTTGAGAAGGAATGAGAAGACGTTTGCATTTCATTGAAGTATCTGTTTTTTTAAAAAAAAAAAATTTTTTTTTTTGCAACTTTCAACTGTTCATATGCAATCATTTTCAGACTTTTTTTTTTTTTTTTTTTGAGATCTAGTTCTAGTTTTCAGGATTTGTTTTAGTGTGGAAATCGAGTGCCCTGGTTTTGTCAGTCCTTGGCATTCAAATCCTGCTGAAAATAAAAAGGCTCCAATATCATTAGGGGAAATTGCATAGTAACCTGCAGAGCATGTGTTTAAATATCTTCATTTTAGTTCCTTAGACCTTTCTCAGTACTGAGAGAGCTGCAGCACAGCCTTACTTCTATAGCTTCAGATAGGTGACTGCCTCAAACAAAGGCCGGGGTGGATTTTTGTTGTCCACAATAAGTGCCATGAAGAAATTAAAAAGCAATTCCCTGGGCTTCTACAACTTGAAAGATGCTCAACAGTAACTAGCATAGAGGTAGTTTTGTGTTTTAGGACTTTTTTTTTTTTAAAGCTTATTCAACCCAAAATTTATAGCATTTTATTTCTGCCATAAAGACAGTTTACATTTACAGTCCACCACCAGAGTTAATAGAGATGGGAGTAGTTGTAACTACAGTATGGTTAATGAAGACACAGTACATAAAATGTAAACTTTGCTGATTCTCTAATTGGTATAGAAGCCTACATATAGCAGTAGGGCACTCGCCTAGCATGTGTGAGGCCCTGAGTTCGATCCTCAGTGCCACATTAAAAAATAAATTAGTAAAATAAAGTAATTGTGTCCAATTACAACTAAAAAATAAATATTAAAAAAGTGGGCTTTTTAACATAGTATAGTTAAACACTGGTAATGGACACCAAATTTACTTTATAAGATTCAGATTTCATTTTAAAAAAATTTTGACTATCCCATTTCAGATTTCATATATTCTTTATATTATTTGGAGCTGCACTACTCAATATGGTAGTCAGCAAGCACATGTAGCTTCTGAGTACTTGCATACTAGTCTAAATCAAGATGTTCTGAGTACAAAAGACACTGGATTTTGAAGATTTAGTCTTCTAAAGAATAAAATAATGTAAAATATCTAATTAACTATTCGTATGTTATAAACACATTGAAATATTTTGGCTATATTAATTAAAATACACTATTCAGATTAACACTACCTATTTCTTTGGACTTTATAAATGTGGCAATAAGAAAATTTTAAATGATGCATGTAGCTCATACTTGTGGTTCACTTTGTTTTTATTGAGCAGCACTACTCAAGAGACTAATGATAGCATAAGTATTATGGGGTTACTGGGGTTCCATTTGCATACAATCAATTATATACATCTTTTACCCTCAGGTGTCACTCTACAGTGTATAATGTGGGTTCAATCATTTTCAATGCATATTTTTATTTTCTCATACCTTTCTACTGTTCAATGGTCTATTTTCTGTCTAGAGAACCCCTTTTCCACTTTGTTTACTTGGCAAATTCTTACCTTTTAATAGCCAGCTAAAGTGTTATTTTCTCTGTAAAATGTTTTCTGAATTCCTTCTCCCCACATCCATACTCCAAATAGCAATACCCTGTCCTCAGGGCTGACAGCATCTTGGCCAATATCTACTGAACATCTCCTGTTACAGGAATATATGGTTGGAGAGATCCAAAAGTGAATAAGAGAGAAGTGGACCCTGTGCCTGTACTACTCACATTTTAGACTGGGATGGGATACTGACAAGTAAATACAGTTTCAATTGGTAAGGAAAATGCCATACAGGAGAGATTTAGAAAACACATCAAAGTATATCTTTCTCAGACTCTTTGTGACAGGCATACTGAACCTGAACTACATAGCATCTGATCTCACAGAAACCACAGGCTTATAACAGTACTCACATATTTAAGTATACAAACTGAATGGCATCTTTTTCACATCACGAATGGTTCAAATGGGAGTTGGTTTCAAAATAAACTACTCTCTAGGCATTCTTATATTACATATATGTCTAAATATCTTTGCAGTGATTTTCTTATGCTGGAAATTTCAAGAACAAAACAGTCTCTACACAATTAACATGATTAAATTAAGATGAACTCTGCAAGGGGTATACAATTTACTTAACACTAATGTACTATCAAAAAGAGCTCAGGATTTCAATGATTGTATTTCTGAGAGGTTGAGAAGATAAATTAATAAGTGAGCAGCTTTGGTAAGCCATCTAACATATGGCAGTGGATTTTTAACACTAATGTTGGAAGGCAGTACCAATACTTGGCTTGGTGGGCAATCTCAATGATCCAAAAGTAGGTTAAGAGACAAGAATGCTCTTAAAATCAACATTTGAGAGTCCAAATAGTCATCCCAATGTCTATGCGCCAAGCAAGGTGCATGCACCTTGCTCTTTGGTGAGCACTTCATTCCCTTACATGGAATCCATTCATTTTACTTTAGATAGAATGTGTCAAGTGAGGCTATCTGTATTATCAGAGTAGAAGCTGCCAATGCTAAATGTAACAATATTGTTAACAGAAAAGGACAGCAGATTGTCAGTCAAGGGGTGGAGATGGGGAAGAACTACAAAAGGCAAAGATCATCAGTAAGTTACAGCATCTTGGAGTTCTTCAGTGCAGCAATTTATAGCTTATATACCGCCTGGGAAAGTCCTTCACACTTGGGAAGAAGCCTGACATAAAACAGGAAATCAAAGTATTTCTTGAGTCCATGATAGCCTTTAATTACTTTTAATGAAATTAACACTGATTTTTCAAGAAAATGCTAAATAAAATCCAATACACTGTGTAAGAAAATGTTAACATTTATAATATATCTTTGTTTAACGGTTAAGCTTTTTTATTTTTAAAAAAAGTTTGAGATCCCCATCCCACAGGGCCGAGTTCTAATAATTCTGATCACTTAATTGGACTAGTTTGCTTTGTATCAATCCTAAATAAATGACACACTATAGAACAGCAGCCTTTACTAATTTGCCTTAAGCAGATTTCGAACTGTGATATATGCAAATATGCTATTATATGAGGTTTAAACTATATTAGATGGTAACAGATTGCATAGTTGAATCACTAGGGTGATGTAAAAAAAAGTGTTTAAAAATGTGCCATCGCTATTAAGTAAACTATACCTACCATGTGCCCAGCACTGCGCTAGCTAAGCTAAATTTATGAAGAATCAATTTGAAAAACTGCTTTCATGATTGAGAAAGCATTCCAAAAATCATTCATATTTTTAAAGGTTAAGTGAAATGTTTAATGCACAATACAGCCATTATATAACAGGCATAGAATACAGTTTTATGACTGGATAATATTTGTTTTTTAAGGGCACTAGCAACTCTTATTTCCGAATGCTACCAAATGCTTAGGGTTATGAACACCTATATATTAAGAATGGAGCGCCTCATCCACTCGTTTGTCTCACCTAGTGTTTTAACACAGGCATGCCATTTCAGAGTTTGGGGTGAGACTAAGCCTTACTTTATCGTTTTTGTGTCAAGCAAAAACAATTTCGGCAACGGAACTCATTTCCCCGGGTAATTTTTTTCATGGCGAGCTACCAAATGCTAGATGTTAAGAGTCAAAAAGAAACCTGACATCTGGGAGGTGCTGGGGGCGGGTGTTAATAGTTGTACTTAGATGTTTGGGGGACGCTGAGGATACGATTTTTAAAACTGCAATTACAAGGAGAAGAGGAAATTATGGTTTCTTAAGATTCTCTCCTCCCTCCACTTTCTCGCTTCACCAATCCGTAGCCCCCTCCCCCCCAATTTAGAGGCGGGTTCAGCGAGATCAGGCTGCAGGAAACCTAGAGGCTTCTTCGCAGCGCAGACGCCCCGGCCTCGTGATGTAATTGTTATTTCTTACTCGGATACCGAACCGAGGAGAGCTGCTGAAAAAGTAGCAGCCCTGTTCCTTTTGCCTTATCTAGTTGGGTCAGATCCTTCCCGGGGATGGTGTAGATTGGCTGGCAGACTCCGCTGGAGGTTTCGCAGTGACAAAGCAGCAGAAGATAAACCCTGCTCCTGGGTCCTACGTCCGTCCAGGGAGCTTGAGCGGGCGCTCCTCAGGTCTCCTTCCTAGTTTTCCTCTCCGAGTACTCCACGTTTTTTACTGGGTGCCTACCAGGTGCTGTACGTGGAGACAGCGTGACCTAGCGTTATAGTGCCCGTGTACCCCAAGATTAAAGCAGGACACAGATTACAAGAAGAGGGATTTTTGTGGTGGGTGAAAGGGAGCCAAGAGAACGCGTGCTGTGGGGTGAAATGGGAGGAGGGAGACACTTAAGGCGCCAGCACCCAGGCGGGGAGGGAACCTGGAGCTTCTAGGGAGGCCAGATCCCGTGCCGAGCTCCAAACGCGTGCCTTTGGGCTTGGGTAAGGAGAACGATCGCTGGCCCCCAGGGAGGAGCTGTCCAGGCGGCTGGACAGAGCCAGGACCCAAAGAGGACGGCTCGGGCGCGCCAAGCACCCACCTCTCCCGGCCAACGCGGTCCCCTCGCTGCCTCTGGGCCCTGAAACCATGGCCAGCCATCCGTGGGGCGGGCGAGAAAGAGAGGGAGAAAAAAAAAAAGAACAGAAGGGGTTCCCCAGCTCACGCGAGCTGCTGGGACCCGAGAGGCTTCCTCCGGCCTGGGTGACAATGGGAGGGAAGGGAAAAAAAGGGTTAAGAAACTTGGCTGAAGAGCTGAATGGCGTGGAGCGGCGAGGGGAGGGACTGGGCCGCGGCGGACTCAGCGGCGGAGGGAGGAGCGCGGCTGCGGGCGGGCGGCGAGCGAGGCGGCTCAAAGTCAGGCCTCGCAGAGCATTGCAGCAGAGCCCGAA
>NW_025999968.1:37695085-37714522 GCF_001458135.2 Marmota marmota marmota | reverse complement strand
GGCGAGGGCAGCGCGGCCCGCGAGGGGACTGAACGCTGGCGGCGGGGAGGGCTCGGCGGCGGCGAGGAATCGTTGGCGGGGAAATCCCGCCTCTCCTCCCGGGTCCTAATCACCCCGGGAACTCGGGGTCCGGGCAGCGGCGCTGCAAGTTGTAGAGTTAGCCCTGGGTTCGCCTGCCTGTGCGTGCCAGCCCTGGGCCGAGGGGCCACCGCCGAGTGTCGTTTGCGCCGTGCGCGGGGACGACTCGGGTGGCCGCGCCACCGGGCTGGGGTCGCGCCCCGCTCTGCTGTCCCTTTGGCCCCAAGTCCGGGCGCTTCTCGCCGCGCGGCTGCCGATCCTGCTGCCCAGCAGCGTCCGGGGTGGCGCCGGGCACAGCTCCCCGCCTTTCGCTCGGGTGCCTCCCTGCCCTGTGCCAGCCGATTCCCGGCCAGGAAAAGTGAATAGGAAAAGGGACATCGCCCTCAGCCTCAGGCCCGGCCTGCCGGCACTTGCTCGTCGCCTCCCGAGGGTGAGGCTCCCTGGACCCGAGGCCTCGGCCCTCGTTCTACCCTGGAGCCAGGAACCGGCTCGCATGTAGGGTGAGCCCGGTGGAAGTCCGGGAGGCTGCTTCTCTCTCTCCGGTGTCCTCGCTACTATTTGAGTATTGTAGTTTTAGGAAGGGTTTCATGGAAAGATTCTACAGACTTTCCATACTTTCCAAAGTAGTTCTTAAATTTTAATCAAGAGTTGGTGTCCAGTCTGAAGGAACAAAGGAATCAACTGTGTTTTAGAGGCGGACAAGCTGGGAGTCTGTGACACATGTTGATCTCTGAAGCATTCCATGAGTTTCTATGTTCTATAATGTTAATTATTTAATTGGATGCCGAAGGTAGTTGGAAAAAATAAAAGCAGAATTGCAAATGCTTATACGTTAAAAAAAAGTTTTTAATGGGACGTTTTATTTTGGGAAAAATTAAGACTTAGGTTCAAGAACTTTTAACTTGGTGAAACTTGGGTTGACGATTGTCTCCTGTAGTGTAAATAATTAAGTGTGGGATTGTGAGGGAAAAACTTCTAGAGTAAGAGAGGCTATCTATAGGTGTCCAAAGTAAAAATAATTATGGGGTTACATACACCTATGCTGATATACTTTCTATTTCTTGGGGGAACTTGTGAAGCCAGGGGCTTTGCTAATTCATTATTTATGAATTGCACTGAACCTGCTTATTAGTGAATCATGGATTTAGCAAGTGGGTGGCATCTTCCAGATGAGATTATTCAATGTTTAATCATGAGTTGCTACCTTTGTTGAAGAGACAGTGAAATGAGTAGACTTTTTAAACAAATGGTGCTTCATCTGACTGGCCCCTAAATATGAGTTGCTGCCTGGAGCTTGTTGAAATGTTTCAACTTCCAAGTCAGTTGTTCTGGTTTTGCCCAGGAGATTTGGTAATGTCCATAGGGTTTATATGTTTTTAGGGAGTAGTGGCTACATCACCAATAGTTAACTTTCTCTGTTTGGACTTAGTTCCTGGAGACAAAGAAGGAGAATCAATCAATGAAGCAGCTACTACCCTTCAGGCTGTAGGATTGGTTACTTGAAGCTGTTTCATACTTTGGTGAAGAAATACTGCTTTCCAAATTTACCCTTAGAAGTGCCCTAGATGTGTGTACATGCAGGTCTATATTTTTTAAAAAGGATTTTTCCTTGTTGTTTTTACACAAATGAGTTCTTACAGTGCCTTTGATGTAGTTGAAAGTCAGGCTTAATGCCTATAGGAACACATGACTGACTTAAAACCACTTCTTACATGCATCGTCAAACTCTGTAGAACTTGGATTTTCCTAATTTAAACATCCTAAAACATGTGAGTTCACAATAAAGACATGTGTAGAAGAGGCTAAAGGCCCTTCTGTCTCTTGCAGATAGAAGAGCAAAACAGCGTGATAAAAAAATAACCTATACCACCACCTAGAGTCTGTTTGTTAGTTTATTGCTCCTGAAGTTTGTTTAAATTGACACGTCTCTTGTGGTCTGATATAGTAAAAAAATGATTAGGAAGTGCAGGCTTTCAAAAGGCCATCCAAGAGAACAATTATTTAAGTAATAAATAGCAAGTGCCAATTTGAATTATCCATGCCACCTCTAGAATAGAAAAGTGTGACATACCAAGTTGAGTGGGCTATTCTCCAAAAGATATTAATTCAAAAGAATTTAAAACGGAATTTTCGGCTTGTGCTCCAAGGTAGCTCTGACTGCTCAAAAGATTTTCTGTGTTGTTATCAGGTATTCAAGAAATCTTACAAATTAAATGCCAGTAGGTCTTTCTGAAATCCAGGTAGAACAAAAGCTATGATAAAAATACAGGGGAGCGTTACAGCTACAGAAATTCTGGAAACTCATAAGGTTAGAGAGAATGTAAGCTATAAAGAGTTATGGTTCAGAGATTTAAGAGTGAAATCTGTGTTAAACACTGGAGTTATCTATTTTGCTGGTAGTTGATGTGTAGTTAAGCAGTCCGCTAAATGGAAGACCTCTGGGAGGCAGTTTTGTTGCCCGAGTGTCCAAGGAGGAAGTAATGTTCCTCCTGTAGAGTGTAGTCTCAGAGAAAGATGGCCTCCAAGATCTTTAATTAAATGCCAGTTGAACAGAGAGAACTAGAGCACTGTATTAATTCTGTCAAACATCACTATTTTAGAACATTGAGGACAACTAAAAATGAATTAACTCATCTCTGAAAGCAGAGTTTTATGAAAGGTGACAGATGAGGCAAAATATGTCAATCTAATGGAACAAATAGGAAGATAAGGAGATATGTCATTCCTTGGCTTGCTAGAAAGATGAGTGGGAAGAATTTTATTATTATTGATCGTGCCGATTCCATGCATATTGGCCTTAAAAGGCCATGATGGACAAATAATTTTAAATTATAGTGGTGTAGGATATATGAATTTAAAGGGATTAGTTTTCTAATTTTAAAACATAAAGATTATTTTGAGTGTTCTGGAAAGAATAATAATTTTGTGTATCAAGTTAAAAAATAATTCTGTTCAAATTAAGTTTAAAACATCTAATTTTTATCAAGAAAATTGTTTAAATTGTGATAGGGTTAGTTTTGCTTTTTAGACTTTAGATTGTTTGACACAGCTTTTAAAGTGTAGGTTCATAGTGAAGAGTTTGGTTTCTTTTACCCCTTCCCTCTCCCACCTTCCCTTAAACAGCCTCTTTGGATGTTTTCTTCACTTTGAAAATTGCCTTAGTGTGTAGCTTTGCTTTTTGTCTATGGTGGAGTGAAGTTTCTTACTCATGTGTTTTTTTCATCTGCCTTTTGAGGTAATTGATACACAATCAAGAGTGGATTTTGTTTTTTAAAATAAGGATTTACTTTTGCATGGGTAATGACCAAAGAAAAAGTATTTGCTATTCTTAATAAAGACCTGTGTACTTATTTCTTCCAGCTGGAGAAATGTTTTTATTTAAAAAAATCTTTTTTTTTTATTTTATTTTATTTTTTTTTATTGGTTATTCAAAACATTATAAAGCTCTTGACATATCATATTTCATACATTAGATTCAAGTTGGTTATGAACTCCCAATTTTACCCCAAATACAGATTGCAGAATCACATCGGTTACTTATCCACATTTTTACATAATGCCCTATTAGTAACTGTTGTATTCTGCTACCTTTCCTATCCTCTACCATCCCCCCTCCCTCCCCTCCCATCTTCTCTCTCTACCCCATCCACTGTAATTCATATTTCTCCTTGTTTATTTTCCCATTCCCCTCACAACCTCTTATTAAAAAAATCTTGACTACTATGGAAAAGATAAAATATTTTCAACAGACTACAATAGGGTAAATTTCAGGATGTTGGAATTTTAGTCTGGTTCGAATTGTTCAGGATTCATTTCCTAAAGTTGCAGTCCTTTCAGGGGACAGTGGGGGTGGGAGAGGAGCAAACTCATTCAGTAGGATTTAGATAACACAACAATTAGAAATATAATACCAGGATGGTCACCAAGACTTTAGAAGGTGAAAACCAGGAGTGTCAGATGATGAAGCCTACAGAGCAGTAGAATGGAGCTGAGGATTATGTTGAGAGGTTGGACTGAACAAAAAGTAAATGGAGGAGAGAGATCTTGTTTCCCTATCCTGTTTGCATCTGATGCTGAAGCGGGGACATGAATTGCTGATGGTAATAGATTCCTGCTTATGGGGCCAGCAATAGTATATAAATAATGGTCATTTGAGGGAGAGAAACAAGTACCCCACTAGTGCATAGCACACTCTATTTTCAAATATCTCAAGTACATCCAACATAGAGGATAAAAAATGGGTACCACAATGAAACCAGGAGTTGGAAAAAGATGAATGAATATTAGATCACCTTTTCTTTGATCTGTTCTTTTAAAATCTGTAGTTTTCCAGGGATCTTTGTCAACATGGAAAACAGTGGAAGTGCTGAGGTTTGGGTAGTAAACTGGATAATTCTTTTATGGGACCTCTGATAGAGATAATTTGATAAACAACTACAGAAAGATCCTTTCTTTAAGAACATTATCTTATTATTATTCAAGGTAGGGGGAAAATTGAGACCTAAAAGACTCGTGGTCTTATTGTGTTTTCTTGAAAATATTTATATCGCTGTACACCTATTTTTTTCTTACTTGAAATTAAATTTTCAATTTGATGGATACTGAAATATGTAGGGTTTTAAAGATTGGAAGTTTATTTAGAAGTACACTTTCATTTCATTTTGCTACAGCTATGAAAGTTAGTTTTAAGTTTTCTTTCAGGCCCTGAGAAGAGTAGAAAGTTACATTAATTTCTAAAACTTGCTGATAGTAAATATACTCAAGTCATAGAACCTTGAAATTCAAATAGAACTAATGCTTTCTTGCAAATATTACAAGTAAAGTATTCGAAACTTGTGGTATTATGGGTTATCAATACAAATGAAACATAATTTGCCTTAAATTCATAAAACAGAAGAAAAATTTTAAAATGTGATAGTATTTTACAATTGCATTAGAATGTTGTTAAAATCAATACCTTGAATTATGCAAAGGATATTTAGCCTAGAACTTTAGCAGTAATATAATAAGAAATAGATTTGAAAAATTTCAAAAGTTGGCAACTCAAAAATGGAGGGAAAAAATCACTCACTGGGGTTATGAAAAACTGGTCCCCACTATATCCTTAGTAGTCTTAAATTTAAAAAAAAAAAAAAAAAAAAACTATGCCAGGTTTTAAGATGGTGTGTTCTTGAAGATGATAGTATAGATAATTATTTGTTAAATAAATTAAGATTCATCTTATTTGTTTGGTTAAAATGATTTTTGGAAGAACATCAGCATATGTTGAAACTTGACTAGAAAAATGATTATGACATTTGTCCATTCATTTATTCTCCCTCTCTCCTTCCCACCCTTACTTCTGCTCTCAGTTAACAGAGTTGGGGGGAAAAGGGTTTTGTTAAGACACTGGGAAATAGAAATAAATGCTTCTTTTACAGGATTAATAGTTGTATTTGAAACTACAAGCTTACCATGGTTCACTGTCCCCAGAAAATTTTTAATTTCTTATATCTCAGGGAATAAAAGCTCTGAATTAAAATCCATCTTACCTCTTTAACTTTTGTGTTATTTAGCAAAAATACCTTTAAGGATGAAAGGAAGAGATCCTTATTTGCCTTATATTCTGTGTGACTAAGCCTAGGGTTTCAAGAAATATTAAACTAGAAGCCTGCTAGGAATTTGAGTCACCAGCTTAAGATACCATTGGGACAGAACAACTCTGATTGACCTGATGCTGGTGTTTATTCAGAGCTTTGGGGGAAAGGAGTCTCTCTCACCCTTGGACTTCTAATTAAGAAAGTCATTTCTCAGTCACCTGTTAAATGATAGTCAGGGCTATTCCTTGTTTTCAAACCTGGAATTTTCTTCGCAAGGGATTGAGGGCAACTCAGGAACTAAGGAGTTTAGAACTTATGTTGTTAGTAGTTTGTGTTGGTTATTTTACTCTATATTCTAACTGGCTGTGTGAGGGAATGGGATAAAGGCTGATGATTAGCTGTAGACAGTAAGAGAATAGCTTAGTTAAGTCACATAGTGGCTAAACTAGCTTATGGTTATATGCTTTTAATTGTTGAATTTGCCTATACATATGTGTAAACATGTTCCATGTTTCTGTATTAAAAAAGCCAGATGCCAATGTAACATGGCAGTAGTAAGATAGGAAGTTATGTTTACAAACAGCCTTAAATGAGAATAGTATTGTAATGTTGTGGTGTTTAATGACCCAGTATGGTTGGATTCTGGCACATCATGGGGCACTACTAAAATTTGAGAATCAGAAGTTCAGAATAAAAATCGGACTTCTGTCTTGAGAAATCTTTCTAGAAATTGAGAGATGAAATGTTTAAGAGATGGTAACTGGATGGTGAAAAGCATACTTCCTTAAGTTCTTTTTCATTCATGAATTTATGAGTTCATCGTAAATCTGTAATAGAGGGGTAGACTTACACATTGGGGAAAGAGGGAGGGAGGACAGAAGAAAGTGGAGGATATCAAGAAAACGTATTTGGAAATATATGAAACACTCCAAATGGGAAGTTAGAAATATTCTCAAAGGGAATTAATCCCTGTTGCAGTTTTTCCCCTAAAGGGAATATTTGCACAATGGGTCATGTAGGCTCAGGTTTGATTATTGAAAAACATTTTAAATATAGTTGTTTGTGGGCTGGGATTGGTGTTCAGTGGCAGAGCACTTGCCTAGCATGTGTTAGGCACTGGGTTCAATTCTCAGCACCACATATAAAATAAATAAATAAAGGTTCATTGACAACTGAAAAAATATATATAAAAAATAGTTACTTGTGTTTTGTTATTTCATGATTCTTTTCCTAGTTTAGGTTCTGCTACAAAATCAACATATACATAAAAGGAAAGTCTTTTTATCTCTTTGGGTAATAAATAACATCTGTAGAACGAGAGGGGTAGTTTCCTAGTATCATTTTCTCTAGTTTATAGATAAACCCATTCTGAAAGATCCCAGAGTAACTTGCCTGAGGTCACACAGCTACTTTCATTAATTTGATTTTCTATGAGAATATGCGATCCTTTGAAAAAAACAGTTCACCAACTGATTTTCAGGAAGTCATTAAAAAACTTTGCTTCCCACCTGATAGCCACAAAACTCAGGCATCCCATCCAAGCTTCCCAGCCTGGATTCTCAAAGACCAATTTCACTGGGAAGGCACCTTGTTGCCAATTGATGATTCAGCAGCATTTTAGTTAGTTCTAGCAGAGAGCTGTCCTATCTCCTGTGCCTGTGTATCACTAGAGGAAAACACGGTCACTAAGGGCACCTGTATGGATGTTTTTTCCTTCATTGCTGGCTCCTATAAGGTGTACTACAAAATTATTGCAGTGTTCTTTAAGGCAGTGAAAACAACTATGTTTCTTGATATAATTCATTAAAATAGCTTGCTGTGGTCTTAATTCAGGTGTTCCCAAGGCTAATTAGGTTTGTCCACTTCAAGAAACAGCAATTCAGAGCCATAGCTCTTCTGTTGAAAAGGTACAACTCTTGACTTTTACCATTGTCAGCATGATTATTTTTTATTGCCCTGTCTTCACCTATAATAATTTTGTTAAAAACTATGCTATCCTAATAAACCAGTCTATACTACAAAGAAGAAATCAATAGTGCATTTGTGAATAATGAAAGGAAGCACAAATAGAAAACTGAGGAGTAGTTGGCTTTCTTTGGGGAATAGACCGTGATGAGGAAGGAGACATTTGAGTTTAAGGAGGTTAGTGGCACATACTGTATTTTTAAGTACACACCAGGTATGTGTTTTTATTGTTGAGGCCATGAGAAGTGGAGTTATAAACCTCCCCACCTCTTTTTATTTGCCTCATTTAAAATTTATGGAATTTAGAACCCCAAAACCACTCTATTGGAGTGGTTCCCCAGACCCTGAAAAATACAAATTGAAACTATATTGTAGACACAAGTTGAATAAGCAGGTGCACATAAGTAATATTTTCTAATATGCTTTATATTTTGATTTGGCAAGTGCATTTTGGAAAAAAGAAGGATTCATATGAAAGCTGCATAGGAAATGTTTTGCTTCTATCTTTTATTAAGAGAATATATTATATTTTTGCCAAATAAGAAAGAAACTGTCCAAGTGAACAATATAGGGAAAAAGTCTTCTATTTCAGATATGTATTTAAATGTGTATTTATATTAATTCCCTAGCCAGTACATGCCTTTTAAAAAATTTTTTTAAATAAACTGAATATACGTGATGCCAAACATAAGGGTTGAAATGATAATTTTGATTTACTATCTATCTGGTTCTTTCCCAGTGTCTTTCTGGTTGTTTATTATTAAGGCACAACCAAGGTTGTGCATAGTTCTCTTGGAAAGCTGCTCTCTGGTAATATTTGGTGGATCTGGATCAATGTCACATTTTCTTTATTTCCTTTTTTTTTTTTTTAAAAAAAAAAAAAAACAAACAAACCTTGAACTTATTTTGCTTGAACTTTCATAAATTGAAGTAATTTTATAGAATCTTTTAAATTTTTCCAGTTGGAAGAGAAGTTAATAAAAGCTCTGCGTCTATGAATTTAAGCATACTTGTCTTAGAGGAATCCTGTCCCACTTCCTTATTATCAAACAAGTCATTTTATAGAGCCATCTTGCTTATGGAAAAGTGCCCTTAGTATATATTATAAATCAAATAGTGCTAAAATGCTAAAAAGTACTTAGAACTTAATGCACCATTTTTTTCCCTCTTGATACTCCTTCTTTCTCTATTTTTGTTTCCTTTTTACCCTGTTTTCCCTTAATTTTATAATTTATCACCTGTCTTTTTAAAATTTTTTTTTAATTGCCAGGGGAATTCATGTGATATAACTAGGTGAATGATTCATTATTTTCCAATAGTTTTTGTTATTGTTGTTAATCTAAAATTTCCCAAACAATAATTATATGCATTTTACAAAGGAGAAAATTAAGTCGTTGAGCTAAACAATTGGGTAGACCCAGGATGGGAATATTTGTTTATTTTGGTTAAGGCTGATTTAGAAAGAAAGGTTTGTGTACCAGGTGTTAAGGAATGGTCAGTAACCTTTCTGGTGGATCCAGCAGTAAATCCAAGTTAAGCCCGGGGCAGGAACTGTAATAATTGGTACTGAGTCTTGAGAAGGGGAGTGAGAAGGAGCCTACTACATCACCCCTGTTCTGATACCTAATTTTCTTCTTCAGGTCTCAAGAAGTCTTAGGATTCATTTCATAATTCTGGTACCTAGAACTGTGATATAATTTCTAGGCTGAGAATTTTAAAGGGGAATTTTATAGTATAGGTGTGTAAATGAATTCTGTTATGTGTTCTGTACATTTTCAGTTCTATTTTGAAAGCAGTGGGGGAACTTCCCATTTATAGATTAATTCAGTCAGGCACTTACAGATTATTGGAGTGACCAGAACACTTGCAGCCAACTCTACTTACTACTGACAAGTAATTTTCTAAAACTATAAATGGAGAGCTTGGTTCTTATGGTTCAGTTGATAACATAATGCCTGCATTATCTTGTGGAAAGGTATCGATAAGATGAGGGGACACCACTATGTAGCACAGTGGCAATAATATGCCTCGAACCAAGTGTACCTGGGTCCACACCCCTAGGAAGAGAGCAAAAGGAAGGCAACCTAACTGCAGCCTTTTGTATGGGCTACAGACTGGTCATGTGCCTGACCTTGGTGAAGCAAAATGACAGGAATATTATTGCTCATGGGGCAGTGGGCAAGAATTTAGAGGCTTACTACAGTCTCCAATCCTCTTAACAAGATCATGTTTTTCTCTCAGCTTCATGTGCTCCCTGATTGTAACAGTTACAGTTGTATGTTTGATTTCCACAGTAGACTGTAAGCTTGGTGAATAGGAGCTTATTCAGCAGTATAGTGTTAGTGCCCAGTGCCTAGTGGGTACAAGGCTGTCTATAAACATTTGTTGAATTGAACTGTATCAATCCTAGTTATTGGTAAAATCTGGCTCAGGGCTAGAACTTTTATATATTTTTATATAATAGCTATTGTTGTTATGTGAAACTTACAAAGGAGCTCTTCTACATTTTTCTTTAGTCTATTTAAATTAATACTTCCAAAAGGAATAATAATGCTTCCTTAAAATTTATCATTGTCTTTCCAGTCATTAAATTTTGAGGAAAAAAGTGAAACTGTTGGTAACATTATAATTAATTGGCACTTGAAATCATTTGTCTTAAAATAAATTTCTTCAAAAGTAAACCAGTTATATTAGATAATATGTTTAGCAAAATCTTTAGGGGCAATATTAATTGATTTATTTTTTTTCTTTTTGGGTAAGAAAATGAAACAAAACATTTCAGAGTCTTCCAAAAAGTTTCCTCAGTTTCACAAGTACCTGTTAGCTTGGTCCATTTAATTGCATTGGATTTGACCACTTGGGAAGGTGGGTGGAGACATCTTAAAATTCTGTGTGGAATTAATTTTGGTGTTCAGTAACCTTAGAAGTTAGAGGGTATCAAGAAGAACTGATGATTCAAAATCTGTTATGTTGTAGGACTTAAAGTAGTATATGAAGCCTGTTAGTTATATTTTGAAATTCAGAATTTGGCCTTCACTAGAGGTGAATTTCCTGTCTGTTAGAATGTCATCAATTTCAACTACATTAAAATATAGTTGGTAGGAGGGGAAAATAAATTTATATTGAAATGGAGCTCAGAGATTTCTAGGTGAGATTTCTTTTCAAATGCTAAAAATATAAATTATCTGGATAAATACTTATGGCACTGATTTTAACAAATGCTTTTAAAATAAGTTAGCTTTCTGTTTTGTGAAGACAAAGATTTTCACCAAACATTACCTTATGTGTCTTTTGTAAACTTGAAAAACATCTCTCATGGCTCATATTGTTCTATGTATTCACATGCTTATAAGTTATAGCAAAAGAAGAAAAAGCTAATGGACTAATGTTTAAAGTAAAAGGGTAGAAAAGTGAGCACATTCATATTTTGTGGTGTATTCTACCTTGTGCTTTTACCAGCTCTGGTGCTGAGTACTGGAGCTCCTTTCCCTTCATTGTTCATTAGTGTCTGCTCATATGTTATGAGTACATGAACTTCTGTGTATTAGTGTGATGTTCCGACCATTGGATTCCTCAGCAGGCACTCACATTTAATTTCTATTTTATACAACTAAAACTTATAACTAAGACATGATGTCTCATTAAACTACTTTGTAATGAAAAAGGTGAATGAGACTGAATTTGCGGTTGCCCTTGTACAAGTATTTGTTTAGCTCTGGCCAGTTATCTGTCTGCATCTTTCACATTGTATACATCCTTGTTTTCCTCCTGATAATGCCAGAGAATGCTTTTATTTAAAGGTATCATTCTAATAACATGAATTCATTCACCTTGATTTTAAGCTCCTGTACCCTATCTTTCAGACCCTAGCCACACCAAAAAATGTATTATTTTCTCTCTTTGGACCTATTCGTTATTTTAGCACAATTCTAGATGATCTTGCTTTTGCAAAATTACATTTTCCATATACTGGGTAAGTACCTTAAACCTGTAAGGTTTAGGATTGTTAAAAGAAAAAGCTGACAATATAGGTTAATACTGACAAGAGGTAAAAATGAGCCTTTGAGAAGTCAACAAAAAAGATAAAATTAAAATCTTACTTTAAGTCTTTTGAAAATCTAAACTTAATATGCATTTCCTTACAGCAGCCATATCATCTTTAAATTTTATGTTATGATTCTTAAGTTGCTTCCTGTGTCATAGTAAGAATGGTAAATTTTTTTTAACTGGTTGTATGAAGTAAATGGAAAGAGAAAAGAATAGCATATGATATTATATCTCTGTGTTAATAACATGTTTTCACTACATTTTATAGTGAATGATAATTATTTTTTTAGTTTTTGTTTTTTTCTATATACAATCCATGTGTATGTAGGTGTAAAGAAGACATACCTTGGAAATATGCACCTGTGAATTTGTCCTATGAGAAAATAAGTAACAAGCTGTAATTGCTTTCTGTAGCTTCAGTGAAACACCAGAAAGAAAATAATTCTGTTTGTACATATTGCCTTGTGAATGTTTCAGGATTTAGCAGTTTTTAATGGCTATGGTTATTTATTTATTTTTTTAATTTTTTTTTAGTTGTAGATGGACACAATATCTTTATTTGTATTTATTTATTTTTTCTTTTATGTGGTGCTGAGGATCGAACCCAGGGCCTCACACAAATGAGGCAAGCGCTTCACTACTGAGCTACAGCCCCAGCCTGGCCATGGTTATTTTTAAAAAGGGAAAAAGATGTAGTGTGGGGTAGAAAGTTTTGGTGTATGGGAAGAGAAAGGAAAATTTACTTGTAAACTGTATTGAAGTCACCATTTATTTTGTTTTAAGCTTATTTGTGTAATGTATTCTAAAGGATGCTGAAAGTTAATAATTTATGGTAAAAATATTAGCTCCTTAATGCTGGGTGGTTGAACTGTTAATCCAGAGATACCATGGAGAATAAAGAATTAGAGCTAGGGATTAGATAGGTTTTAGCATGGCTTTGTTGTGGGAAAGCTATGAAATGGGCAAGTCATTTAATGTTTTCTGGCCTCAGTTTCTTTTGTAGCATAAGGAGGTTGAACTAAAATGACAATTTGGTTCCTCTTAACTTTGTACAAATCAGCATTACTGTAAAACTGAGGGTTTATTTTCTATTGCATTGAGTATCAGAGTGCATAGAACTTAAGGCTGGGAGGATATCCCTTATGATTTTTTGAGCTTGCCATTTAATATTTTACAGCAAAGTTTTTAGTTTAACATAATTGAACTTGTACTAGATAGGGTTAATAGGCTAGAACAAAAGGTCAAAGCATAAGGCATTAGGCTTAATTAAGGGAGAGCAGGAGTGGCAGGAGTGTGTGACAGTTAAATGGGTTTCCCACAGACTAATGTCGGTTACAGTGCAACCATGCCTCAACTTAAGTGGGTTATTTTGTGCAAAGGGCAGCAGTGATTAGCAGTTTGACATGCCAGACACTTCTGGCCAATCCCATCTGTTTTAGAGGTTAAAAAAGCACACCTTTATGAGCTGATGGATTGATTTGTGTGCCCGTCTGGTAAAGATTAGAAGTCCAAGGCCAATGCAGTAAATGTCAGTTATAGAATATTGTTCTTTCTTGGTTGGCTCATTGTTGTAACCGTCCACTGTTTTATAATGGGGGATAACTGCTGTTTATAGAGTTGAACGCAAGACGGGTGGGGGAACAGGTGAGGGAGGAAGAAAAATATTTTTCCCAGATGAAATTATGCATTAATATACTCTGTCACAGGTGTTTCAAATTCTGTGGAATCTTTTTGACCAGTTCTTTATAGTTTGAGTCACTTTGTTCTTTTATGTTATCTGAGCAACATTGTCAGTCCAAGATTTAATTTTCTGTACAGAATTAATAAATTTATTTTATTTTATTTTTTGTTACTGAGGGTTGAACTTAGGGTTGTTAAGCTGATGGATACTTTAACTTCATATCCTTACATACATTTAAAAGGTGTAATGTTTTGTTCAGTTACCACCTGGGAAAGGGAAATGAGGAAATGAAGAGAGACTTGCACATACAGGCTCACATGTGTACACACACACACACACACACACGATTCTGTGTTCTCTGTGGTTAGTCAGGTGCAATCACAAAAGGAGACACAGAGACTCAGAAAAACAAAGTTTATTATAATTTCTGGTCCTAGAAAGTATGCTATACCGTGCCATGCAGGGTGACATGGAAAAGCATTGGTGAGGAGGCACTAGGGAAGAGCCCAGGCTGTATCCTTTTTTGGAATCTCCTGGAAGAGTAAGGCAGTGCAGGGTCATCAAATTTAGGTTTTGACTAGTTTGAATAAGCTATATGTAGATGATAATAGTAATAAAATATTAGTATATAATAATAATACTTTTGAATAACTTACTGTTAAACTAATAACTAACAGCTAGGTGTGGTCCATATTTTACTTGGTTCCTGGCCCTTGGATGCTGTGAAGGCAAAGGAATATTGCCCCCTAGGGTGTGTGAGCCAGAAGAAAGAGGTGTGGTTTGGACTGGTTAGTTTGCATATCAAAGGCATGCTGGGGGCTGAGCCTTTTGCTGAATCTCTAAGAATTGTCTTGCCTCCAAAGGAATAGTCTCTACCCAGCCAGGAAGGTCTTTCAGATGTCAGAACATCATAATATACAGAAAATAAGAAATAAAATATATGAACAACACACATGCATACTTGCTTTCTAGGTGGGATTACTTATAGTCTCCTGAGATTGAAATGTAGCTGAACCTAAATTTAGGCCTATTTCTTTCTTCATTGGAAGCTGTGTGATGCCATTAAAACAGTTTATTTCAGTTAAAGATTGTAGCCCATTTAAATATACTCAGAGACTTGATTGTGGTTATAAAAATTGACTTCAGATCTCCTAATATGCAAGGGAAAAAAATCATGATATTATGTGGATGAAGTAGAACTTCAGAAATTATCGTAATTGATGAACTCAGGAATATATATAAAGCACTCAGTACCTTGGGGTGGGCAAAGAAGTGCTTGTGAGAAAAAGAATATTATCTTTATCGGAAGAGTGTCTTCAATCTGAGATTTCAGCTCAAATAAAATGTAAATAGTAACATTGAAACAGCAGAGAAGCTTCTGGTTGGCCCCACAGGTTCTTATCCTTGTCAAAGAATGTGAGCCAGGAGTTTCCTCTTACATAGTTACAAAGTTCCACCATGTCTGATTCTGAATTGCTTCTTATAGAAAGAAAATTAAAATACCTAAAGAAGATGTGGTCACTGAAAGTTGTACATAGATAATAATAGTAACTAGGGCTGGGGATGTGGCTCAAGCGGTAGCGCGCTCGCCTGGCATGCATGCAGCCTGGGTTCGAGCCTTAGCACCACATACAAACAAAGATGTTGTTCCGCCAAAAACTAAAAAATAAATATTAAAAAAATTCTCTCTCTCTCTCTCTCTCTCTCTCTCTCCTCTCTCTATCTTTAAAAAAAAAATAGTAACTAATATTTTATTAACTATATGTATACATTTATTTTGAAACTAAGCTAGTTCGGAGTGTATTGGCTTGGTTTATAGGTAGAAATTGAGAGATTTGGGTTCTAATTTTAAAAGGACAAAATAACAAGGTATTGGAGTTTATTTAGGAATATGTTACTTAAATATGTATTCATACTTATTGTTCTCTGGGAAGAAGCATCAATTGAAATGATTTTTGTCTAATACATAGTTACTTGACAAAAGTCTTGCCTTTTCTTTAGGGAGAGAAGATGAAGAAGCATAAGTTTTATAATATCATTGCTTCTCACTGACTAAATCATTTTTAAATTGCAAAAGATTGACTTAATTAATATAAAAGTGCTTGGGTAGTAAATTAAATATGGAAGATGCACCTAATTTAATGGACAGCGCTTCTTCAATGAATCTCCTGGTGATGTTGTATTAAACCTAAAATAAATACTTGAAGTTCTATATTTGTGCTAATACTATAAACATTTTTAAAGTACCGAAGATCATAGATCTTATGCTTTTTTGGTTTCCTTCCTTTTTCTCCAGTTCAAATGCCAGTGATATCTAGTTTGTGTTAGAATTGAATTTTATTAATGGTAACGTTTTCTGCGGTTAACTTGTTTTTATGTGTTTTAATATATTTTGAGATTTCGAATGCACATTGTCCTCTGTGACACATTGCAATTTCTGTCAATCTGTTGTATTTCCTTTTTTTACTAAGGTGGTATTATTGGATTTGAGACATGTAAAGTATGCTTCTCTAAGCCAGTTCCTTGAACATAGGATTCTGTAGTCATACAAATGAAAGCAGAAATTCTTAATATGTTTAACATCTTGTGTTTGTAGTGTTCCCCTAAAACTGTAACCTTATAATCTGAGTTCTAGTTTTTAGAATTTTTTTGTATGACAATGGAAAAAATAATAGCCCTATTTTGTGTTTTGATCTTGAATGCTGTAAGGGCATATTTTTTGCTTCTGTTTAGGCAGATTAATAAGAAAGCCATAATGTATATTACCTACTTATTGAAATATATTCTTAATGTACATGTTTATTCATATCTTCTCAATGTGTATGTAGATTTTTGTGTGTGATATATTTTAAATAGAGATGTCTGCACCTGTTGATTGCATTAAGCATTTGGTATCTTCTAATGAGGGATGGAAAAGGTGCTTCACACTGTGAAGTGGATCATTCCTCCTCCACAAATTGCATACATTCTACTTTTTTGTATTCAGTGACCTTGCAGTCAGTGACTTCAGCCCAGAATAGTTTCAAAGTCATGTAAATGAATGCAATTAAGGTATTGCTTATCATCTTACATAGTTCAGATGGAACCTTATTGGATAGAGAGAGTTGTTTGCTTTATGAGGAAGGTCAAAATAAGGTTAAATTTTATTACGTAAAATGATTTGGTAATGTTTTTTATTTAGCTGCTTAAAAAGTAGTGTCCTAATAGGAAATGATAGTGCTTCCCCCATCCCCCAATCACCTGGATGTCTTTTCAGAGTTTCATTTTTTTTTTCTGTCTTACTAAAGAAGAACTGTGAGTGAGTGGGGACTTATAGGAATGAAGTAATTACAATAAAGACAGTTATTCTTCATTGTTTTTGGTCCACATACTTCCTTCCTTTCCTTTTGTGGTAATTGTTTTTACTTAAGCATGTTCTTTTAATTGAATTTTGCAGACATTTAGTAAGCACCAGCTATATGATTTGTACCACAGTAAGTATTGAGGGAATCAAAGAAGAATAAGGGCTCAATGGTCACAGGGAGAATAATAATCAGCATGATACAGAGCAAGCAATTTAGGTTGAAAAGCCTACTTGGCTGGGATGTTCAGGGAGCATAACTTTTAAAAAAAATTGGTACCTCTCTGTGATTTCAAGGAGACTAAAGGGCCCTGGTAAAATGAAGTGGTAATAAAAAATAGCTATTTTGGGAGGTTAGATTCAGTTTTATGGTTTATTTAGTCAAAGCTATAGTCCTTGAGAACTGATCATGGGTTATGGGCTAGGAATTTAAGAGTTCTAGCAGAGTAGTTAGTACAAGCTGAAGCAAATGGAGTGTGCTATAGAGAGATCAGGGAGTGAGCATCACACCTTCCTTGTCCCCAGCTATTCATTGGCCTTTGATCAAGATAAAGTTTCCTCAGCCACCACAATATTAAAGTGTAGACACTGTCTCTGTCTGGACAAAAACTTTCATCCATTCTTTTTTTTCTGAACATGTAAACTTTCTTATATGTCAGTGTCATTCTTTATCTAGGAGGTTCTCATTCTGAGTTTGATATTTTCTTGTTCTTTTTGGTCTAGAGAAGAAATGTGTTTCAAACACTGTGATGACTGTCAGATAATCTGGGGACTCTTTCTCCCAAAATCCTTGAGGGAAATTTCTCTTTATTCTTGACATTAGCTTCTCATATCCTTGAGAATAGGTGACAATTGTTACATTAAGATAAAGACTGTATTTTTATGAATAATTCTTATAATACAGGTTGTTTCATCAGATGTAGTCAATAACTGTGCTTAAGGAAAGCATGCATAAGAATACTTTTTATCTTGAAATACATGTTTTTTAATGTTTTTCGTAAAGATTTGAGTAATTAAATTCCATTTTAAAATGAGCTGTTGAAATTCTTTGAGATAAGATTCACTTGAAGTAATGCATATTTCTCTTCATTTTCAGGGAATGTTTGGATTGTGAACTCTTTCAGAACTTTGTTCTCAGGACCTATTATTTTAACATTTGGGAGAAACACATCCAGAAGGTATTGTATTTTGTCTTATTGCTCCATTTTTAAAAATTCAGTAAAGCCTTTCCAATGATAGGAAAGTAAGACTTTTATGCCATATTGTGTTATTTATTTTTCTTTAGCTTTCAGTTCTGGATAAACTAGTTTGACATTTGTCACAGAGAAGAAGAATGTATTTTAGTCTTGACAAATCTGAATTTTGTGTAAGCAAGTAAAAAATTCTGATTTAGATCAAACCAGTTTTATCTATTTTAATCATCTAAATTGTTCATATTTTACCTACACTGAAAAGTATAGAACTATTTTAAAGAATGCCTTGATTTGAAAATGAAATGTGTTAAGTTCCTTTTTTTAAGATAGTATGAAGTATGTATTAAACATTTAGGCAATCTTAAAATCTTCCTGCCCACAGTAGCTCTACCATCTAGTGTAGGGATCAGCTGCTACCTGTATGTCTATAGATCTATGTATGGGATCCATGGACAACTCAACCATGCCACTTGTGTCTGCTTCTGAAGATCCATGTACTAAGTTCTCTCTTTGCATTTTCACCATGTTTAGATTGGTGTAGCCTTATAATTGATCTGCTTGTAGATCCTGTATTAGGTGACACGTAACTGGGAAGAAAGGATATTAGGTGGATTGCTGCTGGGCCCAGTGGCACAAGCCTGTAATACCACCAACTCAGGAGCCTGAGGCAGGAGGATCACAAGTTCAAAGCCAGCTTCAGCAATTTAGCGAGGCCCTAAGCAACATAGACCCTGTCTCAAAATAAAAAATGAAAAGTACTGGTGATGTTACTCAGTGGTTAAGTGCCGCTGGGTTCAATTCCTGGTACCAAAAAAAAAAAAGAAGATTGGTAATCAAGAAACTTACCGCTTTGTGCTTTTGACATTTGTACTTTAATGTGTAGTCAGCTATAACAAAATACCATAGACCTGTGGCTTATATACACTAAAAGTTCATTTCTTACAGTTCTAAGTTTATTTCTTATAGTTTAAGAGGCTGGGAAGTCCAAGATTATAGTGCTAGCAGATTCAGTGTCTGATGAGGGGCCCACATTCTTATAAATACCTGTCTTGTGACTATAACCTCATGTGGCAAAAGGGGCCAGGGACCTCTTGGGGCCTTTTATTTTGCTTTCTTTTGTTTTATAAGGGCACTAATGCCATGAAGGCAGTGCCCTCATGATCTGATTGTCTAGTGTTTTCCTTTTTTAAAAAAATACATTTATTTTTTACTTGTTTATTTATTTTTATGTGGTGCTGAGAATCAAACCCTGGGCCTTGCACATGCTAGGCGAGCGTTCTACTGCTGAGCCACAACCACAGCCCGTGCTTTCCTATACAAAATTACATACACGAGGAAGTGAGGGGAAAGGGAAAAATAATACAAGGGGGAGAAATGAATGACAGTAGAGGGGATAGAGAGAGAAGAGGGGACGGGAGGGGAGGGGAGGGGAGGGGGGATAGTAGAGGATAGGAAAGGCAGCAGAACACAACAGACACTAGTATGGCAATATGTAAATCAATGGATGTGTAACTGATGTGATTCTGCAATCTGTATATGGGGTAAAAATGGGAG
>NW_025999968.1:37688092-37695041 GCF_001458135.2 Marmota marmota marmota | reverse complement strand
ATAAAGATATTTTGTCCATCTACAACTAAAATATATATATTTTAGTTGCATATATATGTATATGTGTGTGTGTGTGTGTGTGTATATATATATATATATATATATATACATACATACATATATATACTTTTTAATTTGTTCATCTGTTGAAGGGCACCTAGGTTGGTTCCATAGTTTAGCTATTGTCAGTTGAGCTGCTTGTAAACATTGATGTGAGGCTGGGGTTCTGGCTTAATGTTAGAGTGCTTGCCTAGCACATGTGGAAGCACTGGGTTCCTCAACACCATGTAAAAATAAATAAAGGTATTGTGTTCATCTACAATTAAAAATATTTTTTAAAAAATTGATGTGGCTATGTCACTGTAATATGCTCTAAGATTTCATCTCACCCCAATCAGAATGGCTGTTATCAAGTTACAAATAATAAATGTTGGTGAGAATGTGGGAAAAAAGATACACTAATACATAGCTAGTGGGACTGCAAATTGGTGCAACCATTATAGAAAGCAGTATGGAGATTCCTCAGAAAACTTGGAATGGAACCACCATTTGGCCCAGCTATCCCACTTCTCACTTTTTACCCAAAGGTTTTAAAATCAGCATGCTGACTTTCTTTTATAGCATAACTTATGAAATGAATACAGTAGTCTCCACCGGGAATATATTTCAAATCCCCGCCTCTGCCCCAGTGGATACCTGAAACTCATCTGTGTATATCTTGGGATTTTTTTTTTCCTAACATATACAAATTAAATGCCTTTATCTTAACTAAGCACTTCTCACGCACTGTGGCCATAATTTTTACAGCTTGAGGTGCCATAGCAAACCTGGCATGAATTTCTTTTTCCTTCTTCATGATTTCATGGATAAAAAATCTGTTCTTACTATGCTTCTTAGCAACCTCAGAATATGATTGTTTTCTTCCTTATTAAGTAGAGAACTTTTTCTTTGTCACTTAAAAAGAATTACTTTATGGTTTCTTTGACATATACAAATTGCTTGAACTTTGGGGCTGCTAATAAGTAAAATAATCATTACTTGAATACAGGTACTGTGATATTTAGTAACTGATCTGATAAATGAGAGGGCAACTGCATGACTAATGAGCAGCTGGTACATACAGAGTGGATACTCTGGAAGAGGCGATGGTTCACATCTCACATGCAACGGAGTGAGATAGATTGAGATTTCATCATGCTACATACAATGACATGCAATTTAAAACATATAAATTATTTATTTCTAGAACTTTCCATGTAATATTTTTGGACTTCAGTTGACCTCAGGAAACTGGATCCATGGAAACCAAAGCTTCAGGTAAAGGGAGTTAGTGAGTCACCCCTCATTATCCAAGAGTGTCCCTTCTTTAGAATTTCAGATACTCAAATTCCTCATATAAAATGGCATAGTATTTGCATATGACTTGTGTGATTCCTTATATTCTAATTCATCTTTAGATTTCTTATAATACCTATGTAAATGCTTTGTTAAATAGTTGTTACACTCTATTGTTTAGGAATAATGACTAGAAAAAGAAAGTCTGTGTATGTTCAGAACATACACTTTTTTTCTCAAATATTTTTGATTCAGGGATGGTTAATCTTCAAATGCAAAACTCACAGATTAGAGGGCAGACTAGACTGTTTCAGTCTTTAACTTCTTGTGTAGACACTAAAAGCAGCCACAATGATAGCCACAGTTTAATACAGTTTATGCAAAATGCTGACATGAGAATACTAAGATTATTTGAGCCCTGGATCTCCATATAGACTGTTACCAAATCATTTAACCTAGGCTTCAGTTTCCTGATCTGTAAAATAGCGCACAGCATACGTCTTAGGAATATTATGCTAAAAAAAATAAGGAAATACCCAAAGTATATTATTATCATGGTACTCTTAGATAATGTGTTAATGACAATATTGCTAATTTGAATGCATTTTTAAAAGAATCAAAATAAGTTTTTAAACTCAGTAGCATAATCTTCTGTAAGTTAGGACTTTTTCTTCCACTCATTTTCTGTTTTTCTTTCTTTGCCTCTGCTTTTAAGAATTTTCACAAACCCCTTGTCCATGCTTTCGAATTCAGGTTTGAACCAGTTATGATCTGCCACCTACTGACCCAATTCTCCACTTCCTCCAACTCTTCTCTCCTCCTGTCTACTTGCACGTTATGTTTGTTGGGTGATTAAACTGGTTTTCATTGTATTTTTACAAAGATCTAGATCAGTACAGGGTCAGGAACAATAATTTCTGAGTTTGTTTGCACCACCAAGCAAGGGGGTGCATCTGGGTCGGTAATACTATTCATTCTTTCCCCCAGGGTAAACTGTTTTCAGGGAAAATAATTTGTAAAATATCACACAGACTCATTTTACCTCTCATTGTATGGCAGTTAATAGGTTATAAAAGTGATTTCTACCCACATATTGAGGTTTTAAAAGTTTTTAATATTAAGAGTAAGTTTGGAAGTGACTCACCACATGTGGAACTACTTCAAAATGCATGTCCTTAACTACTATTTGAATTTTTATAGGTTTGAAGTTTTGCTGACTGCAAGAAAATAAAATGCCCAGTGCCAGTTCTTGCTGGGTCAAGATTTATTTTGAAGCATCAACATTTCCTCAGCTTTTTGATACTTAAAATGTCCTGAAGATTTTCCTGCAAAAGGTTTTCAAAAGGTTTTCCAGTAAGGAAAATTCACAGTGTTTATGCCCTAGTAGTAACAAAAGTTATGTATTTGGTGAATTTGGCACTAGAAACTGCCAGAGGCTAGACTACCCTAGAAATATATATCTTTATTTAGAGAGTCTAGTGAGGTCAGCAAGGACTTATAATTATATTTGTGTCTTTAGAATAGCCCTAGGCACGGAATATCTGACCAATGATTTATAAAGAGACTGTCCATTTCTCATGAAATGATCAGGAATCTGATTACCAAAGCAATTGGTGTGACACTGTGAAGGCTTTATTGGGTAGTGTTTGTGGAACGTGTTTAAAAAAAAAAAACAAAACACAATGACCTGAATTTGAATCCCAGATCTACCTGCAAATTACTCAACTTCTCTGAGCCTCATCTGTGAAATTGATTACTATCTGATTTATATATATAATGACTTAATGTGATAATGTTTGACTTAGTACTAATATTAATAACTGGTATTTATTTGCATCTGCTTTATAAAAGCTAATTATAAAAACTGCAAATAACCTACCGTGTAGTTGTTTTAAAACTTATATTCCATGTTGCATCATCATTAGGGTACAGAAGTATATTTGAGGCCACTTAGTTTTTAGGACACCACATTTGAGTCAAAGCAATGTTATGTGTAAGTGGACTAAAGTTGACAAGGACTGAGACATGTGGTGTGGTGGTTTTGAACAGACCAGACAGTTAAGGTGTGATCTTAACACTTCCACTTATTTATTATTGATAATAGGCAAATCACTTTACCTCTCTAAGGGTTCTCCTCCGTAAAATGGGGACAACTTCATAGGATTGTTTGTGAAGTTTCTGGCCCATAGTATGCAGTAGTTTTTAATTATTTTTGTTATTCTCATGTCTTACACATGCATAGCTTTGACTGTTTTGGGGGGGAATGTAGTTATTATTATTATTTTTTGATGTCATGGTTACTGATAAAATGTTGGAATTAAAATTTTTTTTTTGAAAAAAAATGAGTAGTGCTTATTCAGTTGGTTTACATTAAGAGAAGGAAATTCAGAGATGTTCAGTTTAATTTTTCAGCTTTCCCTGTGACCCGTTTCTGAATTTCTAGCAGTCACAGAGACCAACTTATATGTTATAAAAAAAGATTTTTAAATCACATATATTTTTGGACATTCTGTGGCTTTACAGTGTTAATACAGGCTTAACTTATACATCTTCTGTGCTTCTGCCTTGTTTCCTGTATTTGTAGAACCCCAAAGAAGAAGCAAGGAGGAGGTAAGGACCAGGAGGAGGTAAGGCTTACACTTGAGATCAGTATATAGTCAACCTTAAGATGATCAGGTATCCTCTCTGAACTAAAGTCTCAGGTAAATTGATCCAGTGACTGTGTTTGAAGTTTTATCAACAGAATAATTTTTATTGCTTTCACTTACTGTTGGAGACTATGTAAAATTTCAAAGGAAAATCTTCCCTTTTCTTCTGTGCAGAAGGCACAGAAGATGTATAAGTTAAGCCTGTATTAACACTGTAAAGCCACAGAATGTCCAAAAATATATGTGATGTAAAAATCTCCTTTTAGTAAGTTTTTTTCAGAGCCATAATTCATCCAAATAATTTTTAGAAAATAATAGCAAATAAACATTGATAGTTATTTACCATATATTACAGATATTAAGTGTATTCTGTAGTTAAAATTTTTAATATTCTTTATTTTTGTCCTATTATTTCTAGAATATGTTATTCGATGATAGGAACATTTCATTAATAAATTTATAAGAATTTTCAAATTTGTTGGACATTCATGAAAAGGCATTATATCGTGTTAAGTTATACTGGGAACTTGAAGAGTTACAGTTTTAGACATTTACAGTTTTGACTTTGTTACTAGTAGTTTGAGTTAAAAATCAAAACCCTTTGACTCAAACCATCACTGACTCACTAGGACTAGGATTGCTTCAGAGTTGAAGGAGAATGTCTCAAGTGAATGGTATCCCCTAACTGCCTTCTGGAGTGTATACACACACAAAGGGAACATAATTATCTTTGTTTAATTCATCATCCCCTGAGTTTATTAGTCTTATACCCACTTCCTCCCCTTTACCATCCAGCATTCTTTCTCCCTTCTTCCTCCCTTCTTTTTTTCTTTTTTTGGATAAGTATTTATCATTCTGCAGAGCATTGCCAGGCACATAGTGGTTTGGAACATGGTTTCACTGTTTAAATTATTTTAAACTTCTACACTTGGCTGCATTTGCTTTGGTCATATATTTCACTTCTTCCATTAAGAACAGCCACACTGTTCATAACATTATTACTGTCAGAAAATAGCTCAAAATACCTTGTTTTTATTGTGATATGACATGTTCTATAGGCATACAGCATTAAAAAAAGCGGTGGGCAAGGTAGAAGCACCTGACTTCCATCAGGTGAATGAATCCACCTTCAGTTTAGTTTGACATAACACATGAAAGGAAACAGAATGGTTGAACAGTATTTATATGTTAATTAAAATATAAGTAATAAAAGATGATACTTAAATAGTAAGTAATGTATCATCTTACCTACCAGAAAGTTTAGAGTACAAACAGTTAATTAATTGTCATAATGGTGTTATCAGGACTGACCCACGTGACATTTTCCCTTGTCCTTTGCTTGACAGTGGCACTCTTCATTGTTGCAAGGTGGGCATTTTCCCATGCTGTTTTTTTTAAGTGAGGAAAACATTTCCCAGTAAACTTCACTCAACAAAATTATGTCATATACCCATGCCTAAGCCCCTTATGGTTAGAGTAAACATAATTGGTCAAAATGAGTAATTTGACCTAATCAGGATTCACCTCCTGAGGGAGAAGAGTGAATGTTCTGCCAGCAAATAAGAAAAGGGCTGAAAAAGCGTGTCTTTGAGGAGGCCACCACAGTGTCTTCACATAGCTTTGTTAATTGCTGCAAACTCTCTTGTGAGACCATGAAATGTAGTCATGAATGGAGTGCCTGCTGTATTCCAGTTATTCTTCAAGGCCCTGGGAATAAAATACTGAGTAAAAGAGTGATAGAGGAAGCATTGCTGCCCTCCTGGAAGCTTAATTTTATTGGTGAGATAGATACAATAAAGCAGTTCACTTTTATGGTGTCTTATTAATGAGTGCTAATGAAAATGGAAACAGAGAAGGTGGTATGGAAAATCTGTGGTAGGGGTCATGAAATTTTAGATTGTGTTCAGAGAAAGCTTCACCCAGAAGTGAAAACTGAGTTGGTATGGGAGATAGTGATGTAGATGTTTGAGAAAAGGAAGTATTTGAGATCCCTGTGGCTGGTGGGGGATGAGTACGAAAGAGCCATAGGAGATAAGGTTAGAGGGTTTAGGATGCCACTAGACAGTTTTGAGCAGAAGAGAACCCAAAAAGAACCCCTGTGGCAGTTGTATTAAAAAAATTGTGCACCATGATCAAGTAGGATTCATCCCTGGGATGCAAGGCTGGTTCAATATACGGAAATCAATAAATGTTATTCACCACATCAATAGACTTAAAAATAAGAACCATATGATCATCTCGATAGATGCGGAAAAAGCATTCGACAAAGTACAGCATCCCTTTATGTTCAAAACTCTAGAAAAACTAGGGATAACAGGAACATACCTCAATATTGTAAAAGCAATCTATGCTAAGCCTCAGGCTAGCATCATTCTGAATGGAGAAAAACTGAAGGCATTCCCTCTAAAATCTGGAACAAGACAGGGATGCCCTCTTTCACCACTTCTGTTCAACATAGTTCTCGAAACACTGGCCAGAGCAATTAGACAGACGAAAGAAATTAAAAGCATCAAAATAGGAAAAGAAGAACTTAAATTATCACTATTTGCAGATGACATGATTCTATACCTAGCAGACCCAAAAGGGTCTACAAAGAAATTATTAGAGCTAATAAATGAATTCAGCAAAGTGGCAGGATATAAAATCAACACGCATAAATCAAAGGCATTCCTGTATATCAGCGACAAATCCTCTGAAATGGAAATGAGGACAACCACTCCATTCAAAATATCTTCAAAAAAAATAAAATACTTGGGAATCAACCTAACAAAAGAGGTGAAAGACTTATACAATGAAAACTACAGAACCCTAAAGAGAGAAATAGAAGAAGATCTTAGAAGATGGAAAAATATACCCTGTTCATGGATAGGCAGAACTAACATCATCAAAATGGCGATATTACCAAAAGTTCTCTATCGGTTTATTGCAATGCCAATCAAAATCCCAACGGCATTTCTTGTAGAAAT
>NW_025999968.1:37682083-37688024 GCF_001458135.2 Marmota marmota marmota | reverse complement strand
AGAGAAGGGAAATTGCATGGAAATGGAAGGAGACCCTCAGAGTTATACAAAAGTAGATACAAGAGGACGTGAGGGGAAAGGGAAAAATAATACAAGGGGGACAAATGCATGTCAGTAGAGGGGGCAGAGAGAGAAGAGGCGAGGGGAGGGAAGGGGAGGGGGGATAGTAGAGGATAGGAAAGGCAGCAGAACACAATAGACACTAGTATGGCAATATGTAAATCAATGGATGTGCAACTGATGTGATTCTGCAATCTGTATTTGGGGTAAAAATGGGAGCTCATAACCCACTTAAATCAAAGTGTGAAATATGATATATCAAGAATTATGTAATGTTTTGAACAGCCAACAATAAAAAATTAAAAAAAAAAAAATAAATAAATTATAAAAAAAAAATAAATAAATAGATCAATGGGGCATTAAACATAGAACGAAGAAAACCAATTAGGAGGCTATTTTAATAATCCAGGAAAGATGAAGATGACATGAATAGAGGCGGTAAGAAGTAGTTGGATTCCCGATATTTTTAGAAAAAGCCCTGAGAATTTGCTGTCAAATTGGATATGGGGTGTGGCAGTCAGGTTTTTGGCCTGAACAATTGGAAGACTGGAGTTGATACAATCTGAGATTAGAATAAACAGGGACTCAGTTGTTGATAGGCTACGTTTGAGATGCTTTAGACATCCAAATGAAAGTATCAAAGAAATATTTGTTTATATGAAGTATTTTTGATGATAGAACTACTTATTTTCAAAAAGTATGACAATGACCATTAATGATAGAAAATGACTTTTAATAGAATACAAATTAAAAGAATAATAATGAGAATAGAAAATAGATTAAGTGTTACACAGATTGAGTATTTTGTATTCCATTTAACAAATAGGGGAAATACTGAAAGCGATTTTAAAGTGTTCGAAAAAGCATTTATGCTGAATATATATTTAATGGTTATTGTATTCTAGTCTTAAAATTGCATATTGAATATATTTATTCTATGAATTAATCCCTCAATTCTGAAGTCTTAAAGCTTATAAAAATATAGTAAATAAATACACCATAAAACCAATGGTATGGACTTCATTTTATGTTTGTCTTCACTATGGCACGTTGCTGTCACCCTTCTAAAGGATGTATGCAACTGCCAACTAGATGATCTACCTCACCTAGCTTTCTAATATTTTGCAGCATATTATAGCATTCATGCATATCATTAAATAGGAATCCAAGCCAACAAAATCAATTCAACATTTTTATGTGTGTTTATCAAGAGGAATTGCTTTTCTCTGACCTTTCTTTTTAAATAAGAAATTTTAACCAGATTATTGTACTTCTTTACATTTGATAAGAATGCAGCATACAGCTAAGATTTTCAATCTGTGTGTAAAGTACCTTTCACGTGCTAGTTACTCATGAAATACTTAAATGGAAAGTAGATATAGAATATCATTAGCGTTTCTACCTATTTTTAATTTTTAAAGATAATTGTTCTGTATTCAGTAATTATTGCTTAATAATATGTCCACTACCTATAAAGCAGGGTTGTTGGTAAAATTGAATTGTAATTGTTTTTTGAGACAAAAGTAGTATATAATAAATATAAGAGATTATATTTATTGAATATAATAAAAGGAAACTGCTCAAGATGATTAGGCATTTCTCATCACACTTTGGCCAGTCATGGTTAGTTTATGATTACTGGCCTGTTTGCTCAGCTAGGAAGAAAAGCCTGTTTAGATTTATAGAATAAATGCAGTTCATTAAGAATCTGAAGCATATTGAATTACTCTAGCATACCTGTTTCTCACCTTAAGGGATTTTTATGAAATGACCCATTTCCCATGAGACCATTCTAAAATTTGTTGGCAAGAAAAGTAAGCAAGCATTGGCGTTAGTTTTCAGGCCAAAATGATAGTAGATAATGAATCCTCATTCTTCTAACAAGCTATATAAGTTTTTATCTGCAAGTCTACTTTCAGCTTATTTTTAGTATATGTCTGTATGTGTTCTCCTTTGTTTTTTATTTTAAAAAAGGAAAATGAAGAAAATGTATTGCCTAGCAGTTAGCATTTGTTCATATATGAAAATTACTGAGATGCTTACCTAAACAAGATTCTTACCAAGTAAAGCTCCTATTATCATTATTATTATTATGTAACACTTAGTGTAAACAAGAATATACTTGAGTGTCACCTCTATGAATCTTTAGATTTTGGAGTTTCTTGCATTTTGGACTATTTGCATAAACATTACCCAATTGAGCATTCCTAATCTAGAAATCCAAAATCTGAAACTTTTTAAGCATCATGTCAATGCTCAAAAAGTTGCAGATTTCAGAGTCTTTAAAATTTCAAATTTTCAAATTAAGGATGCTCAACCTGTATTTAAATTGTGAAGCCCAATATTAAATTGACCCCCTAAGAACCAACAGTAAACACAGAATCAGAACTTCACTAATATTGCATCAAGTTGTGACTTTTCTTTCGAGTTTGTTTGAACCTGCTGCCCTCACCAGTCTGACCACTTTCTTAAAGTTTATGTTAGTCACTTATTTTCTTAATAATACTTTTTTTTCTTTCACGTGTATATTTGAGTAACATTATTTAATTTTGTGCTTTTAAGTTTTGTGAAAATGGTAGTATTCTGTATATAGTCTCCCAAGATTTGCTTTTTCATTCATGTTGGTTTAAAAATTATTATTATTTTTTTCTTTTTGCTGTATGGTTACAGTTCATTTATTTTAATTGCTGGATAATATTTCATTGTGCATTTATTTATTCTTGTTTTAATGGACATATATTTTGTTGTTGTGCTTTTGTTGTTTTGTTTTTGATTATCTGTATTGATTCATTTATTATACATATATACACGATGTACTTACATTCATATATGTATGTGTGTGTGTGTATATATATATATATATATATATTTATACATATATTAAGTCAGCATTATTTCATGTGTTCTGCTTCACATGTGCAAGACTGTAGGATATATACCCAAGAAAAGTGTAGAACATATTCAATTATATGACATAATGCTAAATTGTTTTCCAAAATCATTGAACTTATTTACATTTTATTAGTAATATATCAGAAGCTCCATGATACTTAATTTGTTACAGGGTGATTAATAATAAAGTCAAACATTTTTTCATGTGATTTTTTTTTTTCACCACTGGCATTATTCTTTTATGAAATGCTTGTTCGTGTATTTTATCTGTTATGTCCTAAAAACTGTTCATTAAGTACTGTGCATGCAAATATGTAGTTTTATATTTTTAAAAATTTAAAACAGCACATACAGAAAAATTACAAATACAGTACAGAATTTAAAAATTAGAGGGCTTGATCTCTAAACCCTGTACCATACCATCTCTTCCACCATGAACACCTGCTTCATGCTGCTTGAGTCTGACACCTCTTTTAGAGTGACCTTTTGTGCATTTTATCTGCTTTTCAATAAAATGTTATAGAGTACACACATACATACATATATTCTGAATATTAAGGGTTTTGGGGGAATGGCTACTTGTATTGTGGTGTTGTAAATCATCTTTTCATTTTTCTTGTTGATGAATGGAAGTTTTCCATATTAATGCATTTGAATTTATTAATCTCTTGCTTTAAAATTAGCCCTTTTATGTCCTAAGAAAACCTTGCCCTGATATATTCTTGTTGTGCTTGGATGCTATCTCTGTAATGGGCTTTTGCTGCTCCATGGATGTTTTAGAATCAGCTTATAGATTGTCTTGAATTTTGATTGGTATAACTCTAAATGTAGTGTTTCAATTTGGGAATATTGTCCTTTTGTTTTTTATTACTTTATTTAAATTAGATTATATGACAGCAGAATGCATTTTTGATTCGTTGTACACAATTGCAGTACAACTTTGAATTTCTGTGGTTGTACACGATGTAGTGTCACACCATATGAGCAGTCACACGTGTTCGTAGGGTAATGATGTTGTCTTTTTATTTTATCAAATATTTGTCATAAGAATGGCATGTCATTCCATTTAAATAGATTGTTTAGGATCCTTTGCTAACATTTTCCAATACATTTTCTTCATATAGAACATGTAATATTTACATATTTTGTTACTTTTGTTCCTTAGTATGTTTTAATGTTGAATTTTTAAATGTTATTATGTTTGTTAATGGTATATTAAAAATGCTTTACTTTTTAAAAAGTTATTTAGCTGCAATTAATTGAATACTTCATAAACTATTGATAAATGTGAAACAAGCTCAAAAACAAATAAGTAAAATCAGAACTCCAGTTTTTTACTCTGCAAATTACTTTTTTATTTTTATTTATTTTATTTATTTTTTTAGCTTTCAGTGGACACAACATCTTTATTTTATTTTTATGTGGTGCTAGGGATTGAACCCAGTGCCTCACGCATGCTAGGCAAGTGCTCTACCACTGAGCCACAACCCCAGCCCCAAACCTTTTTAATAAATGTTTTAATAAATATCAGGTGAATTGTCTTCTTTTTAAAGTTTATTGATATATAATTCATATGTCATAAAATTCATCCATTTAAACTGTTTAGTTCATCATTTCTGGCTTTTATATGCAACCAGCACCATCATCTAACTTTCACAGTGTCTTGATCCTTAGAAGGAACCCTGTGCCCATTAGCCATCAGTCCCCATTCCCATCCTTCCCCATCCCAGTTCTGGGCAACCACTGATCTATCTGTGTTTATTTGCCTGTTCGGTGTGTTCCAAGTAAATCAAATAATGCAATACATGGATGGTTATTGGTAACTGATTTCATTCAGCATAATAGGATTCATCTGTTGTAGCATGTATCAGTACTTCTTTGCTTTTTATGGCCAAATAACACTTTGTTGTGTGAATTTATCTCACTTTGTTTTCTCATCAATTGATAGATACATGTTTGCACCTTTTGATTATTATGAGCATATGAGTTTTTATGTGACATAAATATTCATTTCCCTACCATATATACTTTAGGATTGAAATGCAATACAATGATTCTGTGTTATTTTTTAAAAACCGCTCAGCTGTTTTCTGTAGCAGCTGTACCAATGTAGTGCACTCTACCAACAGTATATGAAAGAGGTGAAGATTCAAGTGTGCAACCATTGTCACAGTCCAGGTTTAGAACATTTTGGTCATTTTAAAGAGTTCTTTCAGGGGCTGGGGTTGTGGCTCAGTGGTAGAGTGCTCACCTAGCACGCATGAGGCACTGGGTTTGATCTTCAGCATCATATTAAAAACAAAATAATGTGTTCACCTAAAACTAAAGATACACATAAATCAATAAAAGAGTTCCTTCATACTCATTCACAAGGTCTGCTCCCATCTCCTGCAGATCCTGGAAGTGATCTGCTTTATCCTGCACTTTAGCTTTTCTAGATATTTTATATATAAATGGAATCATACAATATTGAAATGCTTTGTTATTTAGCTTCTTTCACTGAATAGTATGTTTCTGATATTTGAGTTTGTTTTTATGAATAGTTTATTCCATTTGTTTTTTGTTTATTTGTTTTTTAGTTGTAGATGGACCCAATACCTTTATTTGGCTACCACTTTATGTTCTTTTACTAGTTGGTGGGTATTTGGTTTGTTTACAATTTTGGCTATTGTGATTGATGGAGATATCACTGTCTGCAAATAAGTTTGGGGAATGTTTTTATTTCTCTTGTTTAGCTATCCATGTGTGAAATTGTTGGGTCATTATGTATGTGTGTGATATATATTACATATGTATATAATAGTATATGTAATATATGTATATAATATATATCACACACTCATATATAAAAATATATTTTATTATACATATTATACATATTATATATTATATACATATATGTGTGTGTATATATACATGTATGTATGTATGTGTGTGTGTATATATATATATATATATATATATATATATATATATATATATATAATTG
>NW_025999968.1:37624623-37682058 GCF_001458135.2 Marmota marmota marmota | reverse complement strand
TATATATATATATATATATATATATATATATATATATATATATAATTGCCTAACTGTTTTCCAAAGTGGCTATGCCCTTTTATGTACACACCAATATTTAGGAGGGTTTTATTTTCTCCCTGTCCTCCTCAACATTTTTTTAAAAATTATAACTTATAGTGGATTCGTAGTGAAATTTCAGTGAGAACTTATTTGTATTTTTCTTAACTGGTAATGATGATGAACACCCATCTCTCTCTTTTTTTTTTAATGTGTTGACTCGACATTCATATAATATCTCTTAAATTCTCAGCCCATTTTTTAAAAAGTGGTTAATTTATTCTTGACTTGTAAGGATTATATGTATATGAGTTACAATATTTTCTCCCATTCTGGAGCTTACTTTTCATTTAATGGATATCTTTTGAAGATTTTGATAAAGTTCAATTTTTCTCTTTTTTATGGCTTGTGCTCCTGTTATATTTAAGGATTTGTTCCTAACTTTTTGTTGTTGTTGTTCCTAACTTTAGTTCACAGATTTTCTGTTTCTTATAGAAGCTTTGTTGTTTTTGAGTTATTTCAGTTTTTAAGTTTGTTGCTTCAGATTATGATCCAAACAAATGTTGTTATTTTTGTAACTACATTTGTGAAATAAAGGTTTACACTTAATCATTTATTTACTTTTGCATGTGGATATTCAACTATTCAGCACCATTTATTAGAAAGACCGTTCTTTTTCCATTGAATTGCTATGGTACATTTGTCAAAAATAAAATGACCATGAATGTGAGAGTTTTTTATGGGGATTATTCTGTAGCGTTATCTATTTTTCTATCTTTATGTCAGTATTACATGATTTTGGTTTCTCCATAGCTTTATAGTAAGTTTTGACCTTAATCTTTCCCCCTTCTGTTCTGGGGAGAACGTAGGGCTGAGCTCACGCCTGTTAGGCAAGTGCTGTACCACTGAGTTATATTCCCAGCCCCTCTTATTGTCAGATGGAGTATCCCTAAAGAGTGCAGGCTGGCCTCAAACTTGGCAGTCCTCCTGCTTCAGCCTGGAGAGTAGTGGGATTATAGGCATACAGTACCAGGCCTGGCTTAAAACAATTATGATGGATTTTGATAGATGAATTTGGGAAAAATTGACCATCCCTTGCCATGTTTATTTTTCACCTTGAGACAGGGTCTTGTGAAGTTGCCCAGGCTGGCCTCAAACTTGTGTTTTTTTCTGTCTCAGCCTCTGGAGTCGAGTGTGCCACTATTCCTAGCTATCTTGTACTTTAGAGTGTATGAGTTTTGCACATTTGTTAAACTTAAGGTGTTTTTTGTTTTGTTTTGTTTTGTTTGCTATTATTGTAAGTGAATAAAATCCATTTCTGTTGCTAACATATACATGAAATGCTGTTGATTTTTTTTGGTTTTGGATCTAACCAACCTTTCTTTCTTAACCTTCTTATTAATTTTAAAAGTTCTTATTTTTTAAAGATTCCTTCAAAGTATCAGCCCACAAGATATTGTCAATCTATATGTCTTTATATTTTTTGCTTTATTATATTGAGTAAGCCTCACCTCAGACATCCATGTCTTTTTTGTGATGTTAGGGGGAAAGCATTAGACTTTCACTGTTAGTGTGATATTAGGTAAAGGCAAATATCTTAGAAGGGAAGGGTTGCTTTAACATGGAAACTATTAATATACATTATTGCTAGAATAAAGGACAAAAACCACATGATCCTGCATCCCAGTAGATGCAGAAAAAGAATTGGGACAAGAGCTAGCACATTTGTAATGAAACCAAATGAATGAATTCCAAAACTAGGTGTAGAAGGGAATGAAAAACTACAGCTACTACCATAATTATAAGTGAAAGACTGAATATTTCTCCCTAAAATTTGGGTACGATGCAATATACTTAGACCACTTTGATTCAGTACTGGACTAGAAGTTCTAATCCTGTTTTTTTCTTCACTGTAATATTTGTACAACTGAGTTTTGGGATGTGTGGGAAATACTAAGGAACAAAAACAAAACTATTCATCTAGAATTAATCAATTTTTATATTATGTTTTTTTTTTCTTTTTAGTACTATGTGTATACCTGAGTGTTCAATAACGTACATGTAACATAAAACGGATTTGAGTTCACATTTTATGCTTACTCTGATCTCATTTCTTACCATTTTCTTCCTGGCTCATTGCTACCCACTGAGTCATCTTTCAGTTCTTAGAACAGGCAAGTACCATCCCCCATGTCTTTTGCACATGCTAAACCTTCTATTGGAAGTTTTCTTCACTTAATTTATTTTGTTTTTATGGTTAGGGTTTCAGATATTGAAATATCTTAAATGTTATTTCTTGGAGAAGCTTTCCCGTATCATTTTATGTAAGGTAGCTTCCTTTCTGTGTCTTGTTTAAATGCCTGTATTATTTTCTTAATTTTCTGTCTCCTTGTTTTTGTCTGTTTCTCATGGATGTACACTGAGGGTTTCTTTTTCATGTTGTAATTCCAGCACATAGTGCCTAGGCTTCTAATTTGTTTAACAGTAAACAAAAGTGAATAGTATCTTGATTTTTCAACATCACATTCTGATTGTTTTGCCATATCATTTCTATGATATAAGTATGACAATGTTATTTAAACATTTTCATTTCATAGACAGGGTTTCTATTGTCATGATTCAAAACACATCTAACACATTCAGTTTCATTGACTTGTATGAGAGATTAAACTTACCCATTTATTAATTTAAGAAACATTGAAGTAATCTGTGAGAGTAGTTTATTCTATATTAACTTACGTTAACTTTTATTACTTAAATATTTGTAAAATTTATATCTTCATGAGGTCATACATTGAGCTTAAAGGCGAGGGGTATAAGAATGCTTTAATAAAGACAACCCATTAAATCCAACGATTCTAGAAAGTAGCAGAATAACAGGCACAAATTGTGAATATTTTTAGAATATTTTTAACTCCTTAGATGGAAAATGTAGACTAATGAGCTTCATCAAATACTGGTATCTAGTGTTTTTTTTTTTTTTTTATGTACCATGTAAATTGAGACTATTGTATATGCATAGCACTAGAGAAAGTCGGTTATTTGTCTTTCAAATAACTGCTGAGCCTGCTGCTTTTGTTTTTTCTTGCCAAGTAAAATATTACCAAGGTTTGAATTCTACTTCAGCTCTTACTAGCTTTGTGATTTGGAGTAGCTTAAACTCAATTTCCTCATCTATAAAATGGGATAATAATAGTTCCCTCATAAAAGGCTTATTAGTATTATGTTTGGCACATAGTAACTGCTCAGAAGCGGGTAGCTATCATTAGATAAATTTAGTAGTTCTTGGTCCTGGGAGTGTTTAAGAGTAGCAGTTGTAAAGGTTTCTTAGGCTTCAGGGCATTATCTGCAGGCACTGACCAGCTCTTTAATAATAATGTTCCTCTGAAGATGTTGGCAGCATTCTTCATTGAATGTGCCTGTTTACTGGCTGGGTTTTTTCTATACCTATACCAAACACAACCTAGCTGAAAGATAGTGAAGTCTCATTAAGTTAAATCCTACAAGAGGTTACTGTTTGCAGCATTCTTAAATGTAGTCATGTTTACTTTCTTGTTCCAACTTTCATATAGAAGGTAATATAGCCCAGTGAAGTGACAGAGGAATGTGATTCCAGCAGCCTAGAGGCTGAAGCAGGAGGATTGCCAAGTTCTATGCCAGCTTCAGCAAATTAGCAAAAAATTTTAAAAAGGTCTGGGGATATAGCTCAGGGTTAAAATCCCTGGGTTCAGTTCCCAGTACTGCCCCAAGATGATGATGATGATGATGACGATGATAATATTTTTCAATAAAGGAGGAAATGTCAGTGAAAATAGAACAATTCTAGAATTTCAGTTGTTTGGTAAATAATGTTGACAAGGGGCTTGCCTGGGGTTTGGCTTCCAAGGTTGGGGATTGGGAATTAAGGAAATTCCCAAGGTCCAGGCACTTTCCAATAGGAGTACTAATATAATTGCAAACTTGGATATTTTTAAGTTCATGTGTGAATCACTTCCTTCTAGGTATAAATAGAAAAGTGATTGTTTTCTACTCCTCTGAGAATTTCTATCAGAATTTTATAGTCAAGGTCCAGTCTGTGTCCAGGATCTTTAGTTTGGGTCCTTGCTTAGTGCCTGTTTCCCTTCTATCAAATGGGATAATGCCTTCTATGCTTATTTTGCTGAGTGACAAATGTTCCTTGGCAATGGAAAAACATGTAGCTTATTTAATGATTCCTCCCATTTTTTTTCTGTTTTCCTGTATATTTTTTAGATCACTGGTGGAGATGGCATGGTAGCCCAGAACTACATCTGTCACGAGTGTTGCCTCTTAGAGGTGTTTGTTTTATACTTGTACGAAAGAGTAGACACTTTTAGATTATTACTGTTCTCATTCTTTAATTTCTTTTGTTAGAAAACCAATACATGCTTATTGCAAAAGAATTAGAAACTATAAATCAAATGAATGAAAATATTTCTAGATGCATAAATAATCACTGAATTTATTTTGTGTAATTTTAAAATAATTTCAACAGTGCTGAAAATACATTGTTTCCTATTTTAATCACTTTATGTATATCATTTAATCTAACTTAATATTCTTCTATATTTTAATGACTACATAGTATCTCATGATGTAATAATATTCCATGATTTACCTATTTATTAGTTTAATTGTTTTTTACTTTGACATTTAATGATATTTCTGATTTTTTGCGATTAGAAATGCTGTACATAATGAACATCCTTTTTTTTTTTTTTTTTAAAGAGAGAGAGAGAGAAGAGAGAGAATTTTTTTAATATTTATTTTTCAGTTTTCGGTGGACACAACATCTTTATTTTATTTTTATGTGGTGCTGAGGATCGAACCCAGGCGAGCATGCTAACCCAGCCCCATAATGCACATCCCCAGCCCCATAATGAACATCTTTATAGCTAAATATTTCTACACATTTTCAGTATTATTGTTTTTGAGACAGGGTCTCACTCAGTTGCTTAGGGCCTCACTGATTTTCTGAGGCTGGTCTCAAACTTGTGGTCCGCCTTCCTCAGCTTCTTGAATCACTGGGATCATAGGTGTGTAATGCTGTAGTAAGCTCTTTTTCTTTTTCTTCTTGTTTTCTTTTATTTGGATAAATGATAGACTTGGAATTGCTATTGCTATATCAAGGAACATAAAACATTTTAAGGCATTTGATCCATGTTTTTATTGCTTTATTGAGGTGTAATTGACATACAATAAGCTGCTCATGTTTATGGTATAAAACTGGATAATTTTTGACATATGCACATCCATGAAACCAACACCACAATTTAAAACAGCACATATTTCTGATCTCCCCCCCCCTTTGTACCTCCCTTCTTCAGGCAAAACCACAGATCTATTTTCTTTCACAATAGATTAATTTGCATTTTCTAGAATTTTATGCAAACAGAATTGCAGAGGATATGTATCTTCTTGTCTGGTTTCTTGCACTAAGGATAATTACTTTAAGAATCATCCATGTTTTTATTATCATTAATATAGCATAGTATATTGTTGTGGAATAGTAAAATTACATTGTATGGATATGCCATAATTCTGTTGCCTATTAGTGGGCATACATATTTCCAATTTTTAGCTATTAAAATACAATAGATTTACTTCAGATATTGGAGTATGTCTTTGTACAGATATAAGGCATAAGGCATTTAATATTTCTTACCAGATTTTGTGTTGGAAAAGGTATACTGTTGGTTATTGATACTTTTCTCTTTTCGTTCTTGGTGTTTTTTTTTTTGACACTGGGTTCCATGCTGTCTCCCAGGCATGTCTGGAATTCTTGGGCTTAACGTGATCCTCCAGCTTCAGCCTCCCAACTAACTAGCACTGTATACTACCATGCCCTGTTCCATTGCTGGTATTCTGAAACTGAAAAAATATGAGGGAAACTATAGGTCTTTTTTTCTTCCTTTTTTTTTTTTTGAAATATATATTTATGACGGATTAAGGATTTTTTGAATGTAACAATTGAATTGATTTAACAGAACACTCTTAGAAATTTGAAATTAACCAAGGTTAATATGCAGAACCTAGGAACTATAAACATTTATTAATTAAGTAAACATGTTATATGAAAAGCAAGGATCTTTTGCTCTCCTTTGATGAACTAATGTTCATAAGTAATTTATATTTTTCTGTCAAATGGCTCCTTCTGCATTGAACTTGAACAAGAAGTGTTTACTGAACTTCACAAAAGATATTCCTGAATCTGGTGTAGAATAGTTTCCAAACTATCTTTTCCCTCTTCTTAAGATGCACAGTTGACTGAAGGAGGACCTGAGAAGGCTCCAGATGACATCAGAGCTGCTTTTCAACAGCCTTCTTGATTTCCTTTCTCAGAAAGCAGAGGCTCAAACCTTGGAGACAAACGGTGAGAGTATTTTTCAAGAGTCCATGGGGCTTAACATTACGACTTTAATATGCTTTACATATTTTTTCCTTAGTTGTACATTAGCTTAAAATCACCAGATATGTGCTTTATCTCTGTGAAGTACTTCACTAGGAAATGTGGTTAAAATCCTACCTTTAAGGAACTTACAAAGAAAGAATAAATGAAAATAAATAAAGGTAATCAAGAGTAAAGGAGGTTAAATGCAATAAAAATATATTCATGAGAATTCAGTGAGTGAATTACTACCGGAGAGAGGGATTTTGGAGCTTCAAAGAAGAAATGGTATTTGTGTTGATGATGCTTAATTTGTTTTTACCAAATCCACAGAAAATGGATAGTCAATATAAAACCTGAAATAGAAATCTGGTTTCAGATAAAAAGTTAATTATTGTTTCGAGGAAAAAAGAAACTTGTTTTATTATTGTGGATTCATTGTAGTGTAGGTGTGTGATTACTTTTAGAATTATGTAAAGTGGTTACCTCTTACAAGGCAGTTCTGGGAAATGATAAAGCAATTGAATTAGCACAAGTAGGTGGGCAGTGAACTAGAGATGAGTGAGTAGTTAATTCTACTCAGATTAACACGCCCGTTTTCTAGTGTAGCTACAACTTAAATAAATTTGTCAGATCTTACATTCTTGAACCTTAATGCTTTTTTTTCCTGGGCAGAAGCAATTCATGTCAATCGGGGAAAAGGGATAGTGGTTGTTTATGTTCCCATAATTACTTGTGCAGAGTTACCTTTTAACCAGCTAACTGAAGACTTTGATCAGAAAAGAGATAACAGATACAGCATCCTAAAATTCACTGTTTTAGTTGACCATGATGTTTCAAAAAGGGGATGGTAACTTTGAATCCAATTTGTTCTTCACCTGTAGCCATAAAATGCTTGTCCAGTGACAAAGCTCCCCTTTTCATTACTATCCTGAACTATCCTGATTAAATTCAGAAAACCCAATAATAAATTTGTGGGTTTTGTTTGTTTTGTTTTGTGGTACCAAGGATTGAATCCAGGAGTGCTTAAGTACTGAGCTATTTTTTATTTTGAGATGGGGGTCTCACTAAATTGCTTAGGGCCTCAATAAGTTGCTGACACTGGCTTTGAACTTGTTATCCTCCTGTCAGCCTCCCAAATTGCTGGGATTATAGGTATGTACCACTATGCCTACCTATGAAGTTATTTTAATTGCTTTCCTTAATGCTTATATCATCTTATAATTTCACCAGAAAAGTTTTTAAAATATTATTTTTAAAAAGACTGCCTAAATCTACTAGTAATTATTTGGTTGGTATTTGCTTTTCACATTTTCCTGTATTTTTTCCTCTAAGTCGGAACTTACATCAACTAGATTTATATTTGTAAATACTACAGGTTCATTGATTGGAGTATAATTATGCATTAATGACTTGCTGATAGTCTGAAATCTGCTTCATATATATATATATATATATATATATATATATATATATATATATATATTTTAGTTGTAGTTGGACACAATATCTTTATTTTATTTATTGTTATGTGGTGCTGAGGATTGAACCCAGCGCCTCACACGTGCTAGGCGAGTGTTCTACCGCTGAGTCACAACCCCAGTCCCTGCTTTATATATTTGATGAAACATAGTGAATATTAATCTCCTTTCTTAACTTTAAATTTGTTAAAGTGAACATTATAACAGCATGCATTCCCATGAGTCGATATAATTAGTTTGTTCTTAATTTGTAATTACCTTTGTTTTACCAAATAACCAGAATGGTAACTAACAATCACTTAGTGATGGTTGGATAAATAAATCATAGATAGTCATCCAGGAAAGATATATAGCCAATGAGTTGCTCTTAGAAAATAATCCAATTTAGATATTTCTTCTAGATAAAAAGGATTGTTTAAGACATAAAAATGAATTGATTTTTCTATATGCTTTATGTATATTCAAAATTTTTCAAGATTTTAAAAGCTATGACTATGTCAAGTGTATTTTTTGTAAAACGAATTTTGTTAAATGGTTCCTCATTTTGAATGAGGAGCCCATGTTCAAATAAGCATGGAAGATGTTGGGGCAAATATGTCTTCAGTGGGTTTTTTAATATTCAGTGAACTATGTCCCCAAAAGTAGGATCTGGTAGACTGGTTATGACAAATTGAAGACTTTGAACTAATGTGTTTTATGAGTTTTTTTATAGTTCATTGTATTGTCACACTCTAAAAACACTCATTTTTAAGAACAGTAATATCCTTTTGAGTGAGAGAACATAGGGGAGGGTTGGGGGGAGAAAAAGAAAAGAATTTGGTTAATGAATATTACAAGCCATATAAAACATGAAGTGTTTACATAGCTTTTGAGTATCATGGGTAGCCAGATTTCCCTTGCTCCTTGTTAGCTCCCCTTGAAAGAAATAGTTACCTGTCTAGTAACTAACAAAATAATTCTACCCTTTATTTTATTTTCATATTTTTTAGTGCTCTCTTTGTTTCAGTGTATAATATTTATTAGCCAATGTTGACAAAAATTAATGACAAAAAAGAAGTGAATATGTTGGGTAGAATTAGATAATTGACCATGAATCAGTTTAGCTGAAACTCTTGAATATAATGATTTTTTCCCACTGAAAGGAGTTTTTATGGTTATGTGCCATAAGTTTTCACTGGGAAGAATTCCTTTGGGGGGGGGGGGGGGGGGTGCGGTAATGGAGATTTAACCCAGGGGCACTCTACCACTGAGCTACATCCCCAATCCTTTGTATTTTATATTTTAAGACAGGGTCTCACTAAGCTGCTTAGGGCCTGGCTAAGTTCCTGAGGCTGGCCTTAAATTTGTGATCCTGAATACAGACATGCACCACCACACGTGGCAGAGAATTCTTTATAATACTTTTTTTTTTTTCCTAGCTTGTTTGTATTGTTGATAACTTTTTTTTTGGTGGCGGGGGGTGAGGTGGGTACCAGGGATTGAACTCAGGGGCACTCAACCACTGAGCCACATCCCCAGCCCTATTTTGTATTTTATTTAGAGACAGAGTCTTACTGAGTTGCTTAATGCCTCATTGTTGCTGAGGCTGGCTTTGATCCTCCTGCCACAGCCTCCCAAACTGCTGGGATTACAGGCGTGCGCCGCTGTGCCCAGCCTGTTCATAACTATTTTAACAAATATCTTGAGTGTTAAAACTTATGTTCCACATAGAGTTATCTGTCTATATAAAGATAAAAAATAACCAGTGACTCAACTGGTTTTAACAGTTGTGTTGCCACATTGGTAAAGTCAAGTAAATGAACTCATGGAAATGCTTTCCCCACACTTTAGAAAATATTTCTCAAAGAACATGGGATACAATCCAAGCCCCCACTGGTTGTCTACAGCCACAGATAATACAGCATTCTATACCTATAGTTATGTTTCCTATACGTATGTACCTATGATAAATTAGTCACAGTAAGAGGTTAACAATAACAAGAGTAAAATTGACTAGTTATAATAATATACTATATCAAAAGTTACGTGAATGTGTTGAGTCTTTCTCTCAAAATATCTTACTGTTCCGTACTAACAAGGGAATAAAAGTGTGGAAAGAAAACCACTGATAATTGGACTGTGTAAAATTATTTGTTTAAGAAATAGCACTTTTTAGTAAGTATTTAAACTTCTAACTCAAGTTTTCAGGGGGACCATGGTACTAGAGAAACCAAGATCAATCCTTAATCTTATTAAGTCACCTCTGTTGGAATTAATTGCCATAAAGCAAGTTGGCTGTCTCATTGGTGTTTCCCTGGCTTCGTAGACAACCTTGGTAAGAAAATCTGGATGCTTGGCTGAAACCAAGTGTTGTCAGTTTCCAACATTGCTTCCATCCCCTCCTAATTCCCTTTCTCACAGCCAACTGTCTTATTTCACAGCCTTGTGATTTCCTCTTAACTGATGTCCTTGCCCACATCTCTCACAGCCACCAGATTTTCCTAAAAGTCCAATTTATTTGAGTAACTTCTCTAATCAAAAATGATGTAATGCTTCCAATAGCAAAATGCACATAGACAACAGGCCTTCCTTAAGTCAATCCTAACCTACTGTTACAATGGGAAGCATTAACCTGATTGGCATTTCTTCACAATTTGGTATCTTTAAAGAATGGACTTTCCTTAAGTCTGTTACCTAATATTTAAATTAATCTAACTACTATTTTGGGTAGAAAATCCTTACTATACCTTCATTATCAACTCATGTTTTTTTCTCTTTCATGAATGGTTTCAAATTCAATAATTTAAATAATTAAAAATTTGCTGATCAAACTGACTATTCACTTTCACTTCTTACATAGATCCTGGTCTTTAACAGTGGTAAACCTGATATTCTCCTCTCTGTACATTTGCCCTTCATCCATGTGGTCTGTGGTTTGCACATCGGAAATTGGTGTGATTCTAATGGAAGAGCTTATTATGCATGTTATTTAGGTAACTAGAATCTTCCCTTTCTGGATTAGAGATAGAAACATTGATAATTTTTAACCCCCATTGAAGTCCGTTTTTGCATTTATGTATAGGACTGTTCATAGTTACACCAGGGCAAACTTCTACCTTGAAACTTCTAACTTGAAATATCCTGTTGTTGCCACCCCACTCTGCACCCTCCCTGCTGTATTGCGGACTGTCTAAGTTAGTGCATCTCAAAATATCTGAAAGGAAGGTCCAATTTTTGTTTGCATGTTCTTATTTCATTTCATTATTTTAGTAACTCATTATTTTTAGTAACTTTTAAAAAGTACACTTTTACTGTACTTTTTAAAAGCCTCTATCTATGACAGATTAGGAATTAAGCAAAAGACATAGAATGTAAGTCCAAATTGTTCATTAAACTCAACAGACATCAAATTACTTTGTCACATTCCATAAAAGTTTCTAATTACTGAAAATTTTAGTCCTGTGAGATTACAAAAAGTTTCAATAGCAAACTATGCTGCCATGCTTCCTCTTATTATTCCCCAATGAATGCTAAAGCTTCTTTTTCAGTTGGTGAAACCTTGATTGTTCCTCCAGTCAATTCACATGCCACCTTTGTACAGTATATACATTAAAAACAGTTTTCTGCCTTGTCTCCTGATGTTTTTCCTAAAAAATTTGTGCTTCATTTGCTTTCTTGATTTTGTTCATGTCTTGGCTTAAGAAGTATATCACTATGTTGTTGATTGTATTTTTTCCTGACAATATTATTAAATCCACTAAACGCTAGTTTATCACTTACCCTTGTAGCTGCTTCTTTTAACAAATTTGTAGATTTGTTATTTCTTGTGTGGTAAATTCAGAATAGTGACTGTGCAAAAATGAAAGCTATTTCAAGTTGTCCTTAACCGCCTAATCTTTTTGAAAGGTTAGTTGGGCATGGTGGCACATGCCTTTAATAGCAGTGATTCAGAAGGCTGAGGCAGGAGGATTGCAAGTTTGCAGCCAGCCTCAGCAAATTAGGGAATTCCAAGACCCTCAACAATTGAGCAAGATTATGTCAGAGAGTGGGGAGGGGAAGAGTGGGGAGGTAACCTTGATGGTAAAGAGCCCCCAGGTTCAATCCCCATTACCAAAAAAAAAAAAAAAATTATTTCCTCAGCTGGATCTTGGGGACTTTTCTGTATTAAGAGCATTTATTATCTTGCATAGTTATAGTAGAAATTCATGAAATTGACAATTGTTTAAAGACAAACAAAATTATACTTCTTGATTATTAAATAGACCAAGAGCAATTCTTAAACTGTAGTTATGTTTACTTTCTTGTTCCAATTTAATATAGAAGGTAATATAGTAAAGTGACAGAGAAATGTGATTCCAGCAACCTAGAGGCTGAAGCAGGAGGATTGCCAAGTTCTATGCCAGCTTTAGCAAATTAGCAAAAATTTTAAAAAGGTCTGGGGATATAGCTCAGGGTTTTATTCTTAAATCATGGAGGATCCAAGAGCGTTTTTGTTTATGAGAGTCATTACCTGGCATTGTTTTAGAAATTTAAACTGAGAAAAAACTTTTAAAAATTCAAGAATGCACAAGGATGCATTTCATTAGCCATCAAAGCAGTGACACATTTATAACCTCCGAATGACTGCACTGTACCCTCATGAAAGAAAGATACCAAAAGAGCAGATAACATTTTAGTATTCTAATATTCTATTGTTGACCTCCTATGCCTCCTGAATGGATTGTGGGAATCTTTTGGGGTCCCAGGACCTTACTTTGAGACTTGCTGTTTTATAGCAATTCATTTTTTCTAATTGTCAGCAGAATCTTCTATATTTTTATTTCAATAATCTAGCTTTTATGTATGTAGATTAGTAATATTTTTTAACATCTTCAAGCCTTATCATATTACCCACTTTTCTATTAATGTCTATACATAGAATGTACTGGAACTTATTACTAGTGTTGGTTTTGCTTACTCAAGGAGAAGTCATTTTATTTGTGGATACTCGTAAGGTCATTCCTAGTTATGCTCTGTCAGTAACCCTAGCTTTCAAGTGCTAGCCCTTTTTATGACTTAGGAGCTCTAAATCCTTCTTTTGTGATGAGACTCCTTACTTCAGAGGTTTTGGAGCTTTGGTTATTTTTGTAATGATTTTACATAATGAAGTTGATATTTTCTTTTGGGGGCATGACAGGCTTCCCTTCAAGTCTTCCTTCAACTCTTTTCTTCTCTCCTTTGTGTGACCTTCCCCTCCACTTGCCTCAACCTGATCCCCAATGCTGGCACTCCTTTTCTGAGAGTACAGTCTGCTCTCTGGCAGATATTTACTTGGCCCTAGTGACTCCAGTTCTTTGTCACTCTCTACCCTTTTACCTTGGCTGATACTCTGTTAAATTCTTTGTGAGGTCTTAGCAGGACAGTCAGTCTCTAGGGTATTTAACGAGTCTTCAAATTACATGGGTACTGGGTCTTCCCTGAGAGTTCTGGGAATGCATCGTGTACCTGTCAGCGGGATGGGAAAACCAAGATGGCTGCTAGTCAGACTTGATTTACTAACAGCTCTTTTTATTCGTTGTCTTTTTATCATGATGATGTCATGGTGTGAGCTGGAATTTCAGGACTTAGTATCATTATAAGTGATAATCTAGCAGCCTGGTGCTCACAGAATGTTGGGAGTTTTTATAATTTAATTCTGTGTCCTAAACATAGTAGGCGCTCAGTAAATGTTTGCTGAATTAATTTTTTTCTCATTAGCATTGGATAAAACTCTTGTCTCTAGTGACTATATTATAACATAAGCCAGGCATCTTGCTGTTATAGCCCAAGGAAATAGCCCTCATACTATTCTGAAAAGGTAAATGTTGCTGTCTTATTAAGAAAACTCTCACTTAATACTTAATGAATATTGATACTTAGGATGTACAGACTTCAGGTTTTAAATGAGACATGACTCTGTCTCTGTTAAGTACGTCTACAGTAATATTATTTTTCTTAAAATTTTGTATTAAATTATTTTAACCATGTTTTACACATATAGACTTGAGGTAATTGTTTTAATAATTTTCATCTTTCCTTGTTAAATAACACCTCATTTAATAGCACCAACAAATTGCTTCATAAGTATTCAAACAAGCCTTCTTTGTTTCAGAGCTTTTCTTCAACTTTCCTTCCCTTGCCTTATTTCAAATGTGATTTCTTCTCTGCATTAACTGGTTCACAATTTCTTCTCCTCTCTAAGCCATCAACAACCCCACAGCTTCTGTTTTTATTTTTAATGTGCATTTAATCATATCATTACTTATAAGTTGTTCACTGCCCACCAGATAAAGATCAGCTCCTCGCCATGGTCCTGACTCAAAGTCCTTGGTTCCAGTAGTATTTCCAGTCTAATCTGCAGTCACATTGGACAGCCTTCCTTCATCACTCCAGCTCTTTTCTGTCCTGTAAGTGCTATTTCTATAGCTTAGAATAGCTGCCATTCTCTCCTGCCTGGCCAGCCCTTACTCTTCAACCATCACTCACTGCCACCTGAACATACATACATGAACTAAAACCTAGTTAGAGCCTACTGTGTTCCTAGAGCACTTTTTAAATACTCCATTCATAGCAGTTAGCACGATATATACTTCTTGTCCTTTTACTTGGTGACTAAAGAAGAGATCACATGAACTATGCATGCTCATGTATTATGTAGCCACTACGTATTTATCATGCTACCCCTTTTCCTGTGCCATTTGGGAAAATATGTCCAAATAAATTCAAGTGTGTGAAAGTGATTGAAACTCAACATAATCTTTATTTGTTCTATTTTTTAAAGGGGAATATTTTGTAACCCATTGAACCTTAATAAATTCCATATCTTACACTAACTACTCTTTAGAACTACTCATGATATACTTTGCCTCTGATGGTAGCAAACTAATATTATAGATGGAGACGCGCTGATTTTAGAATATTGCATTTTAAGTATTATACCTGTTTGTTTCACTGGACTATTTCTGAGAATTAGGACTGTTTTATTTTAAAACTTCCCAACTATAGCTACTAAGTTAATTTTTGAGGGCTTGCCAGGGAAGAATCAAACACCCTTGTCTTAGTCTATTTTCTGTTAGCATAACAAAATGCCTAGTGCTGGGTAATTTATAAATAATAGAAGTTTATTTACGCATGATTCCAGAGACCAAAATGTAGAAGCATGGTGCTGGTATTTATTCAGTATCTGCTGAGGGCCTCTTGCAGCATTGTAACATGGTAGAGGGAATCAGGTGGCAAAACAAGCTTGCTAGCCAGTTGTTCTTCTTCTTAGGAAGCAACTAATGCCATTATGGGGGCCTCACTCTCCTGACCTTATCTAATCCAAATTATCTCTCTAAGGCCCCACCTGCAAATACCATTAACATGTAAATTTGAGATTAAATTTCTGACTGGTGAATTTTGGGAAAACATATTCAAACCATGACAACTTTAATCTGGCAGTAATACTTTCTCTTGGCCCATGGGTTGGAACTATAAAAACATAATTTCATTCTGATTTTTTTCATAATAAGACTGAGGTTGCTTTACTCTGTGGAGTTTCTGTCTACTTTTGATATTATGATCATTTTTTCCCTTTATCAACTTTATATATCCATCTCATCAAGAATAGGAAATTTAGTAATTATGTGATATAATTTTACTTGTGATTTTAGTAAATTATATGCAATATGTAGGAAATTCATGATTTTACCAGCTAAAAGCTTATTTTTTAAATGAATTCTAGAAATTAATGTTTATAGGAGTATTTCCTTAGTCTTAACCTGTCACTTTGCTACAGATCTAAAAGATACAAATAGAGCTCTAAGTTTCACATTCACTACTCTAAAATATGGTTAAGAAAAAAATTCAACCTGAATTCTTTAATAAGCATAATGGAAGGGTTGTTTACTTTTGAGAACTAATAGCTGCCTCATCCTTTGTGATTGCTTGCTTACATAATTTGTTATGAAAGAATGCTTCTAGGTAAACCATCTCCCCCAAATGCTTGTAATTTGTTCTGTTCTGCTTGGGAAGGGTTAAGAGGAGACAACATCCTGTCAAAGACCTTGTTTTTAATTTTGCTTCTCACACTGGCACAGATCCTGCTAAGAGCAGCCCAGATTAGTTCGGGAAAACCTTTGAAGAGATTTAAGATGTCCTTCAGCCAGTTTGAAGGTTTTTGTCTTGCAAATCCAGTACAAGGGCGCCTGCAGGCATCTCGACCCTTGCTGTGCTGCTGATGCAGCTCAAGGTCACACTAACCCGCCCTGTGACATTCAACAACAAAAAAAATTATGCAGTGAAACTGCTTCAGCAGTTCAGCCAACCAACAACTTCCCTTAGTGAGGAACTGAGGAAAAAGTCTTTTTTTCCCCCTTCCCTCTTTTTCTTTTTTTGGGGGCTTTGTGCATTTTTGCTGTAGGAAATAATCCCGGATTTCTGGTGTGTGTGATGACAAGGTCATTTCTTAATTAGAACACATGTAAAGAACAAAGCTAAATGGCTTCAAAACAGCTTTGTAGTTGATGGAGAGGATTTAAATTATTTAAAGAGATAGTCACCCATGTATGATGGAAACTGAATTCTAAAGGCATTAACTCCTTCATTCCTGTCTGCTTGCCATTTCTTTCATGTATTTATGTCTGACTTTAAAGGGTGGCATTGTAAGCTTAAGACAATTTTTACAAATGCCCGGTTTTTACCAGGGTGAAACATAATTTATAAATCGAATTCTCAGATAAACTTAATGGAGAAGTTTTCTCCCCATAACATTTATCTCCTGGAAATTTAGAATTTACTTAGGAACTAGGAATTACAGACACATTTTCCCCCTGGCAACTGTGATTTATTTATAATGTGTGTGTGTGGGGGTGGGGGGGATGATGAGTAAAGTTCTTCTTTATCTCCTCTTCTTCACTTTAACCAGTTGGTGATTTATATGTCTAGTAGAGCTGTTTGGCCCAGCTTCATTAGAAATTACATCACATATCATTCAGGTTTCTGAGTTTTCAAAGAATTGGTATAGAAGACAAAGCTTTTTTCCAAGGGGGAAAAAAAGCCATTTTAATTTAAAATAAACTTTTAAGAAAGTTGTTTCTGAACATGTGTGAGTTTCTTGGGCATGATGAAACATGTCTATAAACACTGGATAGCCTTGTGGGCTCACTGTGCTGTGGGGCATGTTGTTCCTCTTGTGGCCTGCTAGTGCTAACTGCCAAATACATTAGTTGGATACAATCCAAGTGAATTGGCTTTCTGTGCTTGAGACATAATGCATATCACCTCTGTAGGACTGGAGCTGAATAATCTGAGAGCTAACTTTAGGGTTCATATTTTCTTTATATAAATTATATGTAAAAACACACTGCACTTATTTCTTTATACACAGAATCACATCATGTAGATAAATTTTACCTCAACGTTATGATACTAGCTGAAAAATTTTCTCAGAATTCATACCTACTTGTTTTTTCAAGTACATATTTCTGAAAATGTTATTAAAGTACAATTGGGTCAAGTACTTTATAAAGATGTGTAGTATTTTAAGTTTGATTATTTGATATTTTAAATTCATGAGCCATATTTTAAAAATTTAAGTCTGAAATGATAACATGATGGATTGTCTAAGAACGGTTTACTAGATTTATTATGAGGGATTTTCCTCTTGTCAAGAAACAATTTCTTTAGATCCATGGAAAGAAAAAGGATGCATACATTAAGATATATACTTTTAGATATAGGTATTTTAAAGGTTTTCAGATTTGCAGAAAGGAAATGTTGAAGGGCAAATCTATATGCAAGAAAATGGTTAGTGTGATTCAGTGCATCTTGCCCTTTCCTGGAGTCTGGTATGCCCTAAATGTCATGTATGACCCAAGCTCACCTGCTAGTAATTTCTAATTTACTGTCCTAATTCATCGATTTGTTATCACTAATTGTTCTTCATTTACTTCTGTGTAGTTTCCAGTACCTAAAGGGTTGAAAGGTTGCTGTAATTGGCACCCGCAGCTGCTCTTTCTTTTGACAGGGGATAATTTTGCAGCCTATGCTTTGTGTGACAGCTGCCTAATTGGGCATTCTCCCCTTGTAGCAAGCCTGCCTCCTCCAGCCTCCCTGCTGACAAATGGTGGTAGATTACAGATGAGGACACGCTGACCCATTCGACCTTGCTGAGACAGCGGGGAGGGGCCTCCTGCTACTTGAGGGAAGCTTTAGGTCATTTAGAGGACAAGGTCATGAGCCAGGTGGAGAAATGACATGATATCACATGACAGTAGCCTGATGACATGGTCAGTGTGTCAAGGACAAATACATCAGTATTGATTAAACATTATTGCTATACTTCATTGAATTTCCTAGTATTTCTTAATTGTTCTAACCGATTCTGTTTTTGGTTTTTGTTTTTTTTTTTTAGAAAAAGGAAGAGTGCAGAATGAGATGTGTCATTTTAACAGTAGAAAGCAGTTGTTTACATGAAAATAGAGTTGGTCTAGGAAGCCTCCTAATAAGTTTCTTCAGTTAGAATGTTTTTAAATTATTGCTTAATTTGCAACCTTTTAACTATCAGTACTTTTCAATAGTTTTTAATTTGCCTGTCTTAATTTCTAAAAATGAGATAATGTGTGATGTCAAAAAAAATATTTAACTTTTCTCATCACACTACCTAATGATTGACATACCTTTTCATATTTTGAATGGAAGAAAAATAAGCCAAGTGAAATATGTAGTTGAAAGGAATCTCTAGATTTATTAGATCAAATATACCATTGTTACCCTAATTATAAAGTGTTAAAGATGCTTTTAAGATCATTTTAAGACCTGAAAAAAATTTTCAAATAGCATAAAATTACACTTAAATAAAAACTTCAAGATAAATGGAAACCTTTGTGTATTTTTTTATGAGTAGTAATGAGCGTGCTTTTTTTGAAGTAGACTGAAGCTGTTATAATACACTTTTACACGTGAAGTCATAAGAATACATGCTGAGTCTATTAACCCTATATTCATACTTGAAAGCATAAGTCTATAAGAACTGTATTGAATATTACAATTGATACAAATGTCTTGTTTTAAAAATAGTGAATATTTAATTCAAAGAATCATGATTCTCATTTTTGGAAAAACAATTGTTGTTGAGTACTGTTGGATCTAAGTCTTTAGTTCAACAGGAGGTAATTTTATGCTTCTGAGATAAAAAACGAGGAGTAGTAAAGTGTGATGAATTAGTTCACTGAAGTAGACACATCTGTATTTTCATGGCATGTGTATGTATGTGTTTGTGCCTGTTTAATTTTGACCATGCTGTGCATGTGTTTAGCTGCTCTCAAGACTCAAGCTTGGTGGAGGTTTAATCCTGTGCCCTTGTACACGTATACTTGATTAGTAGTTGTGGTTATCTCAGCAGAAGACACACCGCCCTCCTCCTTGTATTGGTCGGGACCTGGGCATTGGGGAGTCAAGGCAAAGGAGAAAGAAAAGAGCTTTTGCATTAGTATTCTATGAAAGCCTTACTGTCTGCAGAACAAATTGATTGCTCCGGTGTACCTGTGCTTGGCACCACTGCTGTGAAAGAAAGGTAGGGCTGTAATCTGTTTTATTGTATTACATATTGTGACACTCCAGGAATATGTAAGGTGCACTTTTTCTATGGCACGTGCTCTAACTCTAAGTAAAGAAAAAGGAAATAAATGAATGAAAAGTATGTCAGCTGTGGGCTACAGCTTTGTTTACTTTAGTTCATGAGTTCATTTGAATAAGATAATTTTGCTGAAGGCGTCACTGGGAACATAACCTGATTGATAACGAAACCCTATAAAGTGTTCTGAGGCACTAATCTGCTTCCCTGCTTGAAATGTGTCAAACAGAGATGAAATTCATGCTATTATTGTAAGATTTAAACTACAAAATGGGAGATGTCGTGGAGGTGGTTATGGATATAATTAGTTTAGGAAATCATTTCAAATTATTTTTGTCGTATTTTTAAAGGTCGTACGTGGTACAGAGAAAGAAGAGATTTTCATTAAAAAAAGAATAGAGGTGGCCAGTGTACTACTTTATAAACTATATTAAGAAAATTAATAAATGTGTTGTTTACTTTATTTGTTGGTTATTTTGATTTGTATAAACCCTATATATTTGATTCTGTTGCAGTGAAAGAAATTGCATTCTTTTTTTTCATGTAGTTTTTATTTTATTTTTTTTTTAATTCTGTGGATGTTTTTCAATCGTGTACAGTTTGGGGTTGCCTATTATGAATTGAGTAAATATTTTAACATTTTACACAATAATTAAAATACCCGTTGTTGGAGTTAGACTCTTTACCATTTTTAGGATTTCTTAAAAGGTAATTGTAGCAACACTTTTTAGGTTGCATGTATATCTGTGCTGTGAGGAGAGAAAGAAATTCCTCTTGTCCAAGCAAGCCTCCTACCACATGTGAACTGCAGGTGCCCTTTGCTGCCTGTCCCCATCCTTTGATTACAATCAGAACATTTGATTTAAGAGAAAGAGCAAAATATCTCATATTAATATATTGATGGAATTAATGTTGTTTTCCATTGTTTATTTTTATATTTAAATTAATATATAACTGTAAATTGCTTAGATTAAATTTTGCTTTCATTTAAGCATGCACATGACTATTCGTTATAGAGTAATTATAAAGATAGGATACAGGTTTCACATAAGTTATGGACATTGATCTAGACTTACTCATAGATAACTTTTGTAGAAAATGGGCAAATAGAGGAGCCATTTAAACATTGGTTAATAACAAATACAAATATGCCAACCCTGACATAAAGCAGTGATTATAATTAACTATTTCAGGTCATGTTATCTATAAAGGATCTGGGTGTTTCAAAGAACTTTTGAATTCCAGTGTTTCAAATTGAATATAGATATAAATTTTGTAATGTTTAGATAACTAGTTTTATGAGGTTTTTTCCTTATTGGGGAAAAAGTATCCGAAAATGTGGAGGAAAATAGACCATAGAACTAAGAATCAAAATATTTATTTTATAAATAAAATTATTAAAATCTTTCCAGTTTTGTTTAGTTTTTAATTTTTAAAGTTACCCTAAAATTTTGAAAACCTTAGAATCTTTCAACCTTTCAAAAGAAATACTTGGCATGTGTATTTTGTGTGTATATTTGTGTGTGTGAGGGGTTAATTAACTAGAGAAAATAAAGGATAGAGAAAAATTTATATTTTTTTCTGGCTTTTTTTTTTTTTTGTGGGTGCAATGGGAGATGTTTTTAACAGACAAGGACTTTATTTTGTTTACCAAATTACCTACAATGCTTGACATTATACCTGGCATATAATAGTTGCTCAGTAAATGTTTGTCAAAAAAGTGAATAACAGATGCTCACTCCACTCCCCACATTTCTTTCCCCATTTATAACTTCAGGTTGTGCTGTGTGCATTTAAGTGAATTATGGGCATTGATGGGACAAGAATTCATTTTTTTAAAACCAACCTGAGAACCAGGTGTATAGACTTTATTTTTCAGAATAGTTAAGTGATTGAGCTTGAAATTGTTTTTCCTCCAAAAGTGTACCTTAAGAGTTCTGCACTTTCAATTGCCTCCATTCTTTTTGTTCAGATGCTGATCTATGATGCTGAGTTTTTTGTTTTAAAGCTATGAAATCTGTTTCTTACATTTTCATTTTGTGATGTTCGATCCATTATGGTAACAAATCAATATCAGCAGTTATTATAACCATTCGAGAAAATTGTATGTTAACATTAGTTAGAAAGATCTAGGTAGATTGAGTCTTGGAGAGATAAAACAAATATTTGATACGTTGGCGACTAGTAATCCATGAAGTTAAAGTTACCCATAGATAACAACTCTATGTGGGTGTCACTTTTTAAGCCCACTTAACAAGCAAACTTTTCATTGTTTGTTATTCCACATTAGTTAGGCTTAAACTTGGATACTTTGAGCAGTAGGAACCTTGAAAATTAGTATCAATAGCTCATTTAACTGATGAGAACACTATATATGTTGATACTTTGCCATTTTTATAAAGCCGGTTAGTACCTGAACCAGAGCAAAAACAGAAACTTCCTGGTTTTAGGGAAACAAAGAAGATTATTTTTCCCTCATAGTATCAACTCTATTTCATTTAAAACTTCTAAAATAACATTATGTTAACATTACTCAACCAGAACACCTGTAGAATTTGTATACACACACACAGAATTGTGGATTGTTTCCTGTGGATGTGGACTCAGTATTCTTTTGTGCCAAGAATGATTGACAAAATATTGGATAATATAAAAATTCAAAAGATTTTTATATAGAATTACATTGTCTAAAATAAATTTATGAGTAATGCAGTCACAAATAACTACTTTAGATACTTATATCTTAGGGCAATATTCTCTTTATTAATTTAGTCATGACTAGACTAAGGAAGGAAGCAGCTAACCATGGGGACCTCCCCCGGGGGGATACCAACTGGGCTGGACCTCTTTCAAAGATAATTAAATGCTGAATTGTGAAATTCAAGAAATATTCAGATTGTCATATAGGTATACAAAGAAGTTGATCCAGAAATCTAGTGCCCAGTTCAAGGGCTGACAAAACTAGTTGAGTGGGTCAAGCCTTCATCCACCTGGGCTGAAATTATGACTAGATTTTATTTCCAGGGAAGAAATGAATAAGGAGCTAGGGATCCTCTTAAAAAACCAAACCGAGCAAACATGGAGGCTGTGGGGAAACTAGTGAACATTGGAAGTGTGGATTACAGGTGGAGCGTGTCTCATGTTCCACAACTAAGTTTATAAGCGTACAGGTCATAGGGATGGCAGTTAAAACTATTTCTAGCCCTTTCTACCCCATTAGTGAAAAAGATATCTCTAGCCCTGACCCTTTAGTTTAATAGTGGGCCACAGTTTACAAGCAAATTAACATCTCTACAGTGCAGTTTCTCCATATGCAAAATAAGGATGATTGCTATATCTACCTCTTCAGGTTTCTGAGAAGACACATACAGTACCTAGATCTATATGACAATTCTTTGTGGGTTCATGTGTCTGAGTATAAGGTAGCCATCTCCCTCTTCTGATGTGTTATTTTTCCTTTTATTAATAATAGAGGATTTGACTAAGTCACTATAATATGATGTACTAGAGGTGTTTTGGCATTTCAGAATTATTGATACATTCTTTCCATCTTATATTTATTATAGCATGGTAAATAAAATTCTTACTCCTGTTTTGAACCTATTAATTTATTCACAAGGTTTAACTTAACTAATGCTCTGTGGTTAATAATATGATTTTCTCTCCCTTAGTATGTACTATCTTGGTTAGTTATTTAATTTTTATTAATATTGAATTTATTTGTATTGATTATAAAAATATGTATCAAACTGCATAATTTTTTTAAAAATTTTTGTTCTGTTTTGTTTGCATTACTGGGGATTGAACCCAGAGGCACTCGACCTCTGCGTTGCATCCCATCATTTTTAAACTTTTAATATGAGACAATTGTCTGAAAGTCACCCAGGCTCCAATTGAACTTGTGATCCTCTTGCCCTAGCCTCCTGATTCACTGGGATTACAGAAACATGTCCCTGTACCTAACTCTGCATAATTTTCGTTGTCCACCTTTTCACCTGAAAGGGTAAAATGTCTAAATGAATCATGACTCCTCCTCTAGAATATAGTAATTGATTTGGAAAATGAGAGGCCAGAGCAGATAGGGTAAATTTTAATTTGTTTAAATTTTAGCTAAACTTTTTTAGCTTTCTTCAAGTGTCACTAGTTGTTTCCATATCTTGCTTTTTCCCTTTAATTGTAGAAATTTCTTGGCAATTATTATTATTATTATTATTTATTTTTTGTAAATCTTTAGGATACTGGGGTGACCTGACTTCACAGGAGAAAATGTGAAATGGAGTAAAAGCATGATAATCTTCTCTGAAAAGCAGAGGAGGAATATTCAACATACCTTATGATTTGAATTCAGTTTAAACAATGTTTTAACTTTTTCATTAGATAACACTTATAATTTTAAACGAAGTAGTCATTTCTTTTGATATTTATAAGACATTTCTTAAATATAAGGATTTTTCAGTTATACCATATAAGCATTTTTATTTGGTTTACATAATTTATATATATGAATTGTATGTGTGTGTGTATGCCTGCCTGCCACTTGTTTCCCAATTATGTATATATAAGTGGTCAGACAAGGAACATGATTAGACGTGTTGTTGAGCAAAAAGTTAATGGCTCAGTCATGCTCATAGTGAACAGAATAAAAGTAGTCCTTGTCCTCATGTAATAGGTATTACAGTCTATTGGTGGAAGATAGGTGATAAATATGTTTTTTTTAAAAAAAGGAAAGAAAAGCAGGTAAACAAGAAAAAATAATTACTGAACGAGAAAAATTTTGTGTTCTCTGGGTGCTCTGCAAAGAATGAACAGGAGACAGGTTTATTAAAGATCATTGGGAAAGGTTTGTCATAAGTGACATTTAAACTTAGTTATGGAAAGAGGCAAAGGAGTCAGTCACAGGAAGAGCCAAGTATATACATAGGCCTGAGAGCACAAAAGCTCCATCCATGTTCTGGGATCAAAGGAAATCTAGGTAGCTAGAGTTGTGCCATTCAGGACAAAAGCCACTGGCCACATGAAAATATACTTTAATTTTACCTTCTTAATTTTTTTTAAGTGTTGCTACTAAATATTTAAAATTGCACGTAGGTATCTCATTGCATTTCTGCTGGGCATTGCCTGACTAGAAGGGTGTAAAAAGCAAGCGACTGAATGCATGAGATAAGGTTGGTCAGATTCACTAGAGACATTTAATGCCATGCCTTCTAGACCTTAGGCTAGAGAGGAATTCAGACTCGATTCTAAGTGAAAAGGGAAACCATTACGAGTTTTCAGTCAAGGGGTTCACCATTACAAATAGCATTGGCTACAATTTGGAGACTGTGTTGGAGGGGAGCCAGTTAGGAAATTGGTACAATAAAAATATAGACACAGCTAAATGAGTGATCGCAGCAGTTGTCAGATAAAGTAGTCTGTCTTTTTTGATAGAATTTCATAAGCCATGGGTATATGCGTTGGTTTGGGTTTATATATATGTAAGAATTATCTTTTTATCATATTCATGAAATATTAAAATTCTTATAAAACATTAAATCTCTGCCAACCATCTAGAACACTATATTTCATGGAAATAGTAATACTTTAAAAATCATTTATAACTTTAAAGATTTAATTTTAAGAGTTTTGACAAACTACCAACAGTTTTTAATGGCTTGGTTCAAGTAATTATTTGGTATTTTGTTGTTTCTTTAACAACAAAATACCAAATAATTGTCATACAGCCCAGCCTCTAATCCTTCCAACTCTTCTCTGCAATAGGGTTTATTTTTATGTTTTATTGAAAAAAGAAAACAAAACAAAACAAAAAAACTTTGAGACTTTTAGAGTAATTAAGCTAAGGTACCACAGTAAATATTTTAAGTACTGATAGACCCTATGCTAAAACTCAAATCGTTCAAGTATATATTAGGATTTCTGCTTATCTGAATGCTTTTCATATAGTATGAATGTATGTATCTGTATGCATGAGTGTGACTTAAATTTGCCATTTTTTTTATTTGGATCAGAGGCTGTATTTATAGTACCACCACTTAATTTAAAATTGGAATAACTGTTAAGTCTTCGTTTTTTTTTTTGTTGTTGTTGTTAATTACACTATTCTGTGATGATACAAGGTTTTGGATTACAGTACTACACCCCAATCCACAGTTTTGCTTTCTGTGTTTTCAGTTACCCAAGGTCACTTATGTTCTGGAAATGCTAAGTGTAAAATTCCAGAATAATTCGTAAGTAAGTTTAGATTGCACATTCTTCTTAGTAGTATAATAAAATCTTATTCCATCCCAAGTGGGACACAAGTTGTTTCTTTGTCCAGTGTGTCCACATTGCATACCCTATCCTCCTGTTATTCATTTAATAGCCATCTTATTTATCATATTGTCATTGTGTCACAGTGTTTGTGTCCAAGTAATCCTTATTTTGCTTAATAGTGTCCCCAGAGCACAGTGATGCTAGCAATTTGGGTATGCCAAAGAAGACTTAAAGTGCTTCCTTTAAGTATAAAATTGAAAGTCATTGATTTTAATAAGGAAAGGAAAAAATCATCCTGAGGTTGCTAAGATCCATGGTAAGTTATTATTATAAATAACTTATTATAAATAAGTTATTATTTATAGTGCCTAACTTATATTAAACTTCATCATGGATATTTATTTATAAGAAACTACCAATGGATAATAAAATATATAACATGGTTCTAATTTAGATATCAAATTAAAACAGTTACATAAATCATTATAGATATCTATCACAGTAGCAAAATGAGGCAAAAAGTGAACTATTTTTCAAGGACCACTGTATTGGTTTTATTTCATCTTTTATTTTTACAACTTCTCTATTAGGCAAGTTGATATTGTACATACTAAACTGAGGTTCAGACAGATTCACCCAGTCACAAAGCAGGGGGATGAGTCCCATTGTTAGGTTTTTAAGTTCCTGTATCTTTTAGAAATGAAAATGTGGGAATTTTTTTATAGTGAAAATTGTTGGAGAGTATAAAATGAAGCTATTTCAAAAGTGAATCGCAGAGAATCTGAATTGTTAGATTTCAATTTTAAATTGTTAAGATTAAAAAAATTGTTCAGATTGACAATTGGTGGATTACAGTGATATCTAGTCCTGTGAGTAACCAATACAGTAAAATAGTTTTATGAAGTCAAGTGTAAGAGTTTTCTCAGCCCCATTTTTTTTGTTGTTATTACTGGTCTTGATTTTGTTATTTCTAATCTTTTGTCTCCAGGCTCATCACTGATAACATAAAGATATAAGTACTTAACAGTGCCAAATACAGAATTCCGCTCTGGAATTGCATAAGTGTTTTTCATATCAACAGTTTTATAATAACTAAAAATTGATTGTTGAACAGAGTTTTTGGTTGTTTTTTTTTTTTTTTTTAAGGATAGTTAACCATTTTTTTTACTCTTCTCAATTATAATTTTGCCAAGATTTGGCAAGTATCTGCCGCAGTCTAGCTGGGCACAAAATAACCGAGCCACCACACACTTTGTAGATTCAAACAGCAACTCTTTATTCCCGACTTTCACCGGCACTCTACACGCATGTTCTGGGGAAAAAAATCCACACCTCCACCGGGCTCTGCATCCCAAATACTCTCTGAATCCCGCGAGAACTCAAGGGGAACTCAAGGAGCAGGCGCCTGAGGCAGCAGGATACGCCCTATTCCCAGCAGGATCCACCTTAAACCTGCAAGCACCCTATTCCAGCAGGATCCACACCCTAAACCTGGAACCACCCTAAACCCGGATCCGCCCTGGTCCTTGAGCAGGGTCACCTTTCTCAAACAGTCATGCAATGTCACTGCAAATGATGTGGGTCCAAGGCAAGCCCATTTCCACAATGGAGAGTCCTCCCTCTAAGCAACATTGGGTAGGCTGACAAGGAAATTGCCATGCTTCATTCCTACTTGGCTAGGGCTCTCAGCAAGTATCGGCTATCTGCTGGCCCTTTTTAAAAAATTATATAGTTAAAAGTAGAGATCCAAGGCAAATTTTAATTTATGTGTGTTCTGATCTCATTTTTGTTCTTCCTTTTTTTCTGATTACGTAGAACTCCACTTAAGCCTTTTATTCTGAACAAAGGTTCCAACCAGTTCTACTTCATAATGTTTATGCTATTAAATATATGTGAAAGAAAAATATTGCCAAATTTAGGTACTTCTTTTTAGTATATACTGTAGATATTTTTAACATATCAGGTAGTAGTTTTTTCTCACCTTTGTGTCATGCTTCCTGTAATACACATACTTTTTTCGAGGGAAGGCACCCTTCTTGATAAATCGACTTTGCTAATTATTTTATGGCAAACCCATGATTATTACTGGGATATTTTTATTGTTGTTTTAGAAAATAGTTAGCTTTTGATTGTGAAAATTTGAATGATACTCTTTTATATAAGTGGAAGGCAGAAACTTATCAACCATTTCAAGCAATAGATTATAAACCACACTCAAACTGAATTTATGGTTATGTTGTTTAAATGATATCCTTACCTCTGTAGTTTATTTTAAAAAATGGGGCTCCTTTAGGCTCTGTAAGACCTTCAGAATAGAGGAGAAAACATAGTCAAAGAAGGGAAAAAAGAAAAAAGTTATTGAAGGAAAAACAACTTTTTAATCCTAGATGTGGTTTCTTACCATCTTAAATGTAAATGGACAATATTTTTATAGTCATCTTCCAGTTTCATATTGGGGGTTATCTTTGTGAATCTTTGTCATATCTGAGCTCTTGGGATGTTGTAGGGTGGGTAAATACAATGGTGAACCCCTTGTCTCCTTTTATTTTCTCCTTTCCATAGAAAAGTATATTACTTTTATAGCCTGTTTACTTTTTGAAAATGTGATTGATTTAATGTATATATTTTAATTAATTTCTTTTCATTATCCATGGTAAAAATTCAAATGCAAACGAATCTGGAGTGACACTTGAAAATGTCTTTCTTTTTGTAGAGAAGAAGGAAGTTGAAATAAGACAATCTACAGTGGGGATACATACTTAGTCCTGAAAGGAGCATCAGTCCTAAAAGGTAGAGCAAAGAAAGGCAGAGTGATTAGGTTTAGCTGTACTAGGAATATTCTCAATAAGGTCTTTATAATATGGTGGTAAAATAACTATAATATGGAGGTAAAATTACTGGAGCCCAGGATCATGCAGCAGAATCTTAATGAGGATCTTGCTGGGACGTGTGCATTCAAATGAGTAGAGTAAGGCACAAATAGAAAATCACATGCTTTTTTTTTGCTTCTTAAAAATCCCTCACAGCTTCAGAGTGCCAAGAGTTGGACCGCATGGCCAGATTTCATCTTTCCTTTGTTGATCCCATCACCATCCTGTTAATGACAAGAGGAAGGAACTGAGTGAGAAGTAGTTGTAGAACTACAGGAATAGAAACTCCTGCCTTTTTTTTTTCTTTATTATTCCACCATAGAATAATTAGTATTTCTGACTCCTTCCTTTAGGCCGTTGTTCAAACATTTTGGGCTAGGGCTATAATGTAGGACCACGATGGCCAGAGTTTAAGAAGAACTGGAGATGTGAAAACGCAGTGGTTTACAACATGAAAAGAAACAATAGAAGCACTAGAGGGCTTGGGTACAGCTGACCTTTCCTGACCCAGGGTCATCTCCTCAACCTCACCGAAAACTTGGATTCTACTCTGATGGCAGGCTGCTTACTATTAGATGCTATGCTCATTTTCTACTAGAATTAGGGGCTAGGGATGGTAGAAGTTAGCTAAATCAAAATCCACTTATCTAATATTTTGCAATCTAGCCCTCTGAGAAAGTACCATCCCGTCTTTGTTTGCTGGCCAACTTCAGCATTCACCCAACCATTATGCTGGGCTTCACTTAGTAATTCATTTCCCATAACTGCCCACATACCAGCTTAAATACTAACGTCTCCCTTAAGATGCAATCACCTCTTGTATGGTTCTTGCTGTTGCTTCCTCTCATAGACCCTTTTCTTCTAATTGGTTGACATAGTACTGACGTTGTATATTGAGGGAAGGAGTTCTTTCTGAGTTTGCTTTTCTTTCATCCATTCATGCTCAAGGTTCTCTTGAACCCTGTTCAGAGCTGTACAATCTATAGCTGTATGATCAATCAGCTCTGACTCACCGTTGGGCATTTATACTGGTATTGTTTAAGTGCAGTCACACCATCTCACTCCACTGTACCATTCCCAACATAAAGAATTTGGCCTTCCTGACAGAGTCAGGATCCTTTGTAGTTCTGAATACCTGAAGTGTTCATAAGTAAGAGAGGTAGAAGTAATTTAAGCCTTAAGAATTAAAAGATGGAAAAAAGAAGAGGAAGAAATCAGGAAGCAAGAAGGAATAGTAGGGAAAAAATAAGCGCTTATGGGCTGGAGTGGCTCTTAGGCTAGTGGCACTAAAATCATGTTATAGATGTGCATCTGATTCTGATGTATTAAGAAGTATTCTTGAATTTAGTAGTCCATTAGTAGTCAATTAGCAAAATTACGAAGTGGGAGAAGTAAAGAAATAAGGTACCTGTGCTGTTTCACAGCTTATTTTTCCCTTGATTAACAGGAAGACCATTATTTTGTTGTAGATTCCATGCGTAAAGAATTGGTTTGTTTCTTTTCTATTGGCCATCTTATGAATTGCCCTCCTTTTGAATATGCAACGTTTTTTGTTTTTTTTTTAACATTTCAGCCAGGTGCAGTGTTACAAGCTTGTAATCCCATCTGCTCATGAGACTGAGGCAGGAGGGTGGCACATTCAAAGCCAGCCTCAGCTAGAGCGAGGCACTAAGCAACTGAGAGAGACCCTGTCTCTAAATAAAATATGAAATAGGTCTGGGGATATGGCTCGTGGTCAAATGCCCCTGAGTTCAATGTAAAAAAAATATATATATATATTTTTTTTCAGACTTCATCTCCCCAGCACCCACTCGTCCCTATGTGCACACATGCACCCATGCTCAGACCATTTCTGTTCATGTATGTGTAACAACTTCATAATCAGTGATACTGCCGGCTAATATTGGAAATAAAAATTTATCTACATTTAAATTTAATAGAATAGAGGGAAAATAGTACCATAAAGTTCTTCAACAAGTCCTCAGTAAGTTTCACACAGCTGTAGGGATAACTTGACGAAAGGACATGTTCAGCCAGATGGCCTGTGCTGGCCTCCTTCCCATTCCTGCAAAAGATATGTTATTCACTCCCAGGGTAGCTCAGGGAAAGAGCTGATTATGGAATTAAAACAACCAATGTCCAATTAACCCCTGTTTTGGTCAATGTTTCCTACACAGTTTGGATAATTGGCATACTTTAGTTCCATCAAGGGAAGCAGCTGGTTTATTGGTTAGTGCAGGCCCCTGGGAATAAGAAATCTGAAATTCTGTTATCAGCTCTGCCCCTACAAACTTAAGAATGACCTTGGGCATTTTATTTACCTCTTCGAGTTTAGCCTACCTCCTTTGAAATTCAGAGATACATGTTGCTCTTTAACCATGACATGAAGTTTAGTATAGAAAAATTAGAAAAAAGAGCATTGATATTTACAGAGTTCTTTAGGACCATGAATAAAAGGTGCAGTTTAGCATGCATATTGTTAGTACAGAATCATAGTGATGTTGTGATGACATGGTCAGAAGCCCCCGCAAGCAAGCTTAAATACTAGGGGATACAGTAGAGGCATCCAGCAGTCTCTTGACAGGCTTGACAGGAACCCAGTGACAGGCTTGCTCTGCACCTCCTTGAAAGCAGTCTTCGCCAATCGCTTGCTGCTCTTCTCTCTTTCATTTGCCCTCTTCATCTCTGCTTCTCACTGCACGCCTGCTTTCTTCTTTCCTCTCAGTATACTGATTCCTCCCTATCCTGCCTATGAAATGTCTCATTATGGCCACCCTTAATGAAGTCTTCTGTCTTTCTCAGAATTTCAGTTCTAAGGAAAAGAAATGACTGGTCTGTTTCAGACAGGTTCGCAAGGTTGATACAGTCCCCTGAGGGTCAGTGAACAGGTTCTTTGAAGTTATTCCATGCTTTAAGTTTTTCTGTCTCATAAGATTATAAAATTAAAGATTTAGCTAGTTTAAGTAAATTATTTCACATGCCCAAATTTTTTTTTAAGTTTTTCACATTATACACAGAGTGTACTAAATACTTAAAGTATCAGGCATAGGAATACAAAGACAAAAATAATCTTAACCATCGAGGAACATATAGGATGACAAGCAAGCTGAAAAATGTTAAGAAAACTCTTTCGTCTAGTTCTATGTCTATAAATAACAGAATACTTAAATTTCATTAAGTGCTTAGAAAATGCTAGATATTATACATTTCATTTAATAAAATAGGTTTATGGGTAGATACTATTATGCCATTTTTACAGCTAAAGAAATTGAGTCCCAGAATGGAAAAGTAAACTGACCAAAATCATTCATTGGTGATTGAAGTGTCAGGAATCCGGAGGTTGTTCTTTTTTTTTTTTTTTTTTTTAATATTTATTTATTTTTTAGTTCTTGGCGGACACAACATCTTTGTATGTGGTGCTGAGGATCGAACCTGGGCCACACGCATGCCAGGCGAGCGCGCTACCGATTGAGCCACATCTCCAGCCCCCGGAGGTTGTTCTTGTAACTACTGTACTTTGTGGCCTTTTTAATAAAAACAAGAGACTTAAAATAGCAGAGACAAAATTTTAGAGTATGAAAAGTAATCTAAAATTCTCAAAGTTCTCCAAACGTGTGTGATCTATCAAATGTTTTCAAATCCATTTTTATTATTGTCTGTGGCAATTTAATAGGAATGACTAAAATTCAGAAGATCATGATTTGGTTTTGGATCAGCTACTTACTGGATGATTAACCAGTCACTTAATTGTTCTGACCATTAATGCCCTTGTTTGGTAATGAGGAGAATAAAAAAAAAAATTTAAAAAAAAAAACCATGGTATTTCATTTGAGGAAGGGTTAAGGTTTAAAGCACCCATGAAAAGGCAGAGCTTTCTAAGTGCATAGAACATTTAGTAGGAGTCAGCAGTCTATGCAGAGAGCCCCCAAGAGGTTTTATAACCAACAATTTATATCTTTGCAGCACCTATCACAGACTAACCCAGGAACATTTGTCTTCTTTTGTTTGCCCTTTGCTAGGCTCCTGTCAACGATGGGGTTTTACTGTCTTATCTATACCTTACGGTGGTTCGAGAGCCAGTTAGTGGAACACAGCACCTATGTTATAATGTTTGAAAGGCAACTGAAGGATTTGTCTTGTCTCCTAACTCCCCAAAAGGACCAATAATCAGACTAAAGAGACATTGTAGTTCTGTCCAAGAAAGAATTTTATATTGTTACAGTTGTACAAATATAGAGCAAATTCTTTGAATGAGGGACAACCCTTATTAGCACTGTCCTGTGCCCAAGCTGTATAAATATGGTCATATACATTCCCTAGATGGTTGTATGAAATAAGTGTTCATTTTTGTGCACTTATAGATGATAAAAACTTTAAGAGTAATTAACTTGCCCAAGTTAAAGTGATTTAGTCAATAATAGAAAGAGCCAGAAATTGAACCCAGAACCATTTTATCCCAAGAGATAACCACCTTAGAAGACACTTGATGATCACTATAGGTTTTCAGAAATAAACGGGGCAACCAGAGTTAGCAGATAGGTTATGAAGGGGAAAAAGCATCATTTGAGATAATTGATTGATAAGAGATTGTCTTTTACCTCTCATCTAACCTTTAAATGGTGTGCTTTTGTCATACTTGGAGAATCATTTAGTAAGCCACAATGTTATGAAAATGATAGGTGACGATAGACCCCTTAGAGGAAAATAGATTTCACTCCATAAGAATTAGCTCTTCTACTGGGCATGGTGGGCCACCTGTAATCCCATCGGTTCGGGAGTCTGAGATAGGAGAATCATAAGTTCAAAGTCAGCCTCAGCAACAGCAAGGCACTAAGCAACTCAGTGAGACCCTGTCTCTAAGTAAAATACGAAATAGGGCTGGGGATGTGGTTCATCAGCTGAGTACCCTGAATCCAATCTGCAGTACCAAAAAAAAAAAAAAATAGCCGTTCTTAAATTTTATACAAGTCCTACAAAGTTGTTTATCTGGTATTCTGGAGGATGGGATGTTTGTTTAGCTTTAAAAATGAATTATTAATCCAAGTGAATAAAGTACTTACAAATCCGTTTTATAATGATAGTTAAGGAATATTGATTTGATAGCCAAATGCTTAAAACAAATGCCTAAATAGCTTCTGGAATACAATAAGAAATGTTTTGTTTTTAATACATATTAAAGAGTGTCTTGCTATACATTTTAGAAGACTGAGTTTTCTCAGTCTTATTCATATCAAAAGTTAGATCTCTTCCAAACCCGTATGACTTCTTAGCTTTCTCAGACCTGAGAAACACTAATGTTTAATACCATGACAAGAACTAAGAGTGCACCTGAACTTTAATCTTTAATACAGGTCAAAGAAGTGATTTCCCTGGTTTTATATTTCTGTTGATGGCAACATGCCAGCATTGTAAGAAGTAGTACAAAAGGCATGGTGATATGTTGACTTGTCCTATGTTAGTGTTCAAGGCAGACCTACATGGATTACACTTGTTTTTGTTGAATTTGGCTTGAGTCTTTCAGGTTTAGTCTTCAAAAGATAATTACAGCTAGGTGTAGTGGCTCACACCTGTAATCTCAACTATTCCAGAGGCTGAGACAGGATTACAAATTTGAGGTGAACTTCAGCAACTTAGTGAGATCCTGTCTCAAAATCAAGAATTTAAAAAAACTGAGGATGTAGCTCAATGGTAAAGTGCCCCTGGGTTCTCAGTCTTTAGTATTTGAGGGAGAAAAGAATAAAAGGTAATTTGATTACTTTTACATATTCTAATTGGATCACTTTAGTTTACGTTTATTTTTATTTAGCCATGAAATGAAAGCTTATACTTGATGTCAGCAACAAATGTGGGTTCAAATGAAAAATAATCATGCTAAGAATAGCTTTAACTAGAATTTATCACATAATATAAAGGGTTGAAGATCTTTAGTGCACAATTATTACCTGCTATCAATTGTGGTTAATACAGTTTAAAAAAAAAAAAAAACCTTTTCGTAAAGGCTTACATTCCTTGTTTTATTATAATTATTTTTTTAAATATGTTTGGTTTTAGGGAATAATATATTTTGATGTGATATTTAATTTCTTAATATAACTCCATCAAAGGAAATCTTCACAAGGTAATAATATTTCAGTGTTAAATATGTGTTACCTGTCTTCTTTATAGAGGAAGTATATGAAAAACTTAATGGTAACAGTATTTTGAAATATACATACTCATTTTTTTTAAAAAAAAATTTTATTTGTTTTAATTAGTTACACTTGACAGTACAATGACCTTGACATATCATACATTTGAATCAGATGGGATATAAATGTCTGTTTCATTCTACTATCCTTTCTATCCCCCCATCCCCTCTCCTCATCTTGATACCTTCTCTGTGTATACTAGATCTCACTAACCTTGACTGGGAAAACAGCAATCAAAGGAACTAAATGAATATGATTGATCCTTTATAAACAAATGTTAAAATAAATGTCTCTTACATAAACATATAAAATCCTTTAAAATATGCATTTTTAAAATACAGAAAATCTTTTAAAAATATGTATTTTTAAAATATATAAATCTTGTGTTTTTCTACCAGAATATTAGTCACTCATGTTTTCTAAATCCATAGAACTTCCTGTAGATTAAAAAAGAAACTTTATTACTCTTTAATTTTGTACATTTTTGTTAGTTTTTAGTTAGGAGAAAAACATATCTTAAGTTTAAAAGCCAAACATTAGAAATAACATCATATCAGAGGTAAGTCAGAGGTGGTGGCACATATCTATAATCCCAGCTGCACCCTGAGGCAAGAGGATCACAGGTTTGAGGCCAGCCTGGGCAGCTTAGTGAGACCCTGTCTTAAAATAAAGGGTCTCAGTGGTAGAGCACTTGCCTGTCATGTGTAAAACCCTGGGTTCAATCCCCAATATCACCCACACAGATAATCTTGAGCTACCTTAGGATCACAACCCCTCCCCTCCACACCTCTTTTGTAAACTAAGGCTCCAAGAGGTTGAATTCCTGCATGTTCTACTGGGAATGCTACGTCACCTGTCCTGGGCTGTAAAGATGACAAAGACTTAATTCTTGACCATAAGGAGTTTACTCTGTAGTCAGGAGGTAGGCAGACAAAAACCAAAATGCACTTTTGTAAGTGGAATGATTGAAAGATTCCCTGAATGCTATAGAGGCACAGACAATCTACCCCTAGTCTATAGTTTGGGGAAGGCTTCCTGAAGAGGGGATGTGTCCTTAGCCAAGACTTAAGAAATGCAAAAGACCCAGCAGCTCAGGAGGCTGAGGCTGGAGAAGCGCGAGTTCAAAGCCAGCCTCAGCAATGGTGAAGACACTGAGCAACTCAGTGAGACCCTATCTCTAAAATAAAATACAGAATAGGGCTAAGGATGTGGCTCAGTGGTTGAGTGACCCTGAGTTCAATCCCCGGTACCAAAAACAACAACAACAACAACAAAAAGGATATATCTTAGCTTGATTGTAAGTGAATGGGATTTAATATATCAAATCATGATATATTAAATCATTCTCTAAGCATTTTTTGTTCTGATATATTTCATCAAATGATGATAATGATAGGGATTAGATGGACAAATGGGAGGAAGGCCAGTAAGTAGATGAGTCTACTTCTTCATCTGTATTACCCTGTTTCTCTCTTGTTTCTTTCTTACATCCTTACTTACCATTAAAATATCTAGATATAAGTCTAGATATTCATTTTATATAAATGCTATAATTGAAAATACAGTAAAGAGCAAACGGCAAAACAAAGTATAAGCAGAAAGAAATTGATACAAGGATTTAAATAATTGATATTGAGTTAAACTACTAAGCAGTGTATTGATCAGTATAGTGTATATGTATACTTGCACACACCATCATTCTATCTCAAAAAACTAACCAACCTGGAAAAGTGATGCGAGATTTCTTCAAAGCTAAAGTATTTAGTTCTTTTGTATTAAAATGATTTAACTTTATGAAATTATATGAATAATAGATACTAAGTATTTGTTTTTGATGATTCTAAGTGTTCAAGAAAATGTTGTTCTGAAGTATTTTTGGTCCAGTGAAGTCAGAAAAGCCCTGACCTATGTTACTTAGACTTCTGCTGTTCCTGTTTCTCCTCCAGTTCACTGGAGTCCTCCTCTTAAGCTCCCAACTACCTCATCTGTATCTCTGTGTCGTGGGTGCCATGGCAAGACCTGTGGCAAGCCATCACTGCTGTAGGGAGTGAACATGTCAGACCTGGACACAACAAAGCTGGATCTCTGATTAACAGTTACTTCTTCAGTTAAACTGAGTTTATTACTTCAAACACTTTGTTATATACACAGGTGAGCAAAAGAGAGGTCAGGGGAAAGTGTGCATGGAAATTTCTTAAATATATGTGAAACCATTTAAAGTAATGGCCCAGTGATGGTGTACCAGTAGCTTTATCTTCCTAATTGAAGAGCATATTTTAATGTTATCTGCTAATATTTAAAGATACAGAACTTGTGTGTAGAAGATTATTTGTTTGTGTTTATTAATAATCTGTAGTGGGGCCTTGTCATTTTTATTGACTTTTTCCCTTTACAGATATTGTTGCTTTGCCCATTTGTCTATGGATTATGTCTGTAGACACTTATCTTTCACATCCTGCTGAAAGTTTTGATCTAAAAATCTGTTCTGAGCCAGTACTGGCAAGAGTGATGTCACATAATGTTTATCATTTCTGGTCCATTCATAGCAAATCAGCATTTTCACCCAGATAGCAGCAAATAAAGAATATTTTTTGTCAATTGATAAGTCATTCCTCTAAAAAAAAAAAAAAACTTTAATATAGTGTATTTTATAAAGAATTATGTTTGTTTTCAAAAAGAATGTCAATGGAGTTTCTGATCAAAGTTTAATGTACAGATTATCATCCATTTTCCGTAATTTCAGTATACCCACAGTCTACTTCTGCATAGTAAAGGAAGTTTCTTTCTCATGATATTTAATTTGGTAATTTGATTTGATATTTTCCTTTTTATTTTGAGAACATTTACATGTCCATGTATCATAGGTAATTTGCAAATTACGTAAAGTATAGCAGGTGATAGTTGTTTAATAAGGAAAGCTTTTATAGTATAAATTTGCCCCAACAGTATTATTAATCCTTAAAATAGTTTCTTTATATCAGGGGATGCAGCTCAGTAATAGAGCATCTGCCTGGAATGTGTGAGACCCTGGATCCTATCCCCAGAATCATGAGAAAAAAAAAAAAAAGAAAAAAAGGAAATGATTTCTTGATCAGAATGCTTCAGCAAGAACATTTATCATACAGTGCAACTTAAAATAAATTCATTATCTTGTTTGAACACTGCAACAAAGGCATGGTTTTGTTAGCTAATTGAGTTCTTCAATGATATATTCAGTTAAAATCACTTATTGCTCTTGATCCCTTGATGATAACTGAAGTTTCTTCCCCTATGTGTATGGTTTGGAAATTGTCATGGAAGACTGTGGATACAGCATAAAACTTTTCTGGTTGAACCAGGACTTTGTAGTTAAATCTGTATGTTTAGGACGAAGTTGTAACATACTATTACTTTCAACCTCAACTGAAGCAAAGGCTTGAAGATGTGAGAGAGTATGGTCTATATCCTCTACAGATCTATAAATTACATTAATTTCAAAATTACAACATGGCCAAGAGTATTTATTACAAGTACGCAGATATGGATAGCATGCACATATGCAAAGCATGCATACATACATACATAGACACACATAAAAATTCAAAATTCTAACAAACACACAGGTCTCTTCTTTTTCTGATTCAGAACTAGCAGAACTCACATTATAATAAAAAGCAATGAAAATCTTTAAGGTGGGAGGAGTATTTTTAAAACAGAGTGTACCCCTATGAGTAAATGAGGAGTGTCTGCTAAGTGTACTAAAAACCCTAGGAGCTTTGATCAAATGCCAGCTATTACATCAGTCTGCTGGTAATCTTTCTTGATGATCTGTGACCTTGACCTTGGGCTTCTGTCTGTATGTCAAAATCTATTTTAGGGATAGGGAAACCATAGTTGAGGTTAATTGGATTTATTCACCATTCAAAGAATGTCCCTGTATGTATATACTATAAACATTCAAAACAATTCCAATAGAAGAAAGAACCGTTTTCCATTATATTTTTTATTTTAATAGAGACTAGAAGATACTATAATTTTGAAACTTCATAGAAAACAGCTGTTAGTTTTAGATTTATACTGTATTTTTCTTTTACATTTATGTACTACCAAAATAATTATTAATTTATATTCTTTCAGAGAAACTATTGTTTAAGAAAAGAAAACAATGAATAGACACTAATGCTAATGATGAATCTCATTTCTCTTCTCTGTAAAAATTAGTTTTTTCCTGGATTTAAAAAAATTATAGTTAAAATTAATTCTTTTAAAGAAACTATAAAGGCAGAATAAAGCAAATAGTATATTTTTTGAATCTGTTGTGTGTACATAAGCCTTTTGAGACTAATTCAGATCAAAGAAGCCCTCTCCACTTTTATTTTGCTATATCAACTATAAGGATATTTGTTTCTTTCACCAGGACAATTATTCCATCTTTCTTTTGCATTTATCTATGTCCTTAAGGATCCCAATTCTTTACTATTTCCTTGTATTTTATTCAGTATACAGTCCTTATGAAGTAAGCAAAGTACCAGTTTGACTGTAAGTACATATTTAGCTTTTAAATAAACATGTACTTAAAATTTTATGACCTACTTTAAAAAAATAGTGATGATAAGTAACTTTTGGAGGATTGGGCAGGTAAGGTCTATGGCTATTGCAAAACCAGTTGCTTCCTCTAGAATTCACTAAGAACACAACAAAACAGATTGATGAGGGTTCTTTCCACAATTCTGACAATATATCATCTTTCTGGTTAAAATGCTTGTCATTTTTATAACTACGGTTTGCCAAATTGGAATCATGGGAATAAAATTTTGGAGTTGAAGAGATCCTTATGTGTTTTTGTCCCTTTTTTGAACACTTAAGTCAGTCAAGCAGTAGTGTCTCCTTGTCTTTTTTACTAGGTTGTGAGTGGCACTGTGTTACTCCTGTGGTAGCAGCTGATAAGCAAGTTAAAGCTGATGGACTTGGAAATTTAGGAGCATATTTTCCCCAGGGCAAAAATATGTAAGTCCCTCAGGTTGGGATGGAGAGCAATTGTGTGGCTGCCTTACCTGTTGCAGCATCAGTCAGTGGTTTCCATGTTACCTTCTCTGCAGAGTATTTATATACCTAAAATGAGAGCCCCTGGGAGAGGGCAAGGAACTTTCAAAGTCTAATTTCATATTGAGACCCTAAATTGAGCAGAATGTTTATATATTAGTTAGTTGGACACAATACCTTTATTTTATTTATTTATTTATTTTTATATGGTGCTGAGGATGGAACCCAGGGCCTTGCACGCGCTAGGCGAGGGCCCGGCCACTGAGCCACAGCCCCAGCCTGAGCAGAAGGTTTTTAAATAGATCCATTTTTGTGGTACCCATTAAACTGTAAAACCACACATTTTACTTTTGATGAAGGTAATACTGCAAAGATAGTTAATACATTGGAATAATTCAAATTCTATCAAAAGACATACTAATTTTGATTTATTTTTTCAAGAAATCAGAAATATATTCTAATAAATGAAATTTCAGTCTTATTCTTTTGCTCATCTGTTGTGAGTCTGTTGAATAAGGAATTCACTGTAGTCTTCACTTTTGGGGGGTGGGGGTAAACAGGGGTTGAACTCAGGGACACTTGACCACAGAGCCACATCCCCAGCCCTGTTTTTTGTATTTTATTTAGTGACAGGGTCTCACTTTAGTTGTTTAGCACCTTGCTTTTTGCTAAGGCTAACCTTGAACTCACAATCTTCCTGTCTCAGCCTCCTTTGGGGATTATAGGCATGAGCCACTGCTCCTGGCAGTCTTCAGAGTCTTTATCTAAAATGTTACTTTTCCTTTCTTCTAAGAAATTGAAGTATTGTTTTTTAGGTATTCTAGTTTTTCATGTCATTTGGTTTGGAAAGCTCATTCTTCCATTTGGGTAAAATGTTTGGTGTTATATCCTGCTGTTAAATTAATCTTGAGTTTGTGTTTCCTGTTCAGATTTTAAAACATCAACACTAGAGAATGCTAAGCATTCTCTAAAGTTTTTACCTGGATCTCTATTATTTAAATAAAAAGTTCAATAATTAGGATTTTGGAATCTACTTTATACTTTAATATTTTCCTACTAATATTAAGTGAAATCTCTCGGTGTCTTTCTTATATATAAAAGCATTATATAAAAACCATCCATGAAATAATCCACAGGATAGGTGGGTACTAGGTTTAATGCCAGTACCTACCCCCCGCATACACACACATATAATATGTAATATTGCCCAATAGGAGTTATTATTGAGTGCCACAATTAAGTGACCCTTCTGATTTTTTAGTATTTTAAAACTAAGAATCCAAATGCTCCTGAAGCTGCATTGCTGAAATCCCTTTAAACTTATTATGCAAAGAGATATACTTGATAATACAGAAAAAAATTGGGGAAGATTTCATAGAAACAATTGGAAGTTGTGAGATATTCCTCAAACATTCCAAGTGACATCCTTTAAATGTGTTTTTAAGGGAGAATTTGATTGCAGGTAAGATTGAATCCAAAAGCAGCTAGAGAAAAACTTTTGTTATTATTTACCTATTCTCAACCAAAACCAATCCCACATATAGTAATTCTAGTAAATGTATCTTTCATTTATCTAAGTAAAATCTCATTCCTTAATGAAATATTTCCAAATAGGAAATAGTTGAACTAGTTTAAAGACTCATAGGGCAACAAACTATTGATATGCAGATTATTTATGGATTTAAAAAATTTTTACACTCCAACCTAATTTCATACTTTTCAAGTGCATATTTTTTATATTTTTAAGTGCAGCTGGGTGGGGTGGCTGGCATTCTCATAATCCCAGCCACTCCAGAGGCTAAGAAAGAAGTATCACAAGTCCAAAGCAAAATAGGCAATTTATAATATCTTGTCTCAAAAAAACTAAAAGGACTTGGGATGTAGGTTAGTCATTGAATGGTTCAAGTACGCACCGCCTGACACACAGAGCACCCCTGTGAAAAATACACTCTTGTAATCAAGCTGATTACAGGATGTTTAAGATTTAATTTCTTTAAACTAATCTGTATATTGAACTTAGATTTTCCTGGAATCTGTCTATATATGGTCAAGATTACATAGAATTCTTTTATTATTTGGTTTCTTTAATAAATGTCTCACCAAACATGCTTCATGCTAATAAATCAGTAAAATCTCAGTTTTATCAAATTTAAAAGATTTTTATGGTTATAATTTAAAACTAATAAAAGGATTTAGTTTGTAATTTTCATATTGTTAAGTAGTTAGAGATGAATTATCAGGGTTTCTTTGGACCTTGATATTTTAAGAATTTTTAAAAAGAACATTTCTAACTGGTAGGAAAGATCATAATATGTGAATTATTTTCTTTTGAAAAATTGTAGTGAATGTTTTTAATAGAATAAAACATTGTATCTTGTTATTACCATATATGTCAGAACATTTTATAATTTGGAGGAACTTTATGGAATTTTAGTGGTCTTATTTTTCTTATCTCTTTAAGCCATTTTACTTTTTTGGGAATCAGTCCATCACTTATTTCCAAGTGCCCTAAAACAGACAAAAGTAATTGAAGTGTCTACAAAGATGGCATAATAGTGAAATAAGTCCTCACTATGATGCCATCTTCAGTGTTCTTTTTGCATATTTTACAATGCTGCATCAACTTTCAAGAATGTAAAAATAATATGGAGGTAAAGTCTGAATTTTGTTTTTATTAAATACAATTGAGTATTCACAATTTTTCATTTTTTGTCCAGAATGTTAGAGAATAAACTTGACATGGGGAGCTGTTTCAAACAGAAGGTGAATGCAAAGAGACTAATAGCACTGTAGACATGAATGATGACACTGCCATTGACTTGTATAAGCAGCATAGCTAGGTGTTATCTTCATATGACAGTATCCTAAATGGATTTTCTCCAATTCAAGAATTAGTGAGAGAACAGGATAGGGTTTTTTTTTGTTTGTCTGTTTGTTTGTTTGTTGGGTTTTTGGTTTTGTTTTGTTTTGGTTTTGTACCAGGATTGAACCCAGGGGTACTTAACCACTGAGCCACATCCCCAGCCCTTTTTATATTTTATTTAGGAACAGGGTCTCACTAAGTTGCTTAGGGCCTTGCCAAGTTCCTGTGGCTGGCTTTGAACTCATGATCCTCCTGCCTCAGACTCCCCAGTTGCTGGGATTATAGATGTGTGCCACCATGCCCAACCCTGATTGCCCTTTTTAACTTGAATGATGTATGAAATTATTATTTCATCCTTTATGTTGAATACCCAAATTTAAGTGAATCTGTTCATAAGTACAAGTACTGACAGCAGGTGTAAAGAAGATTGTAAAGAGAGAGGTGATATGGAAACAAAATAGTTCTTGGATCTATCACTGTAATTGATGTTCATAAATCTAAAAGTGAAAAATATTTGGCAATTACAGAACAAAGAAGTCTATCCTCTCTTCAATGTAAATTATGATCTCATTTTCAAAAGTAACGTATTTTGAATTTCAAAAGTATAAAAATAAGAAACAGAAAAGCTAGACGCTTTTTGTTATTAAAAATTGGAACAAAATTATGGGGTTGTATAAATAATTATGTAAGTTATTTATAAATAATTATGTAAATTATTTGTACATTGACTTAAGTATTAAGAAACTATCTGTTGGGCCCAGATATTCACTGGTTATGTCTGAATGAGCTTCTTAAGAATCACTCTCTTTAATATTAAAGTCATGGTAAATACTATAAGTATTTAAACTTGTGATTATATTATAATGTTCATGTATATGATTAAGACTGTCATAAGTGCACAGGCCCACAAAATAATCTTCAACTTCTTAATGCTTCCTTCTTTTTTTCTGTTTTTGAAAAATTCTAAAAATTAGTTATTCATTGTCTGGTGTGTTTGGGGAATAATGTCAGAAGTGAATGTGTTCTGTTGGCCTCAGCCACTCATCAGACTTATCAGATGAGTCCATATCACATACATCTCTTTCTTTTCCAGCACATTTGCTTTTGTTTCTTCCTAAGTGCATAGTAATGTAAGGACACTAATTCTAGCTCCCTAATGGAGGTATAAAATTTTAAAGGAAACTTAGCATTCATATTACTTTGCAGAAAGGTGCATATGAAAAATCAAAATCTTGGCAGACTTTAGAAGACAGTTATAAAACACTGAAGCATTAATTACTAAAGAAGCAACTATAATGCATATATGTGCATATTATATAGGTATATGTGTACATATAAACTTGTAAATGCTATATTCTTTTCTTATAGGTATTATAGCATGACCTTGTCTTTGCCTCTACTTAATGATTTTTATTTTTATTTTCTTAGACTACTGATATTTGCATTTAATGAAGAACAAAAGATGAAGATGGAAAAGCAATATATTCACTAAGAATTGTCTGCTTGCTTGCTACTACAGACCTGTGTATTGAGGAATTCTGCTTCTTAGAAGTTGATCAACTCTGGAGAGACTGCATTGGAATTTACCTGCCTTTTATCTTGTCATTGCCAGAAGAAATCTTGGTCAGAATGTAACAGTACCTCTCTACCTGATTGCTATGGAAGGTGATAAACTGATACTCACTTATTAAAGTTGAATCTCACTCACCTACAGAAAATCATCCTTTAAAGTAAATAGAAACCAAGCCCTTGTGAACACTTCTATTGAACATGACTCATGGAGAAGAGCTTGGCTCTGATGTGCATCAGGATTCTATTGTTTTAACTTACCTAGAAGGATTACTAATGCATCAGGCTGCAGGGGGATCAGGTACTGCCGTTGACAAAAAGTCTGCTGGGCACAATGAAGAAGATCAGAACTTTAACATTTCTGGCAGTGCATTTCCCACCTGTCAAAGTAATGGTCCAGTTGTCAATACACACACATACCAGGGATCTGGCATGCTGCATCTCAAAAAAGCCAGACTGTTGCAGTCTTCTGAGGACTGGAATGCAGCAAAGCGGAAGAGGCTGTCTGATTCCATCGTAAATTTAAACGTAAAGAAGGAAGCTTTGCTAGCTGGCATGGTTGACAATGTGCCTAAAGGCAAACAGGACAGCACATTACTGGCCTCTTTGCTTCAGTCATTCAGCTCGAGGCTGCAGACTGTTGCCCTGTCACAACAAATTAGGCAGAGCCTCAAGGAGCAAGGATATGCCCTCAGTCATGATTCTTTAAAAGTAGAGAAGGATTTAAGGTGCTATGGTGTTGCATCAAGTCACTTAAAAACTTTATTGAAAAAAAGTAAAGCTAAAGATCAAAAGCCAGATACCAATCTTCCTGATGTAACTAAAAACCTCATCAGAGACAGGTTTGTAGAGTCGCCTCATCATATTGGACAGAGTGGAACAAAGGTCATGGGTGAGCCCTTGTCATGTGCAGCAAGATTACAGGCTGTTGCAAGCATGGTGGAAAAAAGAGCTAGTCCTGCCACCTCACCTAAACCTAGCGTTGCCTGCAGTCAATTAGCATTACTCCTCTCCAGTGAAGCCCACCTGCAGCAGTATTCTCGGGAACATGCTTTAAAAACACAAAATGCAAATCAAGCAGCAAGCGAAAGACTTGCTGCTATGGCCAGATTACAAGAGAATGGCCAGAAGGATGTAGGCAGTTTCCAGATCTCAAAAGGAATGTCAAGCCATCTCAATGGTCAGGCACGAACATCAAGCAAATTAGTGGCTAGCAAAAGTAATGCTACAACATTTCAAAATCCAACTGGCGTTGTTCCTTCTTCTCCCAAAACTCCAGGCTATAAGAACTCACTGGAAAGAAACAACATAAAACAAGCTGCTAACAATAGTTTGCTTTTACATCTTCTTAAAAGCCAGACCATACCTAAGCCAATGAATGGACATAATCAGAATGAGAGGGGAAGCATGTTTGAGGATGGGAGTACTCCCACAACTATTGATGAGTATTCAGACAACAATCCTAGTTTTACAGATGACAGCAGCGGTGATGAAAGTTCTTATTCCAACTGTGTTCCCATAGACTTGTCTTGCAAACACCGCATTGAAAAACCAGAATCGGACCAGCCTGTTTCTCTTGATAATTTAACTCAGTCCTTGCTAAACACTTGGGATCCGAAAGTCCCTGATGTAGACGTCAAAGAGGATCATGATACCTCAAATAATTCTAAGCTAAATTCACACCAGAAAGTAACACTTCTTCAATTGCTACTTGGCCATAAAAATGAAGAAAATGTAGAAAAAATCACCAGCCCTCAGGGAGTACACAGTGATGTGACAAAGTTCAATACTCAGAATTATACAAGGACTTCTGTAATAGAAAGCCCCAGTACAAACAGGACTACTCCAGTGAGTACTCCACCATTATTTACATCGGCCAAAGCAGAGTCTCCCATCAATCTTTCTCAACACTCTCTGGTCATCAAATGGAATTCTCCACCATATGCCTGCAGTACTCAGTCTGAAAAGATGGCAAATACTACATCTAACCACTTGATGGACCTTACAAAAAGCAAAGAATCACAAGGAGAGAAACCAGCTCAAAATGAAGGTGCGCAAAATTCTGCAACTTTTAGTGCCAGTAAACTATTACAGAATTTGGCACAGTGTGGAATGCAGTCTTCCGTGGCAGCGGAAGAGCAGAGACCCAGCAAACAGTTGTTAAGTGTAAACACAGATAAACCTGTGGGTATAATTGATAGATTAAATAGCCCTTTGCTGTCAAATAAAACAAATACAGTTGAGGAAAATATAGCATTCAGTAATCAACCAGCAGTTTCGGAACCAGGACTTTCTGGTTCTGAAATAGAAAATCTGCTAGAAAGACGTACTGTTCTCCAGTTGCTTCTGGGAAATCCCAACAAAGGTAAGAGTGAAAAGAAAGAAAAAATTCCTGTAAGAGATGAAAGTACTCAGGAACATACAGAGAGAGCTTTAAGTGAACAGATATTGATGGTGAAAATAAAATCTGAGCCTTGTGATGACTTACATATTCATAATACAAATGTGCACTTGAGCCATGATGCGAAGAGCAGCCCATTCTTAGGTATGAATCCCACCACGCAGAGAAGCGCAGCTGCCTTACCAATGTCTGAGGACTTTAAATCAGAACCTGTTTCACCTCAGGATTTTTCCTTCTCAAAGAATGGTCTGTTAAGCCGATTGCTGAGACAGAATCAAGAGGGTTATCTGGCAGATGATCTGGACAAGAGTCACAGAAATAGTGAACTGACACCACTAGAATCAAAGAATCTTTGCATGGTCCCTAAGAAAAGGAAGCTTTATACTGAGCCATTAGAAAGTCCATTTAAAAAGATGAAAAATAACATTGTTGATGCTGCAAATAATCACAGTGCTCCAGAAGTACTTTATGGATCCTTGCTTAACCAGGAGGAGCTGAAATTTAGCAGAAATGATCTTGAATTTAAATATCCTGCTGGTCATGGTTCAGCCAACGAAAGTGAACATAGGAGTTGGGCCAGAGAGAGTAAAAGCTTCAATGTTCTGAAACAGCTGCTTCTCTCAGAAAACTGTGTTCGAGACTTGTCCCCACACAGGAGTAACTCTGTTGTTGACAGTAAAAAGAAAGGACACAAAAACAATGTGACCAATAGCAAACCTGAATTTAGCCTTTCTTCTTTAAATGGACTGATGTACAGTTCCTCTCAGCCCAACAGTTGCATGGACAACAGGACATTTTCATACCCAGGAATGGTAAAATCTCCTGTGAGCCCTCCTTTCCCTGAGCACTTGGGCTGTGTGGGGTCTAGACCAGAATCTGGGCTTTTGAATGGGTGTTCCATGCCCAGTGAGAAGGGACCCATTAAGTGGGTTATCACAGATGTGGATAAGAATGAATATGAAAAAGACTCTCCAAGACTGACCAAAACTAACCCAATACTGTATTACATGCTCCAGAAAGGAGGCAATTCTGTTACCAGCCGAGAAACACAGGACAAGGACATATGGAGGGAACCTTCGTCTGCCGAAAGTGTCTCACAGGTTACAATCAAAGAAGAGTTACTTCCTGCTGCAGAAACTAAAGCTTCTTTCTTTAATTTAAGAAGCCCTTACAATAGCCATATGGGAAATAATGCTTCTCACCCACACAGTGCAAATGGAGAGGTGTACGGACTTCTGGGAAATGTGGTAACAATAAAAAAGGAATCAGAATAAAATGAACCTGCCATCAAGCTTTGGATCTTTTTAAAACTACTTAGTATGAACTTGAGATCTGTATAAATAAGAGCATGATTTGAGAAAAGCATGGTATAATTGAAACTTTTTTTCATTTTGAAAAGTATTGGTTACTGGTGATGTTTAAATATGCATACTAATTTTTGCTTAACATTAGATGTCATGAGGAAGCTATTGAACTAGCAAACTGGTAACACTTCTGTATGCACCAGATAACAACTGTGAGTAGCCTATGAATGAAATTCTTTTATAATCATAAATAAGAGGCATACATTAAAATGTAAAATTCCATCCACAGTGGATTAATGCATTTTGCTGCCTTTTGCCTTCATTAGGGTACTTTATTTTGCATTTCAGAAGTCAGCTTGCATAACACATGTTTTTAAAGTTCAAACTCTTTAAAGGGTAATTATTAAATAAAAAAATAGTGATGATTCACATCTCATATCCAATTCAAAAATAAGTCAGAAAAAATATGCTTAACATTTTTCACTTTTTGCTAAAAAACGTATTTATTTTTAAACACTTAGAAAGGGTTTTGTGTCTGCCCCCACCCAGACCTTTTCAATATACATTTCTTTAAACCTTGTACTATTTAGTAAAAATTGATTAAAATTAGGGAAGTTTGATAGATCCTTTAAAAAAAAAAAGGCAGATTTCCATTTTTTGTATTTTAACTACTTTACTAAATAAATACTCCTTTTACAGAATTAGGAAAGTTAACATTTATCTTCAGGTGGTTTACTGAATAGTTGACTATTTAAACATTTTTTTTAACAGAAGCAAAAAATGGCTTTTCTTTGGACAATTTTCGCCATCTCTTGTAAAAGTTGATTCTCACCATTTCTGTGGTACCTGTGAGTCTTATGACCAGGATTTCTTAAAGCTGGACTCAGAACACCTGCATTAGAATCATCTAGAGCACTTGTTTTAAAATGCAGATCCATAGGCAGCATCTTGGACCTACAAAACAAGGATCTCTGCTGAGTGGACTTGGGATCTTCCATCTGCATCTTAACATGCTCCTTAGATGTTTGAGAACCATTGCTGATGACTTTTCTCAGAACATGAGTCTGTAAAGAAACTATCTGATGCCTATATTTTCCCCAGTAGTCATATGTCAACTCAAAATTTGCAATATTGTAGTTCCTATATTGCCGTTATGTCTTTGGAAATCGGGTTCAGAATACTTTTTATGACACAAAAATTGGGTGGAGGGGACAACTTTCATATCTGGCTCAACATCTCAGGAAAATCTATTATTTATGTGTTCTAATGAGTAACATCTACTTAATTAGCCTTAGGGATGGAATAACAGGGCCACTTACCAAACTCAGGTGATTCCAGGATGATTTGAAAACTTCTCCTGAATACATCCTTATCTTCTATTAAAATCATTGTCCTAAGAACAGTGCTGACAAAGATTAAAACATTTAGTTCAAACCCAAGAAAGGAACTAAACTCAGATTGACTTATTAGCAAAAAAGTACAAAAGGCACATATCCATGAAAATGTATACAATAACTCCATTGGATTTATTTGTTATAAATAGTAATTAAAAGCAGATATCCAAAAGGGTTTTGGAAAGACTTAATATGTAGTTGAGCCAATGGGATGTTAGTCTTAAAACAAGTCTTATTTTTTTTTAAGTTCAGTTTTCATAATCCACAGTTCATTCACCAGGTAATATTTTTTGTTTTCAGTTGTGAGCCAGGTTAGCAACTAACCCATCAAAAATTACTGTATAAAAACTATTAATTAGAAGGAAATGTATTTGAACTTGTTCTACTTGAAATTGTTTCTAAAATTTTTGTATTAAAAAGGTTGTTATTTCTTAATATGTTCTAAAATGCTAAAATGATTATTTTTTTTCTCAAAATGATTTGTAAATAGTTACTGGATATGTTATACAGTAATAGGAGCAAATACACTGCATCACAAGGAGATGAAGGCATCTGCTTATTCTGACATGAAGATTCCACTGGCCAGTGAATATAGTTAGTCTATTCCGTATCCGTTCTGTGACAATCTCATTGTCTACACTTAGAAACAAACTTTTCAGCAAGTCATTTTTCTCAGGCATTGTGAAAGGTCTGGAACATTAGGTGTATGTCAGAAAAAAATGTTAATATTCTCTCTTAGTTAGGGAGAATGGACTTTTTACAAGGGAGTGACTTTTAGGTCAGGGACGAGCATCCAGAGCCAGCATTGCTGTATTTTTTGTTTGTTTGTTTGTTAGTTCTTTTGTTTGGTTGGTTGGTTGATGGGTTGGTTGTTTCTATTGTTGTTAACAAAGGAATGAGAATATGTAATACAGAAATAAATATGACTACAAAGAACACTGTTCTGATTTACTAGAGAATGTCCCCCAATTTGAGTTTAGAATGATTTTAAAGAAGAGCAGTAAGAAAGGGCATACATCCATAAATTCAATTTATTTATGCACATATAAATACAAGGATGCACATATACACATTTTCAAGGACTATTTTAGATATCGAGGCAGTTTCTTCCTAATAAAGTCATTTGTGAAAGGGTACTACAGCTCCCGTTGACATCAGTAAGGTAGCATTACCTGTTTATTCTCTACTGCATCTTACAGAAGAGTAAACTGGTGAGAGTATATATTTTATATATATATATATGTAATATGTATATATATATATTGACTTGTTACATGAAGATGTTAAAATTGGTTTTTAAAGGTGATGTAAATAATGATTTCCTTAATGAAAAATACATATTTTGTATTGTTCTAATGCAACAGAAAAGCCTTTTAATCTCTTTGGTTCCTGTATATTCCATGTATAAGTGTAAATATAATCAGACAGGTTTAAAAATTGTGCATGTATGTATACAGTTGCAAGTCTGGACAAATGTATAGAATAAACCTTTTATTTAAGTTGTGATTACCTGCTGCATGAAAAGTGCATGGGGGACCCTGTGCATCTGTGCATTTGGCAAAATGTCTTAACAAGTCAGATCAGATGTTCATCCTAACATGACAGTATTCCATTTCTGGACATGACTTCTGTGGCTTAAGCTTTGTGAAAGAATGTGCTTTGAATCCAAGGGTCTTAAAATTTTTTTTTTTTAATCGAGTCAACCACTTTTCAACATAAAGAATTCACGCAACTACTTTCATGAATTTTTAAATCCCATTGGAAACATAATATTATACCAGGTGTCTGCCAGTGTTTGTTAATACTGGAATACAGGCACATTACCGTTTATGGTAAGAATCTGGGGTTTACACAGCCAGCTTTGATGCAACCTGCTCAGTAATATAATTTGTCATTTTTATTAGAAATTTAATTTCTTCATGTGATGTCATGAAACTGTACATACTGCAGTGTGAATTTTTGTTTTGTTTTTTAATCTTTTAGTGTTTACTCCTGCAGTGAATTTGAATAAATGAGAAAAAAATTCATTGTCTCTGATTTGAAATGATTGTTATTCTGTTGACTTTCTCTGGGTTTTAGCTTTTTCCCTATACAGAAAAGTTCCAGGTCATGAAACTGACAGTAGGTCTTCAAAGATGTTTTGCCCTTTTTAGAAAACTAAGTGGGGAAAAAAGACAGTGACTGGGAGGTTAGGGCATTTAGAAACAGGACAGTTAAAGCACACCTCAAAATGACAATCAGGGGCTGAGGTTGTAGCTCAGTGGCAGAGCACTTGCCTAGCATATGTGAGTCACTGGGTTCGATTATCAGCACCATGTATCAATAAATAAAATAAATGTCCATTGACAACTAAAAAAAAAATTTAAAAAAAGACAATCAGCCTATAGCCTCCCATTATCCGATATCTGAATGATCACTAGATATTTTTAACCAGAAAAGAATTTGTACAATATTTAAAAGTAAAGTTGGTTAGACATACTTTGTTTTAAGATAAGATTTTATCAGACGGCTTTTTATCTAATTTTCATAGTGTACAGTTTTTAAGTAGGAGAAATAGTCTGTAATAGTTTTCCAGAATGAGTGTGTGTGTGTGTGTGCGTGCGCGCGCACGTGCACGCCTGAACATAATACACATATATAAGTAATGGAGACTGTTTTATTTAGGGGGAAAAAAAAAGCCTGTATACGTGCTCTGATAGCTTAGGACCTTAATATAACAAGAGGAAGATGTCCCAAAGATGAGTTCCATTTCCTGGCATTAAAATAGGCCCGTTATAATCCATGCAGGTTTTCTCAGCAGGTTTATGCACATCTAAAATATGATCAAATACACTGGCGCTATGGCTTGGTGGGAAAGCACTTGCCCTACATGTGCAAGGCCCTTGATTTGATCCCTAAGATCTCAAAAAAATAAAATGTCCAAGTAATAGAAATATAGTCCACTGTAATACATTATGAGCATGTTGGAAAATTAGATCCTCCTATATGTACATATGCACCATCAGAATGAGGTGCACGACTATATTTTATTTCTTTATATGATAAGGAAAAATGACAAGTACATCAAGTAATGCATTTCCTGTGAGGGATTTTTAAGGAAAGAATTAGCAGCAATTTTTGACTATAAAAGTGTTATTGACGTTAATATGCAGAAATTTTAAAAATCAAATCAGATAATTCCTCATGCTATGCAGCCCATTAATCCATTGTGGGGATTTCATCAACAAATACTGTCTTCTATCATTTGGGATCAATAGGTTTGAAGTGCTCACTTTTAGGAGTGGTTTACTGCACAAAGTTTTAAGACAAGGTTTCTAACAATTCTTCACCTTTTAAATATTAATATTAATAGCATTAATTTAATACTCCAGTTCTCTTAATGGTTGGTTCAGTAATTTTCATATTTTCAAGATGCCCTCTTTGTGGTAAGTTTAAGACCCCTGCTTTTAAAAAAAATTTTGTATACTCTTGTTGATGGCAGAACAATTGGAAATTAAACCCCACAAATTCTGTTGTACTTTTAGGGGCTGGGGATGTGGCTCAAGTGGTAGCACGCTTGCCTGGCATGCGTGCGGCCCGGGTTTGATCCTCAGCACCACATACAAACAAAGATGTTGTGTCCGCCGAAAACTAAAAAAATAAATATTAAAAAATTCTCTCTCTCCTCTCTCACTCTCTTCAAAAAAAAAAAAAATTCTGTTGTACTTTTAAAGCCATCTCATGCGTGTCTACAATCTTTCTATCAGTAGCTAAAATAGTATAGTTCAATAGAAAGGATTTTTGATCCATTTTAAAGTATTTTTACAGATTCTGTATTGACAAAAAGACCTAGTTTTTTAAGTTATTTTTCCTCTTATTTTGCCAAACTTAATCACCATGGGCTCCAAACTTTGAGAAAAACGTGTACAATCCCTTTGGACCATATGTTTTGCTCATTTTTGCAGAAAAATGATCACCTCTAAGAATGCATGTGGAAAAGGAAGTGCCTGAGATTGTATATTCCCTTAGTTAATTGATAAGATAATACAAGGGGAGTAGTAGGACCATTTTCTTGTAATTAGAAAACTACAATTTCTCCCACAACTGAAGGGCTGCCTCTGTAGCAAATCAAGCTGAAGTCCTTGGCCAGCCATTGGGTGTGCCAGCCAGCCCTACCTGCCATTTTACCTCTACCTTGATCTAGTAAGTTTTCTTACTACCTTGTATTATATCCCCAAGTCTCACCTCTGTAAATGCGTTCAGCTAAACCTTGAGGGAATAAGTGGGAGACATCCTTTTTCCTCTTCGTAACTTTATAATCCCTTTCAAAATCAAAGTGTAATGATAAGCATTTCCTCTGTTCTAAGCTTTGCTCTTCCCTTTTAATTCCCTTTCTTTTGGGGGAATTGTCATCCATTTAAAAGGTATTGAGAGTGCTGGGATTTAAATGTGAATACAACTGGGCCCTTTGGGACTGAAGAAATAATACCAGTGGGAAGAACGCAGCAACTTATCAATAAGCTCTAGATTTCCAGCTAAGGCCTTCCTCCATCTTTTCTCTAATTGGGTGCTTATTACTATTAAACATTTACCCTCACAATCCCATGCCTTTCCTGCCCCACTTCTACAATGAAGTGTTTTTTTAGAGGTATAGTGGTCTTTTCATACATCCATTAGAATCTGGCCATTAATTCACAAAGACAATCATGAAGATCGTCCAACATGAGCATGCAGGGGAGGCTGTGGAACTGCTTCAACCAGCTCTTTCTATTAAGTCAGGTCCACCTGCCAGAGTAGCTGGCTCCCTGAAAGAGAAATTTCTTGCGGTGGTCCACTCTGATGTGTCTATTTCGGGAGTAGAGATGCTCAACAGTGCTTCAAACTTCCGACCTATCTTAGTGTTTTGCTGGAAGGTATGTAATAAGAATATAACAATCACTAGAAATTAGAATTGCTCAAAAAATGGGCAAACCTGAGTCAGAATTGGAGCAATTCCTGCTACTACTTTCCCTTCTGGCCTGGGTAAGTCACAGACATGTGATCTCTTTGGTTTTTACCACCCAATATCTTTGAGTCCTATTCATAATGCTACATTCCTATTGTCTCATAACAGGTTCTTTCACCATAACTGTGTTCTGCTATTACAGATCCCTCTTCTTTCAATCAACATCTTTGGCAATACTAGCCTGTCTTCCCACACCCCATACTTTAACTCATATTCCTTCTATTTGTCTAAGTGTCCTTTTAATTGTCCACTTGCGAATATCCATCCTGTCCAACTACAATATCTGAATTTTAACTTGTCCTAATTTTGAATTCAGTACACATTCCTCCCCCCCAATTTACTTCATGTTCTCTTTGTTGGAAGGTGCATTCATTTCTAAAAATTTTTGGTCCCCAGCAGACTTTATTATGGTAGCCACTATCATCTGTTGCAAATTTCCAGCTCATCTGTGCCTTCACTCAGAGCTTTATCGTACCTCACCTCTGTTCTTGCTCCAGCATCTACTTGGCCCACCTGCCTTTTGTCTCTCTCCTCCCCAATTGTAATAGACACCGTTGCTGGAATAATCATTCTAAAGTACAAGTCTGTCAAATCTGCCTCAAATTCTCCAGTGACTTTTCATTGCTTATGAAATTCACACTCAGATGTCTTTCGAGCCTGTCAAAGTAGTAAAATGTGTAATACTTCTTTTGGAAAACTCTAGGAAATGATTGATCTACACGGAGGAGCTAAAATTATTCTAATTAAAAAAACAACAACACTGATATGTTATTGATGTCTAATTTGAATTCAGGCAGTTAATTCCATGTTCTCCAAGGTCTTCTTGTTCTGCCTGCATGTTCACATTTTCATCTCATTTCCCACCCTCTAATACCCTTCTGTCCATCATCCTCAATCATGCAAATAAGAACCTTTGAATAAGAACTCACTGTTTTTGTGTACACCTGCATTCTTGGCATGGGTGCCTTCAGTCATGCAATGTTCTTTGCCTGAAGTGCCTCCTTCCTTTGCCTTCCCTGTTCCCATTCTTGGCTTAGTAAACTTCTATTCACTTTTAAAATCTGACAGGTATTAACTCTTCAAAGAAGTCCTTCATGGCTCACTGCTAGAGAGCACAGTGCGTTGCTCAGTCCAGAGTTCCATGATGCTTTGTGGAAGTCACTCTTACTACACTCATTAGAATGGCTAACAATTACGGTATTCCTTCTAAAGGCAAAAAGGATGTCTTCTTAATCTCTTTACACTCAAAACCTAGTACATGTCTTGATTCACAGCAGTTTGTAAATGGATGTCCAGAGAATAAAGAAAAGGTGTTGTCTACTCAGTTAAAAAAAAAAAAAAAAAAAATTCCCAACTTCTCCTTGGTCTGTGGAAGGAAACAAAGTAACTTATAAGGTCTGGCTTCATCCATTTTCCAGAAACAAGACCAAATCTCCCCAGCTGCCTCTAGCCTGGGCCTTCAAATCTACCTGGGTTAGCACAGGTATTGTCTCTTGCTTTCTCAAATCTCCTGCAGAAATGCAATTGCTACTTAACATTTCTGATGAGAGGTGCTGGTTCTTGAAAGGGGAATGGGAACTTTGGAGATTTTGTCCATAAATATCTAATTACCTACTGTATCATTCTACAAACAATAGCAAGAACATCTTGCATGATTTGCCCTCAGCAGGCAAATACCAACCTTTCCAACCACCATTGTGCTGAGAGGCTGAAGTTAGAATTCAGGGTCACTCTTGACAGTTGGCTTAGGAATATGTCATGTTTGGCAGTACTGCAGTCTCTCAAATGATCAAGAATCAAATTCAGTTAGAATATACTTTCCTGGTGAGCTTGGTAAAACTCATTTCTTGATCGTAAGACCCTCACCATTGTTAGAAGTTGAAATTAGCATTAGGCTATTTCAGATCCCTAAAGGAAATCTAGGTCCCTGAGGGTATGGAAATCCAAGAAGCCAGTGCCAAATATTAACTAGGTGTCCAGTGTGAGCATTCATTCATTAGAGGGCTTTGAACGTATAACTTACCTACTTTGACCAAATCACCAGGTTTTGGTGATTAAATGGATGTGAAAGTGGAAACTCATCTGTTTTTTATTTGTGGAGCTGGGCTGATAGATATAATTTTCTTTTATTCTGATGCCATAAATTAATCACAATAAACATTTGATATTTAAATTATTACATTTTATTTATCTAGGGAAAAAAACTCATTTCTTTTTTGGGGGGGAAGGATTGAACTCAGGAGCACTCACCCACTGAACCCTATTTTTTATTTTGTATTTTATTTAGAGACAGGGTCTCACTGAGTTGCTTAGTGCCTCGCTTTTGTTGAGGCTGGCTTTGAACTCACGATCTTTCTGTCTCAGCCTCCCGAGCCACTGGGATTACAGGTGTGCACCACCACAACTAGCTAAAATCTCATTTCTTATCCCTATCACCCAAGAGATTGGTTGAAATCACTCTTGTACTCTAAATCTTTTAAAATGGCAATGAAGATTTTAAATCTAGAGCCTTGTCAGGATAAGGAGATTGTTTGACAATGGGGATGAAATAGTGCTTTCCCTAACCAAGTAGTTCTGATAAACATGACTCACTATGATTTCTACCCAGTATAAGGCTATGGGGAAAAAGGAATTTAGGGCCTTGACTTTATCAAAAAGCAGACATTTTTGGTCTGTGGATATAGTTCAGTCGGTAGAGTGCTTGCCTTACATTCTCTTTTTTTATTATTTTTTTTAATTTTATTTTTTTTAATTTTTTATTGTTGGTTGTTCAAAACATTACATAGTTCTTGATATATCATATTTCACACTTTGATTCAAGTGGGTTATGAACTCCCATTTTTACCCCGTATACAAATTGCAGAATCACATCAGTTACACATCCATTGATTTACATATTGCCATACTAGTGTCTGTTGTGTTCTGCTGCCTTTCCTATCCTCTACTATCCCCCCTCCCCTCCCCACCCCTCCCCTCTTCTCTCTCTACCCCCCTCTACTGTCATTCATTTCTCCCCCTTGTATTATTTTCCCCTTTCCCCCTCACTTCCTCTTG